>NC_141993.1:30407168-30727918 GCF_049901715.1 Pseudonaja textilis
CAATATCTCAGGGGCTGCCACAAAGAAGAGGAAGTCAAGCTTTTCTCCAAAGCACCTGAAGGCAGGACAAAAAGCAATGGGTGGAAACTAATCAAGGAGAGAACTAACCCAGAATTAAGGACAAAATTTCTTGACAGGACAATTAATCAATGGAATGGCTTTCCTCCAGAAGTTGTGGTTGCATTTTTTAAGAAGAGAATGGACAATCATTTTTCTGAAATAATATAGAGGTTTACTGTCTGAGACTCCAAGGTCCCTTCCAACTCTGTTATTCTATTATACTTTCTATCCATTAGAACAGGGGTGTCAAACTGGCAGCCCATGGGCCAGATGCATCACACATAGGCAATGCCCACCTTACCTCTGCAAAGGGGAAAAACATTGCAAATGTCACGTGACAGCAATGTGACACTGGGAGTTTGACACCTGTGCATTAGAGCAATGTTTCTCAACCTCAAGAACTTTAAAATGTGTGGACTCCAACTCCCAGAATTCCCTGGCAAGCATGCATGCTGGGTAATTCCAGGAATTGAAGTCCACACATCCTAAAGTTGAGAAATTTAGGTGGTTGAGAAATACTGTTTTAAGGTGTTTAGAAACTGAAATTAGTTCTAAATGCAGCTCCAAGAACAGTGGTTCGTTTCCTTGTAGGATCATATTGTAGGCATTGCGATGATAAACGCTTTGTTTCCAGGTATACTTGAAATGGTTACAAAAATCTTTAGTGCTCCAAGGCAATCCTGCCATGCACTGAGAAACCTTTTTCTGTGTCTTAAATATGGTGGAAACCAAGTTAATAAAGGCAAGAAAAGGGGTGTTTCAGCACTTACAAGCTAATTTGACACTTTGTTTTATGTATATTGTTCTCAACAACTCTGAGTGGTATGTTATTACCATGAAAGCAATTGCTGCTTAAAAAAACAAATGTGTGTTTTGTCGCTGTTTACAATCACAGAGCCACAAAACATTCATCTACCTAACTTTAGTAGTATATGTCATAGTAAGCATTGACAGTACAATTACATGAACAAAGCATTAATTTCTGCTTGCTTATTATGTATTGTTGTTTTGAATAGAAAAACTGAATTTGTCTTTTAAATTAAAAAGTTTAGCTCTTTATATAAAAAAATAGGATCTTTTGTAAATGCCTAAATTGTCTCTCTTCTCTCTCTTCTCTCTCTCTCATCAACCAATTGATAGAAAATAACTTCAAGAGTATAGTACTTTTCCAGATAGCATATCATTGGCTGGTTGTTAAGTTCCCAAGTCAAGATATGCAATTCTATAATATATATTGTTGATAAATGATTGGGATGGCTTGAAAAAAAAATCAGTGCACTATTGAATCTCAGTTTTATACAAAGGTCTCAATGACTCACCATTTGTCTGAACACATTTTGGTGACTATGCTTCCCTTCTATTGTGTGGATAATGGATAATAAATAATATGGTGCAATCTGTTCTATTAGTTTGATAAAGATTTGGTTATCTAATATGCCAACTCAATGAATCTACTCAAATTAACATGTTAATTTGTTTTGATCAATAAAATGATTTTTTTAAATCAAACCAGACTTTTTTATTACAAACCAAAGGATTACAATACAACTTTAAAAACCAATCTACCTGATTCAGTTTTTTTAATTGATCCTACTTTAATATTAAGTACAGTGATTATGAGAGGGTTCATCTAAATTTTGTAAAAATGCAATAGGTGAAAACTAGAACACAAAAGGATTTTTGAGTGTTAGGTCTAACTCTAAGCTAAGTCATACTGATTTTTTTTTCATTGATGTTAGTGGACTTTATTTTCATGGACTGATATTAATAGCAATAGCATTTAGACTTATATACCACTTCACAGTGCTTTACAGCCCTCTTTAAGCAGTTTACAGAGTCAGCATATTGCCCTCCAACAATCTAGGTCCTCATTTGACTAACCTTGGAAGGATGAAAGGATGAATCAATCCTGAACCTGGTGACATTTGAACTGCCAAATTGCAGGCTGCCAGCCATCAGCAGAAATAACCTGCAGTACTACACTCTAACCATTCTAACCACTGTGCCACCACAGCTCCTAATACATCTATTCTACATAAGGCTAAATCTGGATCTAGCCAGAACTGTGGCTTTATATACTTCATGACTTAATCTGATATACAATTAGCAAAAAAACCCTCAAAACCATTTTTTCCACTAACATTTCAAATTCCCCTGGTATTTTTATTTAATTTGGGGCAGAAAATGTAAATATATGCTTGATCAGTTGTCTTTGCAATCCTGTAATTGTTGCATCTTTAAATCAACATTAACTTATTCCTTAGAAGAATTTAATCACTTCCATGTGATCAATATACAGACAATTATGATTTCAGGAGAAGCAAGACTTCATTAACATTGCTGAGTCTAAAGAATTACGATCAATTAAAAATGAATCAGGCAGGAGGCATAAATCCAGCTGATAAAGAAATAACACAAGGCATTTTAATTTCTAATACCATACCTCAGTGGCTGACAATATAGTGCTACGTCAAAAGAATGCAGCTATACAGAAAGTGAAAGACATGCTTATTCAATCATTCTAAATGTGGGCCATCTACAGATCTGTTGTTACCATGCATCATGGATTCACATGTATATGCCAAGTCTAGACAAAACAATATTATCTAAAAGTATGTCATACAAATAGTAAATTCATGCAGTGTACTACAGTGAAATAGAGATTGTCTTTGTCTTTTCTTATCATGGAAGATTATTTCTTCATAATATTCTTAAAGTCTGAAATTATAGACTTTAAATTAAATATATATGTTCTTGGGAATGTGTGAAAATCTGGCATTATATAGGAAATCTATAGAATATGTGATGTTTTTTGGTGAAGTATGACATGTGATATTTTAATATGCTATATACTGTACTTTCACATATCATATACAATACTTAAGCATTATGAAAAATGACAAGAACCATTTAGGTACAGTATAAAAAGAGAGTCATGAAAAGGGTTAGGGTTAAGGTTAGGGTTACCCTATCTCTAACCCTAATATCTAGCCTAACCATAACCTACACCCTAACTCTAACTCTAAACCACATCCTAACCCTACACTTAATCCTAACCCTAGCTCTAAACCTTTATTGAAAAGATATACAAGTAGTCCTCAAGTTATGGCCACAATTGAGCCCCAAATTTATGCTGCTAAGTGAAACATTTGTTGGGGAGTTTGTCCAATTTAACGTTTTTTCTTGCTATAGTTATTAAACAAATCATTGCATTTGTTAAGTTAGTAACACAGCTGTGAATCTGGTTTGAGTGAATCTGGCTTCCCCATTGAGTTTCCTTCTCAGAAGGCCACAAAAGGGGATCCTGTGACCCTGGGACACAGCAACCGTCATAAATATGAGTCAGTTGTCAAGCACCTGAATTTTGATCACGTGACCATGGGCAGTTGTAAATGTGTAAAATGGTCATTAGGCACTTTTTTCAGTGCCTTGTACACCTTTGAACAGTCACTAAAGGAACTGTTGTATGTCAAGGACTACCTGTACGTGAAAATGATAGAAGAAATGCAGAAAAAATCCCCAAATATTGGACTTTCTTGCCAGAAAAAAGGGAGAAAGACATCAATTTGTTGCAAAAATGTTAAGTTATTGCTACAAGGAAGACTAGAATAGTGTTTTAGTGGGAGTATTTTATATTTTGTTGGTTTTCCTTTTTACATAGAATGCTTAGGAAATGAGTGAAATATTAAGCATTTTATTCTTTGACATCCCATTTTTGGCATTCTATAGATTTCCTAGGCATTCTATAAAATGCTTTATTTCACACATTGATGGTAACATATACATGGTTATAAAGAGAGAGAGAGAGAGAGAGAGAGAGAGAGAGAGAGAGAGAGAGAGAGAGAGAGAGAATCTGATTACAATATGATGCTGATTAGGGAAAGATGTACCTCAAAAATTATTTGGAAGAAGTGCTTTGGCTGTTTGCATGAGCCTGGAGCCTAAATAGTTTTCGTGACCATGATGCTTCTTTTTTTCCCAACTTCTATGCATCTGTTTTTAAAAAGCCAAGTTACACCTGCATATGACAATCCATACTTTACAAAAATGTGAGAGGGAGATAATTTTACATCTTGGCAGCTAATTTTAGCAATTATTCTTCATCAGGATTTTATTTTCTGTTTTGGAGATCATTAACAAATCATGGATGTGGCCATACCTCAATGGATGTGACATTTACTTATTTAACTATAGCTTCAGCTTCATAAAAGAGAGAGGTAGGTAAATGGATGGTATCTTCGTCATCTGGAAATTAATTTTAGAAACTGAATAAAATATGTAGGAAGCTGAGCAAGTCAGATCTCAGCATTTAGTTTCGTATAAAGTATGATAATCAGTCAAAACATTTCATGAAATTAGTGATGTCAAAAGAAAGCAATGACTTTCAGTGGTAGCTCGGTACTCATCTTTAATTGGTTTCTGGAGCCATGGTGAGCACCAAAAACAATGAGTACAAAACAAAATTTTCCTATAAAGAATAACGTAGTGAACTGTAAGGCTGCCAACACCAACAAGTTCTAGTTTGTGCATTTAATAGGAAACAAACGATGAGTACTGGGACAAAATTTTCACATAAAAATGCAGTGAGTATCAAATATGATGGGTTTTAAAGCAATTGAGTACCAAGGTACCATTGTACAAACTATCTTCTATAGAAAACTCACAAACAGTTCATTATTGAGGCATAATATTGTGAGTCCCATTTTAGAAAACTAAGAGACTACTCTCCTATAAACAGTTTCTAAGATGTACCAGGAGTATTCTGGAATGATCACAAACCAATTCCCAGTTAGAGGATGCTTTCAACTTCTAAATCATCACTACTTTGAATGTCAGCAAATGCTATGGAAACATGTTTGAGAACATGAACAGGAGGATTAAATTATGTGTTTTGACATGCAATCATGTCAAATGGATTATGTTGAAAAATAAAACAAATTAAACCTACTTCAGGACATGAAGGCTGAACAGAAATTTATTTTCTTCCATTGGAAGATATAAGAGTATAAAGATTATGACGATAAGGATTACAAGTGATTTTTATGCTAATTTTATTTTATCACAAGGAAATCCAGAATGTAGAGCCATCATTATACTGCCTTGAGAATATGGCTACATTTCCCCCCTTATGTCCAATGAAAATGTATTTGCAAGGTAATGAGGTAGTTGGAAAGGTGTCATTTATTAGGTTGTACAACGTGTGACAACTCCATTATGATCTCTAAGCACTAAAATAAATTTAGAGGGTAAACCTCACGAAGGCAAATTAGGATAAGAGAATATTTGAAGAATCAGAGGGTAGAACTCCTTTAATGGACTTTTCTTTTGAAAAAACTGTTCTTAAATTCTGCACTGTAGAACAAGACAAACTTAGACTTTTTTAGATTTAAAATAACTTTATTGTCACTTTGAAAATACACTAATCAACATACATTAAAATGAAATTTTGTTGCATATAGCTTTCAAAGGGATACCACCTGCAATATACACTACATAAATATGACAAAATAAATAAATAAATACAATATTAGGCATATACCCACATATATTATATGACACAGAGGAACAACACATTATCAGCCATCTGATGTAGACCTCAGCCAGAAAACTGAAGTTATGAATGCTAATACTATTTTTATTTTAAAGTTACAGGAACAGAATCTGGAAAGTATGAATGTGCCTCTCCCCTCTCCCCCTCTATTTCACAAGAACTGAGGAAGGTCAAGTCTGAGATGTTTTTGCAAATTACATTTCTTCCTTGGATTCAAATGTCTTTTGTCTGACCATTGTCTTAGTTGTGACTTGTCCTCCATTCCCCGAGGTCACTCTTACAGCCAATTATATTATTGCTAGGGGGGTACTGTAGTAGAATCCAAAATATCTGTCAAAATAATTGTTCACCTCCATTTATACCTAACATAACTCAGTAGGGTTACCCTGAGTCTCTATGCCACCTTTCAACTTTCCTCTCCCCTGCAATCCTCCTGTAATTGTTGTGTGTCCACCATTTTTTGAGGGAGACATCCCATCATACATGTTACCCAGAGAATCAGGAAGGCCGTCTGGGTTCTTTTCTTCTCTGTCATTCTGCCACATCCTTGTGAGATTGGTAATCTCAACATGTTTCCTTCCTGCATCTACATCCCTGCAGAACTCATGTTCAGGCTTATGATTGACTAGCTGACTACCACTGTGCTCTTCTTCACGTATTTCCTGTAACAAACCTTCTTTCTTCTAATATGACAGGCAGCTCCTTCAGTAGTCCTTGATTAGGTGACATTCCCAGATTCCAAAAACACACACAGATTACTTCCTCACACAGTACCCATGTAAGTCTTTCTCTAATATAGGGAACTTTTTCATGCAAGTTCTCCAACAGCATCATCATCATTCATGTAGAATAAAAAAAAAACAATTTAATGCAAATGAACCTGATTCTTTGATTCATAAATTCAAAGAGCATTTGGAAAAGAAATAAGTTAATAGATCTTATTTAATGATGTCATCCAAATCCTACTTCCCTTCAAACCCACATTCTCTTATATTTCTGGGATGAACATCTGGAAAATGAATAGATGAAACATGGAACATTTTTTTTTCAGATATTTTGGTATTTGGCTTTATTTTTAAAAGTGGAACTTGGAAAACCTATAGTTAGTTTAAATACATTAAAAAATATTAAAACTCTGATGTATATTTACAGTGTTCATACTCACTGGTAACTTTCCTGTTTTCCATCCACATTTTTGATAGACAAGTAGGCATAAATGAGTTGTGAAATATGACAAATTAACAGTTGGCAGTCAATTATATTCTTTTTGTGCAACAGCAGCTGAAAAAAAAGTAGTATTTGAGCCTGTGGTGCTGCTGCATTTTTCCTTGTCAAAATATAAGCTCATCTTTGATTCCATATTTGACATTTTGAACATAGCTCTCATTTTAGAAGCTTACATCTTACCATTTTGAACCAAGCGATTAAAAGGCAACCTACAAATAGCAATTCCTGTAGTCTCAGGAAGAATACAGGAGAAGTCAAGAGGGTAGCTGTGGTGTAATTGTTTGAGGAATGCAATGTTTCAGCTCAGTCTCCACAATTAAACCAGAGCACTTGAAGATCTCAAGCGATTAATTGGAGGTAAGAGCCAATTTGCACATTGAACAGTACAATATAACCATGGACTTTTCTGGGTCTAATAATTTCTGACTCTAAACTGTATAATCTGATAGCCAGTTTCATTGTTCAGAGAATTATCTTTATGTATGAGAGTTTAGAATTTAGATCCTCCCTTCCTTCCACCAAAATCTGCATTGAGTAGTATTTCTTGGACATAAAGTCCATTACAATTAGTTGGATTATTTAGGGAGATCAAAGAAGTGTCTAAAGCCAGATCAGTTGGATGGAATCATTTCAAAGGCTTGGCTTTAAATAAAAAATTGGGAATAAGTGACCTTAAAGCAACAACAATTGATTAGGGCAGGACAGTTAAATTCTATTACTTTGACTTACCCATCTGTGAATTACTTCCTTTGCAAGCTAGGCAGCCCATTGATCCCAATGCCAGTTTCTTGCTGTAGTAGTCAGCACTGGTTGAATATACTTCTTGATTCCTTTGCCATGCAAAATGAATAGCTCTGTGAAGTGATAAGATACATTTCTGTTCAGCTCATTCATCATCAAAAGGTCATTTAACAATTCCAAATGTATCACTCCATTTTCTCCTCTGTTGCATTCCTTTCACTGTAATCACTGCAGTGATATACAGAACTTTATATATAAAGGGAAAGAAGCAAAATCAGAAGACAAATTAAAACACAGATAGAATGATACTTTTAAGGGTAAAAGCAGGCAACTAATTTTGTCTTATTGTTCAGCCTGCACATGTCTAACCATATCAATGGCCATATTGTTGTAATTGCATAAAGAGGACAAACTGCATTTATTCATTTATTTGCAGCATACATAAAAAACCCCATAAAAACAAATTTAAAACCATTAAAACAATGGAAAATAAAAATATACGGTCACTGAATAGAATCATTGCCATGGTTGCTAATGTAGCCAACAAACAGGCCCTTAGCACACTTGGAGCCCCAAGCCCAGGCACAAAGAAGCAAAATCAGAAGACAAATTAAGTCATAGATAGAATGATACTACTCTAACAGGGTCAGGGTCAGCTGGTGCTCCATTCAAAATCCAAGAAAGAAATACTTAGACTCTTTTAATCAGAGAAAAGATATATTTTACTGGAAATCAAGTGGTAGCAACAAAAGAATTCTGAATCTGAGAAAATGGGTGCGTAAATCACATATACAAAGTAATGGCAACATTCCCACCCCCAATAGTTCAATTGGCTCATCCAATTAAAAGTTGTGTATCATCATGTGGGCATCTCCAGGTGGTGTTGAGGCTTCTGTTCGTTGACCTTGACATAGTTTGATAAAGGGTTGCAGCTGCACATAGCATAGGATAGAAACCTAAGCAAGAATGTACCCCACCAGATTATACAGTTCTGGTTTGTAACACCTCCAGCTCACTTCCCATAACCATTCTCCCCTCCTCACCCCGTTACTTATGACAGTGAAAGATGCAAAGCAAAGGGAGAAAAATCTTGAAGGAAAAATCTTGAAGGCTGACAGTCAGACTCATCCTGACCTCTGAAGGGAGAATGTTCTGGAGGACAGGTGCTATGGTAGAGAAAACACATACATCTCCTGGTCCCCACCAGCCAACATTCCTTGGCTGATGAGACCCATAGCATGGTCAACTTATCAGACAGGTAGAAATAATTGAGAGAAAATGGTCCCTTAACCTGGTAGTAAAAAAAAAGCTCTGAAGATCAGCTGAGAGGAGAAAGAAGAGAAAAGTGTAGGATCAGCCCTCCCACCCACCCCAGCACTTTTCTGTTCTTTATTGTCTCAATTGATTGGTGCAGCAGAGCCTCAGCTGGTGTTTGGAAAGCTGTGCACACATGTTAGGTGTCCTGGCGCATGCACGCATGAAATACATGATGACCAAACCAGTAGGGAAACTGGTAGAATACCACCACTGATATGCTTCCAAATTCTTAAGCTGAGGATGCACATTCCTTTGCAGATGCTGTGACTTCTGCATTAAGAAGTATCAGTATAACCAATTATAACAGCAATAAATCTGAAAGTATGGGAAACAGCATATGTGGCAGAATAGTGATAGATATCCAGGGCGTATGACACCTATCAGATACGAATAACAGAGAGCTTGATGCTAAAATCAAAGCCTTTGTCAGTTCCCAGCCTGTGCTTTAGATACCAATAATTATGCAGACTGTAAGGTCTTTTTTCCTATACATAATATCCTTATTGGAACAATTCTCAGTTACATGCCATTTTCAAAAGAAAATATGGTTTGTAACTTCCATCGAAAATTAATCTTTGTTAAGAGAGTAGAGAGGAGGAGGAAACATCACAGGGGAAGCGTATTTTCCCCCAGGAGCCAGATCAATCCTTTTCCTTGCATTTTAAGGGGATAAGTCTGCTATCATAAAAAAAAAATATCACCCCAAATAGTTTTCACCTTAGATTTTTCCAGAAGACTGAACCCCAACTCAAATCTTAATTGAAATGTACTCTGAGAATCCATTTTCCTGTAATTTATCTTCAGGAATTAAACTGAGCAAAAATGGAAACCAGTTTTGATGAAAAATCAACTCAAGTCTAGCTATCAATTTTGCTTTTCCTCTAAACTTCAAGGAAAGTTGCTCAGATATGAAGTTGAACCCTAACTGCAGAAAATAGTGCAAATTTCCAAGGGAAGATTATATATATTTATATATATTATATATATTTCCAAGGGAAGATTACACACACACACACACACACACACACACACATCTATCTATCTATCTATCTATCTATCTATCTATCTATCTATCTATCTATCTATCTATCTTTCACTACTATACCAAACTGGCTTTTTAATAGATGATAGATAGATTTCTCTGTTCTCTCTAAATAGCTAGATAGGTAGGTAGATAATATCTATCTATCTATCTATCTATCTATCATCTATCTATCATCTATCTATCCACTCATCTTTAAAAAAAAACAGATTGGTATAGTGGTGAAAGGTGGCAAGGTAGGTAGCTGATTACAAACCAGGAGATCATGAGTTCTGGCCCCACCTTAGGTACAAGGCCAGTAGGATGATGTTGGGCCAGGTATTGTCTATCAGACCTTCCAAAAGAAAGTTCTGAAATTCCCTTAAACCAGTTCCAAAAATCTGCAAAGAAAACTACAGGGACTTGCCTGCAGTCACCAGGAATCAACACAGACTTGAAGTTGCATGTGCACAGACACACACATGCACACACACACACACACACACAAGAAATATTCACTGACTCCTCCCATCCTAGAATTGAGTCAGAAATGTCAAGCACCCTTCCAATAGGGTTGAAAATCAGAAGTGACTTTGGTCAAGGAATACAAGTTTTGGGGAAACTCCAGTTGAGTTTCTCTCACAGCATAATTGGAAGAAGCTACTCCAGTTAGCCTGGCTGATTTCTGGACTCTCCTATTTTTTTCTGGGCCAAGGTAGAAGTAAGCCTTAAAGGGATAAACGGGAAGCAACATTCTAAAAAGAGGTTGCCCAGCACAAAAGCTAAATTTCATTTCATTTGCGTTTAATTAAAGCATGTTTGAAATTAAAATATCTCTTCTTTACAATTAAATAACAACATTGAGTGGTCTCTGAAGATCACACCTTAGGCTTCCAGAAGCTACACAAGGCCCTGAAGCTCCTTATGGAGGAGAATCTAATTTTAGTCCTCTCTGAAATGAACCCTCTACAAAGTACAACAATAATGCTAAAGGATAAAAGCTAGAAAAGCCCATATGCAGAAGGTTGTGACCTTGTGAAGATGGAAGGACTGAATCATGGGCTTATGCTTAATTTTACTGCTTTTTTTACTGAGATAGTAATTACAAGGTAGTGACACCTCTTCTTAGTCCATTTTCTGGATGGGCTAATGGATATTATTCACAGCTTTTTTGCTGGATAAAGAAGCTAAAATAACTCTTGCTGCTGCTGAATTTGTAATGGTAGCCTGTAAAAATTGCCTTTGCTAAATAGCAAAGTGGACTAAGAACAATTGCAGATGTTTTTACTGCCTATTAAATTGTGTTTTGGGGGCATCTGGGTCTGCAAACTTTAATAAAGCCATTACTATTGCTTCTATTAACCCTGCTGCTACTACCACATCAATTCTTTCAGACCTATCTACATTGTAAGCCAGGAGTCTTTCAGATGTAAAACATGTTTTCAATCCTGAAATTCTAGTCCCTGTCTTAAAAGCTGTAACCCCCCTCACACACACACACACACACTTTTTATTCCTATATAAAATTTTATCTGGAAAATAAGTGACATCTCTTCAAAAGCAACACATTAGGCTTCACTGTATTCTCTTGATGTGGTTTAGAAAAACACTTTGAAGACTGCAATGCTTTCAAGGTAGTATAATGTCCAAATTTCAAAGGGGAAAAAAAAAAAAAGGAAAATGGCCATCAGATATGGCCAAGACCTCAGGCAGAGCTCAGATTGGTCTTTGGATTTGGGGAAATCACTCTGAAATGTTTTGAAGTATTTATTAATGTTGAACTGTTTCTAAATGACAAAATATTAAATTTAAATCAGACTACTTGAGTAGTAGTCTACTTGCATGCACTGGCTGAAACCTCTTCTGAACTACCATTACATTCAGCAGTTTGCACATAAATAGTCTGACTCAATGACACAATTCAACCTGGTTTTATGTTGTAATCAAAATATTCTGTCCGTTTCCTAAAAACGAAAAGAAAAAAAGTCCTGAAAAGCTGGCCTGTAGAGAGTTCTATAAAGAGAGCACCTACAACTTCTGGAGGTAAGCCATTCCACTGATTAATTGTTCACATTGTCAGGAAAAAAATGGAGTTTCCTTATTTCTTTTCTGATATATTAAATGGGGAGGTCTAGAAGATAGAAGAAGGAAGTTCTGATGCAAGCGCAAGATGAGACTCGTCTTGAAATAGTTTCCAAACTCCAGCCTTGGAACCATGCTTCAATAAGAGAGAAAGGGAGAGGACTTTCCCCCTATTGTACAGATAAACATGGTCAGGGGTGGGATTCTACTGGTTCGGCTTGGTTCAGGAAAACCAGTAGCTCTGAGGATCATCTGGGAGTGAACCAGTTTGGTTTGCTCCAATGATCAGCTGTTGGGCCCACCCACCCACCTGGGCTCTAGGTTGTGCTTTATATCCTGTTTTTCGAGCTCAGCTGATTCACGCGGCACAACAGATTGATGCCCACCAGCTGTTTAACACACATGGATTGCTGGAGAAGGTCAGTAGCAAATGCTCTGTACGTGGTGTGTTGTCTGGCAGTGACTGCGGCTCTTGGATCTCTGGCCGCCTCTCCAGCCCCGTCAAGAGGTTTGGCTGAGCATCACCAGCTGGTAAGAGGTCCTGCCTTCCACCCCACATCGGTGTCAAGCTCTGGGACTGGTTACGGGAGGCCGGGAGTCCAACAGCATGTTTGGCATGCATGCTTTCACTGAAATGGTTGTTACACTGGTTGAATCGCACCCCTGAACATGGTGGAAGAAAGAATCCTGACATTCCCTTCTTAATGTCATCTGAGCCCTGCAAAGTGTAGAATGGCTGTAGTATGGCAATTGGGACCACGAAGATCAGGTTCCCATCCTACTTGAACATGGAACTCATGGGATAATTTTGGACCACTCCCAATTTCTAGCCTAAGTTAATTCACAACACTCTGTTTGTGAAGCTACAATGGAAAAAATGTGTGATCTCATTAAAGTCTAGCATACAAATGTAATCCTAACAACAAACAGGATTTTCCCCTTCCTTGCCAAAATGCAGTATATGCCTATAGATGAATGTATTTAATTAGCTTAATGTTGCAGTGTTACATCACCATAGTAAAATTTTTAACGAATGTGATTAGTTCAGAAAGTCTCATAAATAGAATTATATTTTCTCCATTTGCAAATAATGCTGTTTCAGCAGTTAAGCATTATACTTAAGAGAAAGTCTCCCCCTCACACACACACACGCACACACACACACACACACACACACACACAGAAATAACCATATATCATTTTATAGAAAAGAGATCATGAAACATTTCAGTTACTTTCTCCAAATTAAGTTGCACACTTTTTTATTTTACAGTTTAAGTAAAGATTAGATGAAAGTACATTGGGGGACAATTCCCTTAAAAGTCACTGCAGTCTATATTCTTTAGTTTTTCAAGCAATAATTGGGATAAAATAGCTTTGAATCCTTCTGCTAAAAATATTCATAATAAATGGTTGTTCTTGATATGTGGTTAATCAGGTTCATTAGGTATCTGCATTTTGAAGATGAAAAAGATGGAATCATGATTAGAAATGGATTTGTTTCTATAGCATGGAGCTATCTGCTAGCCAATATTACAGTCTCTGTTTTGTCATATATATATTGTACAGCACCTTATTTTATTCTTGTTACATGATCCTGGATCAATGAAGACAATCATCACTGGAAAACTTCTATGCCACTCAGAATCTGGATTTCATTGATATTCATAGAAGACTTAAATGAAAATTTGGCATTCTGTTCCATGTGCAGACAGAATTCGGAAGTACACTTGCGAGCCTTCCCAATACAGCATGATCCTCTTTCAAATTCTACATGAATAATTAGCATCCATTAGTCCATTGGAAATATGCAACTTCTAAACCCTTCAGAAATCCTAGATGTTAAGACCGCTGCAGTTCAGTGATACTATTTCCTGTCTTAATTTTAAGAGGAAAACAAAGTTACGAAGATTTATAGACATCCTTTCTGGGTTTAAGACATCCAGACCAAGTTTTCTTAAAAATAGAAGCTTCTTCAAATCCTGCTCCATCTATAAATTCCAGTCTGATGACATTATTGCTTCATTGGCATACCATGGAGGTTCTCATTGGGATTGACAAGGGCAGCCCTTGACCGATGAAAAATTGCCTGCCCTGTAACAAAAAGTGTATGGGCAATAGAGAGAACAGCATGGAAAATTCATTGGAAGAAAGGCTGTGACTTTCCTAACCAGATATACAAGTAGAAGAATGCCCAAAAGGTAGGGATTTAATTCTAGCCAGGGGTCAATTTTATTTCCTTCTAGAAATAGAAGCCAAAAAAGTAGGACATGTTGCTTCTTGATTCTTGCTTTGGCATTTTCAGCTGTAAAGAAAAAAGAAATAAAAAAGAAAAGCACAACATTTCATCACAGACAAAATTATCTTCTACTACAAACTTACATTTTTTAAATGTCGCCTGGCTGAGGGCCCAATTTTAGGCATATTACCCTTCCTTCCTTCCTTCCTTCCTTCCTTCCTTCCTTCCTTCCTTCCTTCTTTCCTCTCTCTCTCTCTCTCTCTTCCTCTCCCTCCCTCCCTCCCTCCCTTTCTTTCTTCCTTCTGTAGGTAGAAAATTCCAGTCTGGTTCCAAGCTGGGACAAAAAAATAAAATGGAGACTGGCAGATCAGAAAGAAGGTCTTTGTTTATTTGGATTCCAGGAATTTCAGTGACAGCAGCATGTTTCTGGGGTACCAAATGTCTGAGTGAATGGATGGATCTTTATAGGGTGATTGAGATGCTTCAGGGGTTTGTACGATGTAGTGAGCCTTGTATCTTTTGCTATTTCAATGGTGATGGGTTAATCCTCTTATGTCCTAAAGGTCATGTCCTGCCCTTAGAATTTGGGTGGGGAATGTAAATTCTTAATCCCATCAGCTCCAGCTTGGCTGAAGGTATTTTGTTTATGAATGGAATGGCCTAATCTTTCTGAATGGATACAAAATCTGCATTCCTAAAAGTCAGCTTGTTCAAGCTTGTTAGTTTGAAGCTGTTTTCCTGGGCTGCTTTCTGCCTTTGTTAAGATTTTTCTCAATTTCTCCTTTGGGGAAATGTTCTATCCTGCCTCTTTTTAATATTAAGAATAAAGAATATTTTAATCTGGGGAGGGACTTCCTTCCTTACAATGTACATGTAATTTTTTTTGTCTATATATACATGGTACAAATAAGATTTATACATCTGGTTTGCCACTAATTAAGAAGGCTTCTGCTTCTTGAAGTCCCCTAAGTACTTTTTGAAACATTACTTCCTATCAATAATCATATTTTCTGGGTAGAAAGACAATGTGTATTACTTATATGCATGCATGTGTGCATGTACCACACATACACCCAACATATCCCCCAAATCAGGCTCTTTAGACAATTTACATGTTCAAACTCATTTTCAAAATACAGATTCTAATGCCCACCCATATAGACACACACTCACAGACACACACAAGGTATATCTGCACCCATAAACAGGAATATTACACATACATACTTCACTATTAAAGAACATATAGAACTGCTCCATTGGGCCCTTAACGTTCTTCATCTTGGCGGTTTTTTTCTGTAAACGTTTTGGTACTGGGAAGGCACAGTTTGAAGATTTAAATATATAGTAGCATGCCCTGACCATTTTGGCTAGGATTTTTTGGATTTTTTTTTAATATGGATTTTTTTTCTTGATAGTATCTTGACTATAACATTGCTCCTTTTTATGGTTTATCTGATTGTGCTTCCTGCTTAACTGGTGCTAGTTGTTAGGGAAAATGTCCTCTGGGTTGTTTATTTCCTTTTTTCATTTTCAGTTTCATCTTTTAAATGATATGTAGATGGATTTATCTCTCTGTGTCTGTTGATGATTGATTTGTTAGAATTGCACACAGAGGCTAGCTTTATGTAACCTACTAAGCCAAAATCAAACAAACTACTTCAGAGCTTTAGTACAAAGTGTGACTTCTGCCTATATTTTAAAAAGAATATATTCCCAATGGGATAAAGAATTAAATCTATTAACAACAACAGTTCAGTTGTGATGAATCTTAGGATATCCTTTTAACTGAAATACAATTTTTATTTTAAACTAGAAACTTTCCTTAAAATATAGGCATCAATGCATGCAGGGCTCATTGAGAAGGAGACCACAATCATAATTTCCAAAAAATTGTAGTGACAATCCAGATGCATTTATATTTATAAGCATGGAATGCAAAGAGCTGAGTGAAATAGGGTTGCTGTATACAGCAATTTGTCTTCTGTAAAAGTAGCCTTTAGAGCCCTGTGGAAATTTTGCTCAGTTGCTTCAGTATTTACATGAGATATATGTCATCCCCTATGAGTTTTATATATAAAGTTTTAACATATATATATGTTTTCGTGGGTATTTCTATGTATGGTATTCAGCTGAAGCCTGATGATGGCAGATGAGATTCTGCTGAAACATTGCTACAACTTTAAAAGCACAACTATAATGACATGAGAAAATACCCGAACAAAGCTGAATACCACACACACACACACACACACACACACACACACACAAATGTATGGCTGGTCTCAATGAAGAAGATTAGGAGCAGCAATTTTTAAAGTTCGCTTTCCATAAACTAGGTTCCTATGGTTACATTAAGGCAAAGGTAAAGGTTCCCTTTGCATATACATGCTAGTCATCTCTGTTACAAAGCTGAAGAGCCAGCACTGTCCAAAGACGTGTTCGTGATCATGGCATGACTAAATGCCAAAGGGGCACAGAACGCTGTTACCTTCCCACCAAAGATATTCAATATTTTTCTACTTGCATTTTTACATGCTTTCGAACTGCTAGCTTGGCAGAAGCTGGGACAGGTAACAGGAGCTCACTCCATTACATGGTGCTAGGGATTCGAACTGCCAAACTGCCGATCTTTCTGATCAACAAGTTCAGCGACTTAGCCACTGAGACACCATGTCCTATTTTAATGGTTACATGAAATATAGTTTAATTTTTCAAAATAGGAACTTGGGCATGAAAAGACAATTACATGTCTTAAGCATCATCTTTGCATCACTGAACAAGCAGATATACCATGTTACATTATTCATCATCAGGTATTTATTAAGCGACTAATTGTTATGGAACCATCTAACCCATGTATGATGCCAGGGCAAGTTACTATGTATAGCTAGTCCTGCTACATTGGATTTGACCATACTTGAAATGGTCCAGGCTTGAAAGGTCTCTGATTGTCCTACCCTAAGACCAAAGCCAAAAGCCTAAGCCAAAGTCATATAGTTAACATGAATGGACCATCTTACTCATGTGAGTTGGTTCATTCATACTATCCATATGGCTTTACAATTAAATAAATCCTGGTCAAATCCAAGGCTTCCTCCTTGGAAGGACTAGGTATAAACAGTAGCTTGCCCTGGCATCAGTTTGTGGATGGAGGTGTCCTTGAAAGAAACCACACTACCACCATCATTGGCAGGGTAAGCTATTGTATATAAACAGAAAGCAAACCCCACATTCACTTCCACTGATGATGTTCTATAGTTTAGTAATGAAACATCTGCAAGCAAAGAACCAAGCTCAGAGAGCATCAAAAACCCAACAGCAAACTGTACCATGAGTTAAATTTGTTTTCTGTGACTACATAACACATAGGCCATAAAGAATGATTTCACCTTTTCTTCTTCCAGGATTTTTTGGGGGGAGGGCTACAAACTTGAAAAAATCCCATTGATCATCCAATACAAACCAAATACAAACCTGATTTGTATTTCATAGTCATCCAAGGTCAGCTAGATGACACTAACCAAACTTTTACTACTGCCTACCTTTTGTAAATGTTACTCAGTTCAGATTTTATCAAATGCTGAAAGATTGAGGCAAATGAATTTCAGACTAGAACAAAGCCTATAGGTCCAGGCTGTTGCAATCATTAAATACAGAAACAATTAGCTGAGGGCTTAATTGACATTTGAAGCATAAAATAAGACCAGTCATCCTTTTAAAGATTAAACCATAGCTCAACCTGACATTTTCAGACTGATTTGTAATTGCAAATCAAGTTTCCAAAGTATATATTCTTGCAAGAATCCTAACTTGATCTGCGTTAATCCATCAGACCCATCAGTTTTATTGGTCATCTGCAATTCTACCTAAGCTAACTACTCATAGCATTTCTGTTTTGCTGAAGCTGTGAGTTTTACTATGAACATCTCACTAGAAATAAGTGGAAGTCTGTAAGAAGTTGTGCTGCAACCCATAACTTTCATAGTTTAGTGGATTAACATGCATGTATGGACATGTTGAAGGTTTATGCAAAACACATCAATAATTAAATAGGGAAGGTAATTTAGAATATACCTTTTAATTCTTCATTTTAATTGGATACCAATGAGGCTCACCAAGCTCACTCCCACTGTCCAATAATGCACTCTTTAGAGGAAATGGACTAATGTTCTTTCTTTCTTTTCTTGTTTTTTTAAGCAACCCCCACTAAATGCCGTCAACAGCAACAGATTCCTTATTTCATCTCCTTTAACAGCAATCACTCCCCTAATTTTGTTTAAACTGTTGTAGCAGCTTTGTTAGATTATTAGTAATAAGTGACAAAGAAATGAAAAGAGAAAACTGCTTTCAAATAACAAAGCTGTTGCATAAGAGAACATGGAATTAATCACCCACATCCATCTTGCTGCAGGAAAAAGCCAATTTCTTTAAAATTAATTGCCTAGAAGACTTGATAGTAGATAAAAATAAACTACTTTAAATTGACTAAGTAAGTGGGCTTCCATTAGGCAATGAAATATATCTGCAGTTCAATCCTATCATATTTACATTAGAAAGAAGTTATAAAATGGTCAAAATATCCATTTTTCTTAAGTTGGGGGAGATGAAGAAATGAACATTTGGGGGTATTTGAAAACACTGAAACACTTATTCATTATTTTAATCCCCATCCTCACCCCCCCAAAAAAACTCAGGAATATTATGAATTGGATTGAGATCAGGTTATATTTAATCATATGCCACTTGACTCTCTGAAGCATTAATATTCCAGTGGAAAATATTAGCACTTCTTCTCAAACAGAAATACATGTAAACACTAAAATTCCTGTTCTATGTGGCCACCAATCCTCCTATCCGTGTTGATGGGAACTTGCAGTGTAATATATACTGTATCTAAGAGACACCAGATTTTGTAAAGCTAGTTATATTGATTGGGGGAGGGGGAAAAGCATGTGCCAGGTTTTATGGGAATATATTCTTCACATTTGAAAAATTGTGCACTTATTTTAATGTAGTATATCTGTAAATAAGAATAAAATGCTTAGGGTGCTTCAACAATTTTAAGTAGAGTTTTGGCAGTTTGACACTATTTTGCTAGCACAGTACTAATATTACACTATTCATAACTGCATCTTCTAACTCAAGAATTTCCTGGAATTTATTGCTATCTAGTCTTATAAAATGAAGTTATGAGGACATTCTTATTTGCATTTGATATTTTTATATTTTTGCATTTGATTATTAAGCTCCTTGGGGCACTCCTGAATACACCATGTGTAAATAAAATGCATATCAAAAACAAATTTCAGACACCTTTTTCATGCATTTTCATATTGCTTTTTGCTTTGAAAGGTGTTTTCAGCTGCACGACTTTCAGACTCACTTCCTCAAGGGACACTCAACTACTTATTTTTAGTTTTCTTACTACAATCTTCCCTATCTGATATATTCAGATAGGAGTTGCAATTCTGCTCGATTCAGAGGATATTAGCTTGGCAGTGGTGCTTCTTGTTCCAAGGAGGAAATTATTCTGAAAAAACTCCAGTCCAGGCAATAAAATGTGCTAAGTGACATGTTATTCTGGATATTTCATGTTACAAAATGGCAGTGGTGATGTGCTTTTATTGCTATTGTAATAAAAGGTCAGTTCAAGGGCTTTTGCTCAAATGTTGATTACATGTACAAAATGATTCATACCATTTCAGAATTAAATGGCTGATGCTCAATGACTCAGATTTGGGCACTGTCATTCAAGAAGGTACAGTGATTTTTCTGGTTTTTTTTTTTTTCAACTTGTCAATGAACAGCAGCTGAACTGTTGCACAAAGTCCCTGATCTAGCAAGCAGGAAGACAGGCACCCAACCCAACCTGTGTAGCCTGGCTGCTCTTGTATGTGAACAGGCATTGTATCAAGTGTCAAGGAAATCAGGAGATTTGGGCAGTTCAAATGAGTATAAAGATTAATTGCAAGCTTAAGCTCTCTACAAGAATCTGACCAACTAGTGGTCAAGGGAAGTGCATGGGAGATAAGAGAGGCATTCAAGATATGCTGGACTTAGATCCCTTGTGGGCATGCACAGACTTTTGTGATTTATGATGTGTTTGACCCCTCCTTGGCCTTATCCTGGTCATCTCCTATACATCAAAGCAATTCTATCCTAGTGCACCATGTCTCCAAATTGGTAATAAGCAGCACCAGGAAAGATAACTGATAACAATATATTGGGGATCTCTGGTCCCATTTGGTATGGCCAGGGGTTGTCAGCACTTCTAGGTAGTCCAGATAGGAAATCAAAATCATGTTTTATTATAAGATTACATAAACAGAATATTGCAATTTTGAACATGTTACTTCTCCCTTTATTTTGCAGAGAACTAGGAAGGATTCCTTCTGTAATGCTTTTTTCACCTTCATTCTTTTTTTTGCAGGGGGTGGGGGGAGCTGAAATATGTCTTGCCTGACTGTTGTCCTAGCTGTGGTTCTTCTTCCTGTCTCCCAAGGCTATTTTCATAGCTCATTATAGGCATGTTAAAATGAAAAAAAAATGTAGTGTCCCTGCTGTAAAAGGGAACTAACATTTGACTTCTAACTCTATTCTCCTCTGTAAAATGTGTGAAGGGAATGAAAATACTTAGGGCCAGTTTTTCTGACTTTTCTTGATGCCTCCTCTAAGGAAATATTTTCTGCACATTCACTACTTATTTATGCCTATTAACTGATTTTTCCTTTTCAGAACATACCCTCCTATCTGCACAAGCAATCCAGCCCAAATTCTAAATAGAAAAGTGGCACAATTGATTTCCCTTCTCAAAGTCTTGGCCTTACAAGGGAAAGAGATAGACAGTTTTTGCTTGTTGTGTTGTAACAATATTCTGTTTCTATACAATTGCATGAATGCACCATACATTTTTAATGTGCCAGGAAACAGATTCTGGGTGAGAGTTTGAATTGGATATTATCACCGGCAAAATGGTAGAGCAGTTTTCATAGTGCTACTTGCGTTACAAATTAAGATAGTTTGGATAAATAACATTTGTGGTGATATAAAAAGCATCAGGTAGTGATCACTTTATGTCATATGATAATAGGGAGGACTGACCAAGTATCTTTAATTTAACTTAATCTTGTATCATCTTCCACCCCTAACCAAAAAGATAATACCATGGAGAGTTGCAATCAGGCCCAGCCAAGGAACAACATAGAACAATCCATATAATTCTTTATTTGTTCAAACCCAATAGACAGAATCTTGCCAGATTAAACTAATACTACACTCACCCTAATGGATATACCTGGCAATTTCTAGGGAATATTTCTCTTCCTCTTTCTGATCTAGCTCTGGGGTATGTGATCTCTTCTCTCTCCCCCAAATCTTGGAATAACCCTTCATGCTTCCTGGGAAACTCCCACTTTACTGTAATCCATCACACCTTCTCCTCCTTTGGACGCACCATTCATCACAGCTGCCTATTCAGAAATCAAATAAATACACAAATACTAATACTTAATAATATTATGTTTCAATTTTCAATTATAGGTAATAAAAGTCAATATATAGGTCCCCATGAGGAGGTGTTATGGTACATGAAGATTGCAATAAGATATAAGAAGTAAATTATCTTAAAAAGTATAAATTACTAAAAGAAATATAGCTAATCTTACCAAAAATGGAGAAATGGATGAATTGAATTTAAACTCAAGGAAAAAACCCCCACAGACTTATATATGAAGATGAAAAATAAGGCACAACCAGTCCAGGTCTGGATACTGAATACTTGAAATAAGAATCACAGTGCAGGTCACAGGGAAGCAACCCATTATGATCAGAAATGGTCTGGGAGAGCTACCAAAGAAAGAACTGACACCCAGTGGATCATGTAATGGTCAATGAAAGACTGAGGTGAAGTGGGGAAAATGTGTGATAGATGCTGCTGGCAAAGGGTGAAAAGGAAAGTTGTAATGGGCCTCATTTTGAGGCACTTCATTTGTGTTCCTTTCCATCAGATTTTGACACCATGCCTTTCTTAATACTCCTATCAACTTGATGAATTCATAGTGGGGGGGAAACTGAATATGTAAATATGTATGAATAAGTATATGCTACATTTAAGCAAACTGTATCCAATTAAAACTGTGTAGTTTAACCTTGTAGGTTGTAGTCATTGTCTGTTCCCTTGGGCATTTAATTACTGCGTAAGTTCCTGACCTCCTGCTTCCCAATTGAAAGTGTGAGAAAATGTCCATTAATAAATCTCTCCATTTCCCCCATCTATGCTCTGAGACTACATTGCTACTCCACCTGTACCTATCCAATCCCAGGTGTGTTATGTAGCTCTCAGGAGAGGTGACCTGCACATATGTCTCATAGGGAAATATAAAAGAGGAAAAGAATTGATGAATTATAAGCAGAGAAATTTGTCGTAATAAATTGCATATATGTGAAACTAAATGAAAGGGAAGAATATGAAATACCTGAGATGTTCTAATCTTGTGGCATTGATAAAAATATGCAGGAAAATCAAGCTATAAGTTTATTATAAATTGTTAGTGTTCAAGGAAATAGTGAAAAGAAAGTCATAAATGCTGTGAGGATTTTTTTTTTAATGATCATGTTGTTGGTGAGAAGATGATACAACTGGAGTAATGTTGGAATATGGATGTGGCTGCTTATGGAGTAGTTATGCAACTTGTTTAATGTATATGAAAAATAATCAATTTGGAATAATGTCATTATTATTTTGCTATACAAATGGAAACGCACAAAGAGTATTTGCAAAAACAGGGAGATTAGTTGGCTAAATGGGGTTAGGAAGATAGACTGCAAACTTCTGATCAAAATAATACAAAATATGATAATAAGCCAAATTGGGGAAGTATAGTGAGGCTTTAAGGTGGACCAGATGTATGCAAACAATATATGATGAAATGAATAGGCTTGAATTATGGAATCTTTGTGTGAATATTACTATAACTTTGGTAGCTGAGGATGAAAAGGCTGGTAGATGAGAGAAGTAAAGCATGCATGAAAATAAATGAAATACTTTGTTCCAAATAAAGCAAGGGTATGTATTTTCCCCTCGGTTTTGTTTAGTATTTATAGATAAATGCATAAGAATTCTTTGTGCTCATCTTGAATTATGAATGAAATGTATGAAGTGGGGTTATGGATGTGGCGAAAGCAAGACTGGTTTGCAATCATCAAACAGTATGTTGAGTTATAGCGAATTATCATGATATTATTAACCATGTTTAACTGTATTTCTTTTTATTATTATCTCATGTATTTATTTTCTTTCACAGTCCTTTTCTATAGCCCGCTTAATGCCATTTATCCTAAAAAAGGGAATAGCAAGATAATATGTTAAGGAACAGAATGGAATGGAATAGAATGGAATGGAATGGAATGACAGAGTTGGAGATTTTCTAGTCCAACTCTCTGCTCAAGCAAGAAACCCTAGACCATTCCAGATAAATGGTTCTCCAGTTTCTTCTTGAAAACCTCAAATTATACAGCAGCCACAACTTCTGAAGGCAGATCATTGCACTGATTAACTGTTTCCATGGACAGGAAATTTCTTCTTAGTTCTTTAATGATCTTCTACCTGTTACTTCTTGTCCTGCCCTCAGTTGTTTTGGAGAATAGGTCAACCTCTTCTTCTCTGTGACAGATCCTCAAAGACCATAAGGCTGCTAACATGTAATCCCTAGTCCTTCTCTTACACTAGACATACCCAATTCCAGCAACCATTCTTTATATGTTTTAGCCTCCAGTCCCCTATTCATCTTTGTTGCTCTTCTCTGTACTCTTTCTGGAGTCTCATTAACAGAGGGATAGAATTGAGATTACGTGAAGTGTTAATACCACCTTATAATGCCTTGGTAAGACCACACTTGGAATACTGCACCCAGTTTTACTCCCCACAATATAAAAAAGATGTTGAAAATATCACCTTTGGGGTCTCCGTTTGGTCTACCCAAAACCTCTGTGGTTACAGGATGTAATCTTAACCGATTCTCCCATATTGAGAAAGCATTCCCAATAAAGTCTTCACAATTTCCAGTAAGAGGCAAAGGAGCAAAATCAACAGGATATCTAAATCAATGAGTTTTTACAATACCTCAGAAGACCTCCGAATGCTGTTGATAGAACGGCTCTCAGTGAATGATCCACTGTTTCCATAGTTCCAGGAACAGTGATCTACCCACTTGCCATTTTCATTTGCATCCAGCTAAACTGTATTCATGTCTCTTAGGATCCTTGACTTCCACTGTGAGCTGACAATTTGGAATAGTGTGCATGAACATGTGCATGCATTTTTAATGCATATTTCTTTTGCTGGGCTCACAATTCAGTGTAAAAGTAGTTGTCAGCATGAAAAATATATTGAAACTTGCTCACTATCAGTGGTCTGAAAGCTAGTGACTGAGCTTGAGAAACCTAGCAGATGAAAACCCATGAGAAACTTATTATTACATCATGTTCACTTATTTTTCAAATAAACTTGTTAACTGCATTATTTTTCCTCATGCTAATAAATATGTCCTACTGATTTGGATATGGACTTTTTAAGGGCCACCAACAAAATATGTTATGTTATATTATGTTATGCTATGTTACGTTATGTTGTTGGGTTGTCTTGTGTTATATTGAATTGTGTTGTATTGTATTATACTATATTATAATCAGGGATGGGATTCAAATTTCTTAACAACTGGTTCTGTGGGCGTGGCTTAATTTGTCGGTCTGGCTTGGTGGTCATGTAACTGGCTAGGTGTGGCTTGGTGATCATGTGACTGGCTGGGCGTGGCTTGTATGCAAATATTGTAAATGTTGATGTAAATATTGAATTTTTTATTAAAAAAGAGCAAATTTTACCCAAAATTAGGCAAAACAGGCAGGCAGATTGAGTTGCTTGCAGAATCACAGATTAACTCATAGATCTACCTTTCTGCAGTCTGCTGCCTGAGTCTGTCACCTAAAAATTGCTTGCAAACAAACTCATAAAATTTGCTAGCAAGAAAACCCAAAATTAACTCACAACACATCATGTATGTAAATATTGATTTTTTTTTTTATTAAAAAAAGAGCAACTTTTACCCAAAATCAGCCAAAGTAAGCAGGCAGATTGAGTTGCTTGCAGAATCAGATATTCACTCACAAATCTACCTTTTCTGCAATCTGCTGCTCTGAGTCTGAGTCCTGTTCCTAAGGAAGGTTCAGTTCTGCTCTCAGGTCACTTCTTCCCCCACCCCAACCCACTTAATACCTGACTGGGCCTCAGGGAAGTTTCCTGGGCGAAGGCAAAGCAGTACAACAGCGATTTAGATTAGCTAGAAAGCAAGAAGTCCAATGATTTCTTGCTTTCCAGCTAATCTAAATTGTGTGGCGTAGCTAATAGTTGAAACATCTGATCATCGGGGAGGGGAAAATAGCAACTTACCAAAATTAGGCAAAGGCACAATGCAGGCAAGATGGATGGCATGCATGTCAGGTAAGAAGTGACTGGGTGGGCCAGGCAGGGATGGGTGGGGACAGCCAGTGGCACTATTTGCTGGTTCTCTGACCTATGCAGAATCATAACAACTGGTTCTATAGAACCAGTTTGAACAAGTAGAATCCCACCACTGTATTATATTATTATATCAAATTAGATTTTTTAATCTCACATTATTATTTTTCATAAATAATAATTCAAAGTGGCAAACATACCTAATGCTACTTCCTCCTATTTTCTCCAGAGCAACCACCCTGTGAGATGTGTTGGGCTGAGAGAAAGTGACTGGCCAAAAGTCACCTGGGTGGTTTTTATGCCTAAGGTAGGACCATAACTATAAGTCAGGGACTATCTGTAGTCATTTGTAATTTGTCTCAGTGAGGGGCTTCACCTTGACGCAGTTATCACACCATTGCAATGTAGCCAAATACTTCCTTGGGTGCATCACACTGTCTCAACAAAGAGAAAAAAAAAAACGAAGAGTGGAGACAAGGCTGATCTAACAGCCCCACCTGCCTCATTAAAGGGAGCTAAGCAAGTGAAAGAAATCAGCAGTTCCTTTTATTCAATGAAAAGACATGGGATACTTCTTTGCAGTTGGTTTGAAGGGGCACTTTGATCAAATCTCCCAGGAAGTGAAGTGCCCCTTTGAAGATCTGCACAGTACTATCACATAGGGCTTTTAAAAAAAATAAAGGTGGGGCAGAACAACAAGAAGAAGCATGATAACATAGCCATAATGGTGGCTATGTTTTTAGGAAGGGATTAAATGGTTTCATGAGTTATAATCCTAAATCTTGTTATTAAGCATGGAACCTTCCTTCCAAGAGACCATGTTCTCCTTCCCCATTATATATGTGTGTGTATGTGGGTATCTTGTGCAATTATAATATCATTATATAAATGTATAGGTACCTGTTGACAAATGACACCATTTATTTCTTTTTGTATAGACCATTTGTACTGTATATCTCAATAGATCAGGGGTGTCAAACTCGTGGATCATGGGCAGGATGTGTCACACACTGGCCAAGCCACCCCCAATTTAGTGAAGGGAGGAAAAGTCGTGATAAGTCACGTGATGACAATCCCTGCAATAGATTAACCACAGACTCTCAGCAGTTTACAAACATAAAGCAATCACACATAAGAAAACACAATATGTTAAAAAAATCAATTATGCCATTTTCTTTCCAACAATAGCATTTCATACATAAGATAGATTTCTGCTAAAAGTTTATTTCTACCCCACAATACTTGGTTGTTACGTCAATTTTTAAAAACTCTTCCAGATGCAGGTTTCTTGGTATACTTTGTTCTGGGTTTAATTCAATCAATCCATCCATTCATCCATCCTAACAATTGCTTGAGCTAATTCCTGCATGTTTCTTAACAAGATTTTCAGAGATAGCTTGCTATTGCTTGTTTCCTAGGACTGAGAGAGAGTGCAACTAGACCAAGGTCATCCTATTGACTTTGTGAATAAGGCAGGATTACAACTAACAGTGTCCATTTTCTAACTGATGCTTAAACATTACATCAAACCATATGTACTGTAACCCTTCCAGAGTGTTTTGGACAAAACAACTGATCAATCAATATATCAATGTCCTCTTGCATTTTATAATCAGTTCATAAATTGAATTGATTTTGATCCTTAGCCAGACAAATAATTTTTTTCATGTCAATTCCGTTAAATCTAACATGTTGTTGTTGCTATTTTCCCCACTGATAAGATAGGTAGACCAGGAAATCATCTCCACAGGAGGGCTGAAACTCCTTTTATTGAGTTGATTATAATAATGGAATCTGGCAAATCTGATTGTTATTATTTCCTGTTCCTTTTTATATGCTGGTGAATTAAGATAGTGAGCTACTTTTATCTCATTCTTCTGGAGATACACATACACAGATATGTCATGCATATGTGTGTGTTTGTGTGTATAAATATGGATAGATAGAGATAGATAGGTGATAGATAGATAGAGGTAGAGATATAAACTTTATGTAACAAATAATATTTATATTCTTTCCTAATCTAAAATGCAGGACATCACATTCAAGAACAGCAGGATGTGAACTTTCAGAAACGGAATTCTGAAGTGCTATCCATAGTGGATGGCAACTGTCCCTTGTGGTGGTCTAGGGACACTCACTGAATAAAATAGAAAACTATATTGTTCTCTAAGATCCCAGCTATGCATGGTGTAACTTGGTTACACCAGTTAGGCTTGGTGTAGTTTGCTACTTAAGAACTTCTATGCCTTGATGAAATCCATCTTGTCAAATCATCTTGAGTGGATCTACTTACATTTTTATGCCCACAGGAAACGAGAGGGGTTTGGGGTCAGAAGATAGGCCTCCCTCACTGAAAAATATCATATCATTCTGAAGATATACAATGACTTTGATTCTTAGCAATTCTAAATCCCAGCTATGCTTTTTGGTCTTGCTACTTAAATCAAATACTGTGCATTAGTTCTTATTATTTCTTTTCACTTATTGCTTCCTTATTTGTAGGAGAGGACCAGGCTGAGCATGAGGGAAGGGCCAAAATGCCATAAGTTATGATCCATTGCACCTGCAAGATATCTAAGTCCAGGCCACCTTGAATGCCTCTCTTATCTCCTGCACATTTCTCTTGACCATTAGTTGATTGGATTCTTGTAGAGAATTTAAGCTTGCATAAATATTTATACTCACCCGATTTCCCTGGTGCTTGACATTATTCCTGTGTTCCACTGATTTATCTGTTCAGAGCAAATAAATACTATTAAGGAGGATGGTAAGCAGGTAGCAAAGCTAGGACTTTAAATTCAAATTACACTAAACCTTTAGACCAACTCTACTCTCAAATCTATAAAATTATTCCATATCAGCTGACTTCCACAAAAGCAGCTCAGAGCTTTCCATTTATCTACTCACATTAGGAATCAAAACCAATCCATTTAAATGAAATGGGTTATTTCTTTTTTTAAAAGAATCCCACTATATTTTAAAAAAACCAAATACATATAATGTCCTTCTTCCACAAGAGCTCCCCATTCAAAATATAGAAATTAACCAGGGGTGGGCTGCTGGGGGCTCACAGGGATTCGGGACATCCTCTAGCTAAGATTCTGCACAGTTTGGAGACCCCCCCCAAACCCACTCCTGTCTGACCCCATCCACCCCATCCCACCCCACCCCTCCCAGAAGTCCCCACATGGCCCATTTTGGATGCAGGTAAGTGCAGGGTGTGCACAGAGGCTCAGGGAGGGTGAAAAATGGGCATCCTAGAAGTTTGGGAAGACTGGAAATGAACCCATTTCCAACTTCCAAAGAACTTCCGGAGCCTTAAGCGGCCATTTTCACCCTCCTGGAGGCTCAAGGAAAGCCTTCAAGTGGCTTCTGGTTTGAGCTTCTTCGGCAACAGACCAAAATCTGCAATTGTGCACAGTTTTGATCTGTGCTCGTTGCTGGAGCACCCCGAGCCAGTTGGTTTCAGGGCTAAGCCACTCCATAGAGGTGGTGATGAGGGGGGAGACTGCCAGCAGAGTCGAGGAGAGTCTCATCTCTCCTTCCCAGCTGGCCATTACTCCCTTTCCCGAAGGTGGTTGCAGCGGTGGTCAGAAATGGCCACCTCAAAGAAGAACTCAACCAGAAAAGAATGTGCAGGAGGAAGATAAGAAGAGAAAGTTTTGGCTGACCAGATTGAACTGAAAAAGCAACAATATAAGGTACCCTGGAATTTGAATTATAAAGAACAACATTGTTCCCAAAGAAGACTTTGAAGTGGCAAATGAGAGAGGGCAGGGAAAAGATTTGTTTTTTTTCTTTTCTTCCCTATATTGACAACTAAGAGATTTAAGCAAGAAACTGGCAAAAATCCACTTTGACATTAACAGGTGTTTAAGCTGAAAATAAAATGTCAAACGGATAACAAAGATTTCTGGATTCTCAAAAACTTTTAAAAGAAGGAAAAAAAGAAAAGGGTGGGATCTGGAAAAATGGAGGCGACCATCTGGAAGTCAAAGGAATTAACAGTGAAACTTTAACAAGATTCCTAAAAGATACATTTTAACTGAAACTTTGTAACAAGATAAGAGAACCCCAGGAAGAGAAAGTAGAAAAAAGAAGCAAGAAGAAACAGTTTTGGATTATTTGGATTACTTGGTGATTTTTGGATTTTTGGCTATCAGATCTAAAGGGCTAAAATTAATCAGGTGGTTGTTTAAAAGTTTTAAAATGGTATCACTCTTGGAAGAATTGAGAATGGAACTTAAAAAACAGAAAGAAGATGCACAAGAAGGAAGAGGTTCTTTTGGCTTCGTATTTCAATTTTTAGAAATGGAGATCCTGAACTATGAGAAACAACAAGAAATGCCTGTAGAACAAGAAGGGCGGGACAAAGAAGAAGCCATCTTCAATGACCAATTATTTCTATGTGGGGAAAAGAAAGGAAAGGGGGGAAAGAGAGTGAAAAAAATAAGATTTGAAAAAACAACCCCAAAAAATAATAGTTTGAAAAGTAATTACAACATTAGGAAGAAACAGAAGAGAAGAGAGAATCAGAATTAGAGAGAGGAGGGGTCAACAAGGGAAGGGAGAAGAAGAACGGGAAGAGGGAAAGGAAAAGAAATTATAAAGGACAGAGAAACAGGGAAAATGTACAAGGATTAAGGGTATAAGCCTATTTAGAAGACACAGAGATAATGGTTGAAAACTTAATTGAAAGGGGGATTCTGCAAGGGTACATAAGATAGTATTGTTATATTAGAAATAGAAATGAACTTTGAAAATATGAAACAAGTGTGATTAAATGATAGATAAAATACTCATTGTAATGTAATGTAATGATTAATAGATAAATGAAATAAAGAGAATGAGAGAATGAAATTAGGAAAGGAGGGGAACAATTTAATTAGTATAAATGTGTTATAAAAAATTAAGTGAAGAGGAATATGAAAGAAACATGAAAAAAATATGGAAATATTATAAGTGTTCCTAGAAGTATGATACCCTATTGAAAAGCAATGTTAAAGATGTCAAAGATTATAACTAACATTAATGATAGAGCTGAATTGGAATAGAATAAGTATTTTATTATATATATATATATATATATATATATATATATATATATATATATATATGTGTTTTCTGAGGTTCTCATGGGTATTTGTATGTGGATCTTTGGTTGTTCGGGTTTTCTCCCGCGTAACAACCAAAGATCCATATATATATATATATATATATATATATATATATATATATATATATGTGTGTGTGTGTGTGTGTGTGTGTGTGTGTGTGTGTGTGTGTGTGTGGATCTTTGATTGTTCGGGTTTTCTCCCACGTAAGATTCGAAGTATCTAGGCAACGTTTCGATGAAGTCTCATTCATCATCTTCAGGCTTCTGTCTTCGGCTCTTGCTTCTCAGAGTGATGTCAGATTGCAGCTGCTTCTTCCTTTTAACTGCTAGTGGGGGTGGGACTTGATTGGGTGGGGGCTTGGCTGTGTTCTGATTGGGTGGGGGTGTGTTCTCATTGGTAGGGGGTTTGGCTGCGTTCTGATTGGTTGGGGGTTGGCCGTGTTCTGATTGGCTGGAGGCGTGTTCTGTTCAGGTGGGGGCTTGGTTGTGCACAGGTTAGTCTTATTTGCTGGGGGATTTGAGTTGGTGAGCTGTGATCTTGCTGTTTGGCTTCGAGTTCGTGGTCATGCTGCATCTTCATGGTGGGTGTCGGTTTGCTTCATGTATGGCTCGGAGGGGTTTGAAGTGGGTAGTGATGCAGCTGCAGTGCAGCTTCTGGTCCATGGTCGTGTCTCATCTTCTGAGTGGGTGTGAGTCTGTTTTCTACATGGAAGTGTGGTGGTGGCATCTTGTGTGGCTCTCATGGGTGTGGGTCTGGTGTCATTCTTCATGTTAGGTACTCGTCTGTACATGAGGGTGGGTTTCCAAATGGCTGGAAGGCGGGAGGTGTCATCTTGTTTGTTCATGCTGTGTGGGCGTTTTTCTATCTCTATGGCTTCTCTGATTATTCTGCTGTTGAAGTGTTCGGTTTTGGTGATAGTTCTGATATTTTTAAAGTCAATTTCATGTCCTGTGGCTTTGAGGTGTTGGACCAGGGAAGAGGTCGTTTCTTCTTTTTTGATTGAGTTCTTATGTTCTTCAATGCGTGCACTTATTCTTCTGTTAGTTTGTCCAATGTATGTGGTAGGGCAGGCAGTGCAGGGGATTTCGTATACTCCTTGGTTTTCTAATTTGATTTTGTCTTTGGGGTTTCTTAGGATGGTGGATATTTTTCTGTTTGTGCAGAATGCTGTTTTAATGTTGTGTTTTTGGAGGATCTTGCTGATTTTGTCTGTAGTGCCTTTTATATATGGGAGGAGGGCTTTGCCGTTTTCTTGTTCTCTGTCTTGGATTTTGGTTGGGGTTTCGTTTTGGATTAGGTGGGTAATCTTCTTTCTTTGGAATCCATTGGCTGTAAGTACGTTGGTGAGAGTGTGTAGTTCGGTTTTTTGGTGTTGTTCATCGGCTAAGCATTTTGTTCTGGAGATGAAGTGTCTTGGCTACGGAATTGATCTGTGCTGGGTGGTGGTGTGAGAGTGCATGTAGATAGCGGTTTGTATGTGTTTTCTTCTGGTAGATGGTGTCTACAACCAATCAGAACACAGCCAAACCCCCTACCAATGAGAACACACCCCCACCCAATCAGAACACAGCCAAGCCCCCACCCAATCAAGTCCCACCCCCACTAGCAGTTAAAAGGAAGAAGCAGCTGCAATCTCACATCACTCTGAGAAGCAAGAGCCGAAGACAGAAGCCTGAAGATGATGAATGAGACTTCATCGAAACGTTGCCTAGATACTTCGAATCTTACGCGGGAAAAAACCCGAACAACCAAAGATCCACATACAAATACCCGCGAGAACCTCAGAAAATATATATATATATATTTTCTCTTTAAGAACTTAGTGTGTATTTTAAGAATGTACCAAGCAGAATTTGACTGGAAGTTATGTGTTATATTGACTGTTATAATTGTAAAGGCATAAATTGAAGTTTAAATAAGTGTTGAATGGATAAAAATTAAAAGATACAAAGGTGTCATACTCCAATTAGTAACTACAGGGAAAAAAATTGTTTAATGAGAAAAGAAAATATGAAATTGAAACAGGACAGACAAAAGTATAAATATAATGACTAGAAAGATATTGAAACTTAGAAAAAGATATATATATATATATATAATTTAATTTAGAAAGGAATGAGATAATTAAAAGTAAGATCGAGAAAACTAAGGGAAGGGAAAAATTATTGAGAAAATGTTAAAATAGTAATAAGATATGGAATAGAACACAAAGTTGAATATGAAATTGAATTTGTGTCTGTATAGAGAAGTGATAACCCGGGACCATGCTATTCTCAAAAAAAGAAATTTTACTTGTATTATGTTTTGTGAAAACCCAAATAAATTTTTTATTAAAAAAAAGGAAAGCCTTCAAGCAAAAACTCTGCCATGGTGCAGGAGGCAGACTAGGCCATGCCCACCATGCCCACACCCATCCAGCAACCAAGCAGAGAACCTGTTCCTAAAATTTTTGAAGCTCACCCTTGAAATTAACTGCATAAGCCATTGAAGCCTGATGCCTCTTCAACTTTGTGTCCAGCGGTGTGTTAATCGAACTTACATTATTGTTGCTTTCTTTTAGTGTACACAAATGATTTCAAAGAGTCCCTTTCAAAGTCATTTCATTCAAATGTAGGGAAGGTTTTCATTTCAAAATAGTCATGCAGGAAATGCTTTTATTCTTGCTGAAGTGTTGACTATTTCACAGTGAGAGGATACTTTACCATTTTTCTGGAAATTCATGAGATCAGAATCAGATATTCTTACTGTGTGTCCTTTTTCTGCCAACAGAGGAAATGATGCAAATATAAGTGACAGTTTCTACTTAATAAAGGGCTTAAATTTCATCTTCTATAATTCTCTGATGTTTTCTTACATTTGGAACAAACTGACATCATGCCACACTTCTATAAATGGCAAATACAGGTTGTCCTCAACTTGCAACAGTTCCTTCAGTGACCATTCGAAGTGACACCAGGATTGAAAAAAGTGACTTATGGCCATTTTTCACACTTATGGCCATTGAGACATCCCTGTGGTCATGTGACCAAACTTTGGATGCTTGGCAACCAGTTCATATTTATGATGCTCGCAGTGTCCCAAGGTCACATGATCACCTTTTGAGGTCTTCTGACAAGCAAAGTCAATGGGGAAGCCAGATTCACTTAACAACCGAGTTACTAACTTAACAAATGGAGTGATTCACTTAACAACTTTGGCAAGAAAGGTCATAAAATGGGGCAAAACTCACTTCACAAATGTTTCACTTAACAATGGAAATGTTGGACTCAATTGTGGTCATAAATTGAGGACTTACCTGTAATCCACAATTGCATAATATATGGACACATTTTTGAGAGAGAAAAGAATCTGAAATCCAAATACATACCTTTCCCCTTTTAATCTACATATTCTTACTGTAATGTTCAGTATTTGGTGTGCTGGAAGTCTAATGTAGTAAACATTAATGTAAGAATATGTAGACAAAGGGAAAGTATCGTGTATTTTGGATTCCAGACTTAAGTTTCCACTTAGATTTATTGGCATTATAAATATGCAACAAAGATACAACCAATCCTCAGTCCATTATCCTGTAGTATTATAATTGTGGCTGTCTGACCCACTGATTTCTCCATAAGATCAAATGCCAATTTAATTGTGACAAGTCTGCACAGATCTTCTGTTTTGCTTGCATTTCTAAATATACAAATTGAATGGCTTCTTATATTTCAGATTAACCAATGTCAGCCACATGGAGTTTTATTTCACTCCGAGGAAAGGAAGAAAGCCAATCAATGGCAAATACTGCAAATGTAAGTTACTGCTTTTTATTAATATTGACATTTTATCCATAAGATTTCTTCATTAGTCCTTGCAACAGTGATTTTAGAGTTTGAAGGTAAGCTTAGGGACAGAGAGATAAAGAACGATTCATATATTATTCCTTCACTGAACCAGGGAGTTAGCTATATTTAAAAGATTTTTGCTTTAAAATAATTGAAGGGTTATACAATTATTTTAAGATGAATATGATCTATTAATATATTTACAATAAATTGGATTTTTGGATTTGTAAATATTGGATTTTTTTATGGAAAAATTAAAACTATTTAAAGAAGAAACAAACTGGTAATACTAAGTGTAGTGTAGGGAATCTGCATTGGAGAAAATTTGAACAAAACCTGTTAAGAGGAGAGGAGGGAAGGAAAGGGAAGGGGAAGGCTGGGGAAGGGAGGGGAAGAGGAGAGGAGAGGGAAAGGAAAGGTAAATGTTTTGTACATTGACTTGACAAAAAATATATCTTTTTCAAATAATAAAAAAGACTAATAATATAGACATCAGATTCATCTCTTTGGAAAGAGCCTTTCATAACCAGGCTACTAGCCCACAAAAGCATGCTAGGAGCTTGAACTATTTTTGTTTCTTGGAAGCATCCAGAGCAATCCATTAAAAGGTGATCTTGAGGTCAGGACAGATCTATAACTGGAGAAGAGGATTCCATGGGAAACTTAGTCTCAAACTGTTCAGGGTTTTAAAAATTAATGCCAGCTCTTCTTGGAAACCTTGGCCTTTGCTTGACTAGGCAATGACACCACTTTACCCTCCAGCATTGGCTATTAATAGGAGCTCCATTCCCTTTGAACTCAGGTGGCATTTCTCACTGTCCCTTAAAACTGCTAGTTAACCGACTCACCTTGAGAAACCCGAAACATTCATTAAAAGGTATAACAAACAACACACAAATTGATCCAGGAAGAAATTAATTCATTGACAAGGTGCCTGTTTATTTACTCTTTTAAAAATATTTCTTTTGTAAGTTCTAGTGGACTCACAATCATAAATGGCATTTAGTGAGCATTAAGCCTGGAGATAATCACAGGAATCACTGCATGTTGCATGGCTCATACCTTTCATGTTGGTAGTGAAAAAGCTGCAGGAAGAGAAAGCATATAAGCTTAGGTTGAATTGCTGAGTTCTTGATGCTCTGTGAGCTGGCTTCTCTTCCTGCAGCTATTTCATTACCGGAATGAATGAATACATATAGTGTACATACACATAAACATACATGTACACAGAAATGGCTCAGCAGTTAAAGATGCTGAGCTTGTCAGCTGGAGTTCAAGACCCAAGCTCCTCACAACGGGGTGAGCTCCCATCCCTTGTCCACTTCCTACCCATATATCAGTTTGAAAGCATACAAATGAAATTAGATTAATAGCTACCACTTTGGTGGAAAGATGGTAGTGTTCCATGAACTTTTGGCATATAGTCATGCTGGCCACATGACTACAGAAATTGTCTTTGGACAGCACTGACTTCCTCGGCCATAAAGAGGAGTATTGTGCCCTAGAATTAGACACAACTGACAGTGAAATCTTTACCTACCTATCTACCCCTCTATCTCTATCATCATCTTTATCTTTATCTCTATATAATCTATCTCTATCGATCATCTATCTTTATCTATCTATCTATCTATCTATCTATCTATCTATCTATCTATCTATCTATCTATCTATCATCTATCTATCTATCTATCTATCTATCTATCTATCTATCTATCTATCTATCATCTATCTATCTATTATCTAAACATCCATTTATTCCACTATGTTCATCTATATATTATTTGCTTGTTTGATTTACATCCTGACTTTTATCCAAGAGCTCAAGGCAGCATACATAAGATCCTCTCGTCTTATTCCCCTTCCCCCCACAAACAGACCTTTGATGAGGGCTGAGCTGAGAGAAATTAATTGGTTCAGTGTTCTAGACAGCTTCCATAGCTAAGGGTGGGTTATAACTTATAACTTGTTTTTCCCTGATGCCAGTTCAACAGTCACTCTTCTAACTAGGTTAAGCCTATAGTTTTGAGGGATTTTCTGGTTTCCTTCTACTATGATCTGTATTAAATCAGCTGCATATGCACTCTGTGTGTCTGAGAATCTGAAAATGATCACTATGTGCTGATTCACAATTGGGATCCCTATGACTCTTTTCTGAAAGATAAATGTTGTGGGTGCTTCATCCTCTAGAACAGAGGTGTCAAAGTGGTAGGCCGTGGGCCGGATGTATCACTCACAGGCCACACCCATCCCGGCTTCGTAAAGGCAAAAAATGTCATAATACATCACAATACTTCATGTGATGTTATCGAGTTTGACACCCGTGCTCTAGAATCTATCATTTTGTGGGATTCAGCATCTTACTAAGCCAACAAAGAGAGAACTTGCACATAGACAAGTGCAATCATAAAAATATGGGCATGAACTTCATGTTTTCTTAATTGATTTTTTTTCTTGTACTAGCAGTTTCCTAATCCAGACTCCTTATTTAAATTGGCTTCTGTTTGAAATGCTTATCCAGCATCAGAGAGCTTGATTTGTGTTGCTATGGCTGTGATGGAATAATCATTGGGACCCTTAATGTGCAAACAATTCAATTTTCAAAGGACCCAGTGAAGCAGCTTATCTCTTAATGAGCCTTCCTACAGGCTATTAACTGACATCATGAACCTTCTCCAGTTTTCTTCTTTCACAGGATAACTTATTTGAAAGACATCAACCATCAGGTATCAAAGGAAGCAAAGCTCTCCGTGTGAGAAGGTGAGCATTGTAAAAACACAAGAGTAAGTTCATGGAGCAAAATCCTTTTAAAGAGACATCTTTCCTTTCCTGTGAAAATTGAGTGATGTCTTAGAAGCTCTGTATCTTAGCTACTTCCTATCTTGGGAATTTTCTTCCCTCCTACATTACTTGCTTTCACAGTCTATATTTTAGCGATCTTTGCTCTCTCCACACCTACGTCTCTGTATTTTGTTCCTTAGTCTCATGAGCTTTTTCAAGTCCTGATTCTCATTAGGAAACCAAAAACTTTATGAAGGGATTATTAAACTAAGATAGGTTCATCTTTTAAACAATCTCAGAAAGCCAAGGTTAAAATTGGCCACTCCTTTCTCCATTGATTTCAGTTGAAAGCCTACAAATTGCCACTGAGGTACATACTTGGTCTAGCTTGGTTCTCTGTCAAAGGGCATGGTTGACACACTTTCATTATCCGTTCGTCAGCAGTGCTTGATGTAGGAGGGCCTTTGTTTGTTCTTGACATCCTAACATACATTTAAATTAGTAATTAAAGATGAACTTTAAGACCTAACTAAGGAGCGGAGTATGTGCTTTGCATGCAGAAGGCTACAATTTCGACCGCCAGAATTGGGAACTGTCATTGATTTCAGTCTGATGCAATTAATATGATTAACCTTAGAGAAGCAAGTTGAAGTTTGCAGAGTGAAGGTAATGACTCATATTAGGACCATCTCATAACATGCTTACAAGACAAATAACTTTGGGAAAAATTGCTTCCCCATCCCCCTGTATCTAATGTTAAAAAACAGTCCTGCACAAAATCAAAGGCAAATCTTTTTGCTATATGGAAGCACGACAAGTTGATTTCCTGCCAAAAACAATGAAAAAAAGCAATGAAATTGAAGAGAAAAGAAAGAAGTGGCCCCTTCTCTCCTCTGCTTTGAGGGATGACTTGTCTTTAAATTTTGGACAAGCATGATTACTGAAAGACAATGAAAATAATTGTAAAGTTGATCTTCACTCCATTTCATTTAGTTCTATTTTATTATATACAGAAACTGCACATTAGAAAAGTATTTATTTTATCCTCTCTCTTTTCTGTTTTGTAACAAAGAGTGTAAATAAAGGAACATATCAATGAAGTCTGGGCATATGCCCCTTTGGGAACATAATTTATTCTAACTGAGGAAATGTTAATCTGAATTAAGGAAGGCTATACCCTTTGAAGTTTGCAGAGGTGGGCAATTCAGGAAACAGATACATACCTCAATCAAAAATTGGTTTATGTACACTACAATTCCTGCTGTTGGTCAGAAATAACATATTAAAATAGAGATAACCCAAAGACTGAGTTAAAATATCACAAACAACCAGTTCAATGAAGCTACAAAGAGGAAATTAATATTGTGGTGCAGTGTAAAGTGTGCATCATAGTTGCCTCATGAAAGAGGACAGTTCCTTACAGCCCTAATCAAGATCCAGATTTGTTTTTCCCACAGCAGCTTCTCAGAGTCAGGCAACTATTAAGATTTAGAATCTATGGAAATATAAATGGGCTCAGAATAAAGGTATAAGTAATGGTTCACAAAGGAGTCTTACTCTGGATAAATTAAATGCAAAAGGCAGATGGGACTGAGACAACTGCTACCTGGGGTGCCGTGCATATAATCAACAGAAACACATGTCAACAGAGTTTAATCTACAATTTCAACATTTCATAAATAATCCAGATCAAACTATCTGAAAAACATGACTCATAACTTGAATTTGAATTTTTTTGATTAAGTCTGGAAAATTAAATGTTTTTCTTAAAAATTAACAAGCAAAAACAATGGATATTCCTCAGGAAAAATGTATTAGAGGCAATGTAGAACAGACTTTTTTGGTCAGCATGCAGGATACACAGAGAGAGAGAGAGAGAGAGAGAGAGAGAGAGAGAGAGAGAGAGAGAGAGAGAGAGAGAGAGAAACAGAGAGACAGACAGAGACAGAGGCAAAGAGATAAGAGAGAGAGGGAACAGAGAGAGAGAGAGAAAGACAGGGAGATGTGGGGAGACATATATCACCACAACCAGCAGAACGTTTAAGCCAAGTAGCATAATGCAGCTCACTAGCCATATATGGTTGTCAGTCAACAGCTCATAAATTTTTCTCTTTTGCTGGTTACAAAGATTGCAAATGGAAGTTGTCAAGAAGCTGATACTATTTATGGCTGACGGCTTAACAGGTCACTCAGTGTATACACCTACTATAAGATTTTGGAACAGAGTTTCTTTTTCTATGTTCATAAACATTTCAATGTTCAAGAACTAGCTTTGTATAGATACTTATAAAGGAGCAGTACTAGTAGTTTCCATTTGTTATCTTCGCTTGGAGTCCCATTCATGTGGGCTTTGGCAGTGTATCTTTTATGAGTTGCTGAACAAGGATAAAACTCTATCTCTAATGTTTCCCATTTAAAATATACAACAGAAAAGGGTGGAAATGAACTGAACAAACTTTCCTAAAACTGTTATTTTCCTCCAGACAATTGGTCAGGCTTAACAAATATGTATTCACAATGCTCTACTTTGATGGCTTACATATAGCATTATCTTGAAAAGTTAACAAAACAACATTGATTGTTGACGCACAAGTACCACATCTGCATGATCAATAGATTCCTGTGATTATAGGAATTTCTGAAACACAAACACTTTCTTTGCTAGGACTAAAATATTAAATTCCAAGATTAAATAATAGTATTGGTGGTTCCATGTAAAAAATAGATCTATATATATTTCTCCACTTTCTCAGTCACATGGAAGCAATTTGGAGTCTTCTGTATCTGTTCTTAAAGTTGGATGAATTGCTGATAAAACTAGCAACTTACCCCATTAAGGGAAACACAGAATACAAAACCCAGAGGTGATCAGCAGATTGTTTCTCCTAAGCATCTATTCATATGCATAGAGGCTGTGTTAAGCTCAAAATTGTTATGCCCAAAGTTAAGGGACAGTTATATTCCAATGTCATTGCTCAGAGTAGAATGATTGATCCAGGACTGCAGGTCATTTGGAGAAGGATATTGAACAATCCAATTTTTTTAAAAAACATCAACATTTAGTACAACTCTATTTTGTTAAATTTACTGTTAGTTATTAATAATGTTCTTTAGTGATATTCATACAACAGAGGAGGCCTTTCTTTCAGCTGTAATGATTTTCTTCAAAGATCAGAGCTTAGTAGATAAACCCACAGCTTAATTATGGTGAGTCTAGTTCTCTTCCAGCTGCTAGTCATATCATTTTTTTTTTTCAGTAAAAATGTTAGGCTGCTAAATAACAAGCTGTTTCTATTATCTCTGTCTCTATCAGTTGGTTGCTTAGAATCTTCTTGTCAGTTCTGATGGTTACTTTCCAGCTCCATTTAGTTCATTTATTTGTATGTCTTTGACCTCACTCTTCCCCATTCTTTTGCCTCCTCTAATTTTTTTTCCTCCTCCTCTATGCTTGCTCTAAATTGCTTACATCACATTTTAGGTGTACCAGAAGTTGTCATATTGTCCTCCTGGTAGCTGTAAAGAGGCAATAGAACAAGGAGTTACTGCTAAGGGTAAAAAAAAAAAAAAAAAAAAAAAAAAAAAAAAGAGGGGATTTTTTTTTTTTGTTATAATATAAAAAAAAAAAAAAAAAAAAAAAAAAAAAAAAAAAAAAAAAAAAAAAAAAAAATAAAAAAAGGAAGAAAAAAAAAAAATAAAAAAAAAAAAGAAAGAAAAAGAAAAAAAAAAAAAAAAAAAAAATGGGGAAAAAAAAAAAAAAAAAAAAAAAAAAAAAAAAAAAATAAAATGTAGGAGATATAGGGGAAAAAAATTATATGAAGGAAAAAAAAAAAAAAAAAAAAGTTCTTGAAAGAGGTTCTGCAGAAAAGATGATTCATAGCTACCAACAGCAAAAAGTCTTTCTAGGGAATGATTATATTCTTTCACTTGCCTAGTGTTACCACTTGGACGCTGTAATGAATATTCATCAAATAACTAACATCGGCTTCCTGACAAGGAGTGGTGTAAAAATAATGATTCATGGCTGGATGTCAAGGAGGTGATGTTGTAATAATGATAAGAAATAAATTAGGGTACATGGACTCATCAAGCAGGGGAAAGGTGCAGTTACCATGTTTCTTTAATTTAAGGATGCTGGATGTTAGGCAGTGAAGCCAGATGGAAGGTGGTTATAGTAATTATGTTGTTATCCAAAGTATAACATGTATAAATACAGCTCTGGGTTTCAATGAAGCCCAGAGCTGACTTTAAACATAATTTGATCACTGTTACCTGTTATGGTGTGGAAGACAAATAACAAATTTCACTGAAGCTACAGGAATGAGTTGATATCTTATTGTTCACCCCCTCAATCTCGGACGAACATCTGACAAAGAAAGTCAGCTCTATCCCTTCACAAAGTCTAACCCCTCCAGAGGCTTCCGTTCCTTTGGAATCCTAAGAGTAATGAACTATGGCTGAAGGTAAAGATGGGGAGGATGAATTGCAGTTGGAGACAAGAAGAAGGAGGAGAAGAGCCAGCTGGGAGCCAACGGCACTAGTGTTGTTGCAGGTAATATTCCACCCAATGAAGGAACAGGAGGTTCAGACAGAGGAACTGATGACAGTTTGCCAAAGGTGGTGCAACCAAAGACATGGCCAGGAAGGAGGAGTGGGTTTGACTTAACAAAGGACCTGGGGTTTCTTCGGAGTAAACCTCCTACCCAGGTTCCTGCACACTCTGACACCTTTGAGAAGTGGAGAGAAAGGAGAATAGGCGAGGGAGATGAATGGAGCACATTCAGCCTTGGAGCTAGTACTCTTGAACTTCTCTGTGTAAAATATGGGGAATTGAGTATCATCAGCCATGATACCAAACATCATTGGGGAAGCAGCACGGAGAACACTTCTTTCTTTAGTTCTCTGCCCCAAGATGAAAGAAACTATACCCATAGAAGAACAACACATGACTTTTCAGCCAGGTTTGATTCCTCGCTTGCAGAGGTGGTGGGAGGTTTAGAGCCCAGAAGAAGAGGAGCCACACATATGACATCTAGCAGCGAACATTCAGAGTCCTTACCTCGACGTGAACCACAAGAAGAGACTTGGGGATTCCCAAGAAGGACTGGCCACTGGGAACAGCACATGGTATGGGGTCCACCCCCACTGCAAACTTATTTTGATGGAAATCCTGATCATATACCTTTATTTCTCAGCCAAGTAGTAAATCATTTGGAATTATATGCAACGTATTACCTCTCCCAATAGTCAATGATAGTAGCAATTACTGGGGTGTTAACCGGAGACGCAGCAGACTGGGTGGCAGAGTTGCATAGTGCCCATGCTAGAGAATTGATTGATGTAGGGTTATTCTTGGATTCGGTTCGTAATCAATTCAAGGATAAATCTAGAGTACACCAGACTGAGGAAGCAATAATGACATTAACACAGAATGGAAGACCAGCTATTGAATACATCAGGGAGTTCAGACGGGCTGGGAAACTGAGAACTTGGCCAGAACCTCTATTGATTAGGGAATTCAAGGCCAGTTTAGATAGAGGATTATGATAGGCTTGTCTCTACAGGGGTGTGCCCCAATGAATAACAGACTGGTATAAAACTGTTGTTGAACTAGACGTAGGGTTGAAGGAATTTAGAGAGAAATCCAAAGGTCCACGAAGGACTGGTCCAGTTGGAACTAATTTGGGAATAGGAAGGGGTGTACAAGAAATTGTGACCAACAATATCAGGGGTCATTTAAACCTAAGGTGTTTTCGTTGTAACATATTAGGACATAGGGCATTTGAATGCCCTATGATAGATACAGGACGTATGAAACAAACAGCGAGGGCTCCTTCTGGAAATGTTTCACAAATTGGATATAGTGGCAGGGAAGTTAGCAGTCGTGAAAAATCACAGCAATCACACAACAAGAACCATCCATAGGTCCAGCCACACGAGAGATGAAGCAATACAGTGAACTGCGGCAGCTGAGAGTTGTATCGGGACTGTATGATACCGGTGATGACAGCCAAGATGACACCATGGTAAGCTCTCCTGTTAGACCATTTATAATACCCATAGTATTAGATAATGTAGGGATTGGAGACCGATATGGAGCATTGATAGATACTAGATGTACCAGATGTCTGATTAGTCAACGTGTGATAGATGAACTGCATGTACTATTAGAACCCCTTCCTATCCCCATGAAGTTCGAGCAGGTTGATGGGTCATTGTTAGGGGTTGTGCTGGCTCTGATGATGAACGTTCCTATTCTATTAGAAATTGGAACCCATTGGAAACGATTAAGATTCATTGTGGTATTGGAAATGCGAGAGGCAGTTATTTTACGTTTAGTATGGTTGGATCGTTGGAAACCCACCATTTGGTGGGAAGGTGGTTTTAGATGGCTGAGACTTACTATAGGACCAGAGCTGCCACAACAAGAACCAGAAGTACAACAGCAGAGTTTAAGAGTGGAACTCATTAGTTTACTAGATGAACATTGTAGATCCTCTTTTCCATCAGTATATCAGGATTTGGCGGAAGTATTTAGTGAGATAAAGTGTGAGATTCTACCACCGCATCGCCCAACGGATTGTGCTATCGAACTGATTCCAGGGGCAAAATTGCCAAAACCCTGAATGTATGCAATGACACCAAAAGAAAGGACAGAAATGCGGAACTTTCTGGACAAGAATTTAGCTCGGGGATTTATTAAAGCCAGACAATCGCAAATAGCTGTCCCTATGCTATTCTGAGAAAAAAAAGATGGTGCCCTACATTTGTGTGTTGATTTTAGAGGACTTAATGCAGTCTGCATCAATAACCTATACCCGTTATCATTAATCAGTGAGTTGTTGGCTACCCTATCAACTGGACATATCTTTACCAAATTAGACTTGCTTAAGGCATATTATCGAGTGAGAGTAAAACCTGAGGATGAATGGAAAACAACATTCAATTGTCCCCTAGGAAGCTATCAACTCCAAGTAATACCTTTTGGATTACAAGGGGACCCCGTGGTGTTCATGCAACTTATTAATGGTGTACTACAGGAACATTCATACCGTGGGGTGCTAGTATATTTGATTGATATACTTATTTACACAAAAACTATGGAAGAACACATCCAATTGGTGAGGAGTGTATTAACTAAATTATTGAATGCCAAATTATATATCAAATTATCTAAGTGTGAGTTCCATTGTACAAAACTAGACTACCTGGGATACCAAATCTCTAATGCAGGATTGGAGATGGATCCCATGAAGATAAAAACTGTAATGGAATGGAAAATCCCACAAACAAGAAGACAGGTACAAAGTTTTGGGGGCTTTGCAAACTTTTATCGACAATTTATACCTAAATTTGCCCACCTTGCACTGCCATTAACTGAGTTGCTAAAAACAAAGAAACAAACAGAAAAACCAAAGCCAAATCAACCAGTTAAATGGTCGGACCAATGTCAACAGGCCTTTGAAACATTGAAATCGCTATTCTCTCAAGCACCCATTTTGCGACATCCTGATCCAACAAAGAAATACATTGTGCAGGCAGACACAAGTGATGTAGCCATAGGGGCTGTCCTGTTACAGGAGAATGAAATCGGATCACTACAGCCATGTGCATATACATCAGGGAAGTTTACTACTACAGAGAGAGGCTGGGCGGTATGGGAGAAGGAGGCCTTCACTATAAAATGGGCACTAAGTACTTGGAGGCATTTCCTGGAAGGGGCACAGGAGGTTTTTGAAGTGTGGACGGATCACCAAAATTTGGAAGCATTACAAAAACCAAGACGATTATCTCCTAAGCAGGTCAGGTGGGCTCTGTATTTTACTTTGGTAGATTTAATTTCAAATTAAAGTATGTACCGAAAGGACAAAATTTCATGGTGGATGCCTTGTCCCAGTTGCCCCAATATCAATCAACATGAGATATTATTATTCAACCCCTAATTGTTGATCTCATCTAAAAATGTTGGTCAAGTGACTCATTTAAAGGAATCAACCTATGACACAATATGAAATGCTACTACACAAGATGCTTGGCTGAAAAAAAATTCCCATTTGTGTTCATTTAAAGATGGCATAGCTTGGAGAGGGAATAAAGTGTATTTGCCAGCCAAGTGTAGAGACGAAATACTTACAAATTGTCATGATGTAAAACAGGCAGGATATTTTGGATTTTTAAAGACATTACATCTAATCCACCATCAGTTTTGGTGGCCCAAAATGAGGGTTGATATCGAACAGTATGTAAAGACATGCCATGTATGCACAACATCTAAGCCTAGAGTAGGCAAACCAATGGGACTATTGCAGACAGTATCAGAGCCAACATGTCCATGGCAAGATATAGCCATGGATTTTATTGTTGAATTGCCAAACAGCAAGGGATACACGGTAATATGGACCATAATTGACTTATTTTCAAAACAGGTGTATTTTGTCCCCTGTAAAGGCCTACCATCGGCAGAACGATTGGCAGATATGTTTGTGACACAAGCGTATAGATTACACGGAGCGCCCAGAAGAATAATATCAAACAGGGGGTGCAGTTCATGGAGCGATTTTGGATGACATTCCTCCTTTTGATGGGGTCTTCTAAGGGACTCAGCTCAGCATATCACCTGAGTACAAATGGAGCTGCAGAAAGAGCGAATGCCATGGTCGAACAATATTTAAGATCATATATCTCACATCAACAAAGAGAATGGGTAGATTTATTATCGTTTGCTGAAATTGCTTACAACAATGCCCTGCATAGCAGTACCGGGTATAGTCCATTTTATATAGTACATGGTATGGAATTTGGCCCAAGTTCGGAATTCATCTGTCAAGAGGAAGACCCACCTGGTGTTAAAGAATGGGCAGGAATAATACAAGGATGTTGGAAGAACATACAAAAAGCATTAGAAAAAGCTTCCAGAGAATATAAAATTCAAACAAACAAAAAACGGAAGGATATTAAACCCTTCCAGGTGGAAGATAAAGTGTATCTTTCTAACAAATATATCAAATTAAAATTGAACAGCCAAAAACTGGGTCCAAAATATTTAAGCCCTTTTTATATAGTAAGAGTAATTAACCCCGTGACAGTTAAACTCAAATTACCATCATGGCTAAAGCGGATTCATCCTGTTTTTCATACTTTGGATAACAACATAATTACTATAACCACCTTCCATCTGGCTTCACTGCCTAACATCCGGCATCCTTAAATTAAAGAAACATGGTAACTGCACCTTTCCCCTGCTTGATGAGTCCATGTACCCTCATTTATTTCTTATCATTATTACAACATCACCCCCTTGACATCCAGCCATGAATCATTCTTATTATACCACTTCTTGTCAGGAAGCCGATGTTAGTTATTTGATGAATATTCATTATAGCATCCACGTGGTAAGACTAGGCAAATGAAAGAATATGGTCGTATCACATCCTGGCTATCTCAGCTCCAGTCCGTTCTTTATTGTCTTGCTACAGATGAAAACGTAATCTATTCTGTGGGTAGCCCTTGTAATTTGATCACTGTTACCTGTTGTTGTGGTGTGGAAGACAAATAAAAACCTTCACTGAAGCTACAGGAGTGAGTTGATATCTTATCGTTCACCCCCTCAATTTCGGATGAACAACTAACAAATACTTAAGAAGTGAGAGTAACTAATAGATGAAGCACAATGGTGCAGTAGAAATCTGACATAACATTTTGTTCATGTATTCCTGGTCAGATTTCTTTGCAGGTGAGAATTTTTTTGACTTAACAATATAACTTTGATTTTGATTTAACAATTTCTCTCTGTTTAGTGCTCAACTGGAAGTTCCATAAGACATACTCAGATGTTTTATTGAATGTGTCTTATTGTTCTGGATGCTCAGAGAGTGTATGCCTCAGTTTAGCCTGGTAAAAACAGTTAAGAAGTGATTGCAATAAAAGACTTGGGCAATAACACTAAACAGAGAACATGTGCTGCTTTGCTTAAGAAAATGTAGGGTTGGTAGTTTGTGAGATTATATGTTATGTAGGAAAAAAGAAATCTCTGCATCTCAAGTCCAGTTTAACTACTCTCTTTCGCTTCTCTAGAGAATGTCTTGGGCTGGCAATTTATTTTATAGAATGCTTATTCTGCTTTAACATGGTTTCTGCTCTAATGCTCCAGCAAATCTCACAGGATGTGGCCAATAAATTTCTATAAATATCCTCTGGCATGATCAGCATTTTAATTCATTTTTCTCTTCATAGAAAGGTGTTTCCAAACTGGATCAGCTGACCATTCGCTCTCCCATTCCAATAAAATACTATCAACATCCAAATGATGCTATGAATAATATCTAGAAGATATTTCATGCTTCTGGATCCACTCCCAGATTCTGGCATAACATTCCACATTATTCTGAGTTCCATCAAACAAATCTATCCCATACATTGCAACACAATGAGAAGTTACCTGAAAATAGTGCCATGTTGCGCACACGTACAGAGTAAGTGTATAAAATTAAGAGAAAGATGCTGCAGGTGCACATCAAATTGCAATCATGCTGATTTATTGCTCCTGCCTATACACCAGAATCTAGTCATCTAATGGTTAGCATTCATTTGGCACTAGATAAAGGTTAATGGAATTGAAGAGAGGTTGGACTTAGACTGCATGTGAAATGTAAGGATTCTAGGCTGGTTCTTCTCTTGACTCTGCCCCCAGGCTCTGTCACTCCTTCTACAGCTGCTTATGCTTTCATCTATGTTGATACAGTCAGTTACACTTGACTCTTCCCTTGTCATTGAGCTTTCTTTCTTTGTTGCACACAGTTGTTTATGGCTCAGGGGTGGGCTGCTGGGGGTTCGCAAGGGTTTGGGAGAGCCCCTAGCTAAGATTCTGTGTAGTTTGGAGAACCCACTCCTGGCTGGCACTACCTACCTACCCTGCCCCTGCAAGGAGTCCTCAAGAAGCCTTGAGGATGTTTTGGATGCAGGTAAGTGCAGGGCATGTGTGGAGGCTTAGGGAGGGCAAAAAATGGGCCTCCTGGATGTTTGGGAAGGCCTAAAATGGGCCTGTTTCTGGCTTCCAGAGAACCTTTGGAGCCTATGGAGGCCATTTTGTCCTCCTAGGGGAAGCTTGAAGAAAGCCTCTGGAGCCCGGGGAGCAGAGGTGGTATTCAGCAGGTTCTGACCAGTTCTGGAGAACTGGTAGTGGAAATTTTGAGTAGTTCGGAAAACCGGCAAAAAATACCCTGACTGGAGATTTTACAGTATCTTTCTGTAAGGATACTGGTGGTGTGTTTGAGCTGGAGGTATCAGGGGGGATCTGTTTGTGCTCAGGTGTTTGCCTGGCTTGTGGTTTGTTCAAGGCATATATGAAGTCCCCTGTGCATCATGCCCTGCCACATACATTGGACAGACCAATAGAAGAATAAGTACCCGTCTGGATGAACACAAAAATGCAATAAAAAAGCTGGAACACACTTCTTCACTAGTCCAACGCATGAAAGCAACAGGTCATAGCTTCAACTTCAATGGCACCAAAACCCTAGCCACTATAGAAAACCCCAGCCACAGAATTGTCAGAGAAGCCATAGAGATTAAAAAAAGACCTGAAAGCATGAATAGAAGAGATTCCACCAGACTGTCAATCATTTGGAAGCCTGCACTCACAAACAAAAAAATCTCCACACCACAAGCCAGGCAAACACCTGGGCACAAACAGATCCCCCTGATACCTCCAGCTCAAACACACCCCAACCAGGCACTCAGATGAAACCTAGCTTCCTAACAAATGATAGCCGTCCATTTACTTGGAGCCAAGCCACACTAAAGGCCTCCAATACAGGAACACAATGTTGCCAGACAATCAAGACACAAAAAGAGCCACAAAACAGACAGAAGATATTAGAAACACCAATCAAGCAGAACACAGCAAACTCCAAGACCAATAAACACAGACCAAGACTCCCAACCAATCAGGATGAAGAAAAAGCCATTCTGGCACAGCAGTAGGCTAGCACCAAATTTAAAACTGAAACCACTGTAAAAGTCTGACTCACAGATGAACACAATACAGAAGCCTGATGATGGCAGATGAGATTCTGCCGAAACGTTGCTACAACTTTAAAAGCACAACTATAATGACGTGGGAAAATACCCGAACAAAGCTGAATACCAGATAGATAGATAGATAGATAGATAGATAGATAGATAGATAGATAGATAGATAGATAGATAGATGGGTGGGGGAGAAGCCCAAGTGGGAAGATAAAGAAAAGCATCCTTTATCTGCAGACTGTAGTGTATATGGTTAGAAGAATGTGCTATATAGTTCATTCTGTTAATTATGTTGTTTTTATTAGCATAGAGATAACACTTCCATTTACTATACTTTTATCCCTCTCTCCAGATTGACCAAAACACTATTAAAGGAGATAAAGTTTAAGTAATTGTGCAGTTTCCATCTTTTTAGAACTGGGGTCCATATATATCTCTAATAAATACCCCGGGACTTTTTCTATTTTTATTTCTTTGTTTCTTGAGAAATCCATTCATAGAGAGAAAAAGAAACTTCCCCAAACTGCTGGATAGACATATTTTAAATATCCAGTGCCTTTCAAGTCTCACAAGGAATAACAAAAATATAAAAAATCAATTTTCTTACGGTGTAAGATCTAAGCATATGGTGCTAGTCTATGCAATATCAATATTTAAAGTAATCTTAAAATGAAATATAATATTTCATTTTAAAATAATACAATTATTTCTTAGCACATCAATAGGATATATTTTTTCAAATCAATTATTGATTGCAGCAAGGAATCCAACTTGCAAGTATTTTAGATTGCAGTAGAAGCCATGATATAAAACGTCAGGTGGATCTTTAAATTCTAAATGGCCAATATATTTATAGGTAGTGGTGTTTTCAAGAATGGACCACTGTTCTGGACACAACTTCAGCTAACTAATTCAGACTTTATTATGACTGATGAAGAAAGCAAACTTAAAGGCATTTGAAAATTCTGGAATTTCCATTCTTTGCATACTAAGGTTTAGCCTTGCAAATGCCAGTAATTTTTTCTTGCTCTTGGTGCTTCAGATCACATGGCATATATAAGCACATCAGTTGTCATGTAGGAGAATAAAATAATGCAAACTAACCATTTCATAAGACTATCCTCTCTCTTTCTCCCCCTCCCCATTTCTAAATAAAAAATAATATGAAAATAATGAATGTTAATATGCAAAGTGGGGCTTACCTCTAGTTGCCTCTAGTTTCATGTTTATGTTGTATATTCAATTGAAAACCAAGTCCTATGTCAACAGACTGTAAAAGTAGAGTTTTTCACATCAGCTAAAATCCTAAAATATCAGTTAGAGTTTTTCTGATTTGATACTGAAAACAGCAGTATTCTGAAGTGATACCATGGATACCCTTCGCATGTCCTGACTTTCCACTTCAAGTATTTATGTTGAATGTTGCTGGCGTCATATAATGTGAATATGAATATATTTTCTTAATAGCAGAAGTGACAGAATAAAGGCTGGATCCAGACCTAATCCTATTCTGATTTATGGAATTGAAGGAAAACTAAATTGAAATGATTGGCTTAGATTCCATTTATTTTAATAGGTCTACTTGAAATCTGACTAAGACTGTATTGAACCCAAATGTATCTCTCATCATGAAGTTATGAACTTCAAAGGCTCCCTGTGATGTCACCCCATTTACAGAAACTATAAGTGTTTCAGGACGATTGTGATGATTTTGGGGTCTAAAAAAAAAGTCAAGGTAGTTATTGCAAATGCATAATCCAAGCTATGCTCCTATTGTATGTGTTGCATTCATAACATATGTGCAATAGCAGATATACTTCAAATCTGTACTCGTAGCTTCGTTGTTGGGTTCTTTATTACTTTCCCCAATTTGCAAGCTTCCCTCTCTAAGTGGGCAAATTAGAAATACATTTAATTGGATAACTTATATATATTTATTATTTCCTGAATCTTTCTGCCCCATGTTTATACATAGCTGAGGTTATTTAACCTCTGTTTTTCTAATGAATAATAAATATTTGAGTTCTCCTACCTCTGAGTCCTATCAGCAGTCTCCACCCAGTTAATACTGAGAGTTTGCTATTCTGATAAATGATGCTGTAAGCCATTCTGTTAATACATATGTATGTTTCCCATTTTAATAGTTTACGAGTTTTTCTCCCTCTTGTTTCTGTGTCCCTTGCCATTTCTTTCTTTAATTACCTTAATTCGAATAGTTAACTCTTACAGGATGCCTTACATGCATGGTGCTATGTTCTGGACTGTGTACATAATTGGGAGAAAAGCCTTCTCATAATAGGACAAGCACATTTGACTCTTCAACATGATTAATCTGAACTATGGATTTTAATACGGAGACTTGGTAGCTGATCTAACATGAGGAGTTAATGGTTATTTGTATCTATTCTCATTTCTTCTCATAAGGTGTAAGCACTGGACTTTTCCCTTTCAACCGAAAAGAATGAACTTCTGAAAGTTAGGTACTTCAAAAGGAATTCTTTATTGAAAGGAAGTGAACCCAGTACTAGTCAAAGCAGAATCTAAGATGCTTCCAGTCACACAGTAATAGATGAAGGGAGTTAGAACCTGATGTGGTTCTAACATTCTTCTGATGTGGATTTAGTCAAACAAAGAACCAACATGTTAATTCCCCCCCCCCCCTTTTCTGGGAACATATTTTAGAAGAGTTTCCCAAGGAGTATCTTTCAGAGCTGCAATTTTTATGGTCCCTTCTCCATCCTGCAATGGACTAACATACTGTCAAGAAGACCTGATAAGTATAGGATAGCAACTCAAAACTGAAGTCACCTATGCTTATCAGAATCGCACAATATCCCATTGGAGCTAGCAAGATCTCCGGGAGCTCCATGGATTGTTGTCGGATTAAGCAAACGTAGAAGACGGTGTAGGGAGAGAAAACAGAAGCGGGGATGCAGAGCGGGTCTGCTAACTCAATTGAGGAAGAGACCACAGAAACCCGCATTACCATCTATGTTCCTCACAAATGCCAGATCCCTCGTAAACAAAGTGGATGAACTACAGCTGCAGATCTCCCACAATCACACAATTCATGAGTGCTGTCTGCTAATCGTCACAGAATCCTGGCTGCACCCTCAAACCCTGATGTTACAATGGAGCTAGCAGACTGGGCCTTGCACCATCAAGATCGCAATATAGCCTCCGATAAGAAAAGGGGAGGGGCCTAATTATTTATGTACGTAAAGACTGGTGCACAAACAGCAAAATATCAAACAGCCATTGCTCACCAGATTTAGAGGCCATGATTGTTCAGTGTAGACCATTTTATCTGCCATGGGAGCTAACAGTAGTTACCATCACTGCTGTATATTTACCTCCAGATGCTAATGTTAGCATGGTGCTCAGTCACCTTCAAGACATAATTACCATGCAACAGAGAGTTCATCCTGAGGGCTTTCACATCATTGCTGGGGATTTCAACAGAGCATGCCTAAAAACTGTGCTCCCCAAATTTTACCAACATGTTAAGTGCCCAACCAGGGGGAAAAACACCTTAATGTCCATAAAACCAAAGAACTGATTATGGACTTCAGGAAACATGGACAGGACCACGCCCCACTCATCATCAATGGAGAATGAGTGGAAACTGTCCCTACAATCAGATTCCTTGGCATCCATATTTCAGCTGATATCTCCTGGTCCCCTAATACCAAGGCCATAGTGAAGAAGGCTCAGCAGTGGCTGTACTTCCCGCGGGTTCTCAGGAAAAACATTCTTCTTCTTCTTCTTCTTCTTCTTCTTCTTCTTCTTCTTCTTCTTCTTCTTCTTCTTCTTCTTCTTCTTCTTCTTCTTCTTCTTCTTCTTCTTCTTCTTCTTCTTCTTCTTCTTCTTCTTCTTCTTCTTGCTATCTCTCCAAGAGGTGACAAGTTTCTAGACATCTGGCTCCAGTCTTCCAGTTGCATATCATGTGCAAGTTATACAGATTCAATGTAAGGTTTAAGATATTCAGATTACATCAAAAAGGATTACTTGTACCAACTCCCCCCCCCCACACACACACCTTCTTCTTCCATTGAAGAATGGCAGCTACATGGATCTGACATTAGGATTACCAAGAACTCAAAGGTAGTAATAGAATTTTCCTTTCCAGGGTTAAATTAGCTCTGTCTTCATTAATGGTATATGGTCTGTGTTGCTTGCATGTGTCATTATTTAGTAGCTCATTTAGCAAAACAGTTGGCAAAATAAATGTTAATGATATCAAATGCCTTTACAAATTATCATGAAATGCAGGTATGTCACTGGGAAACTCAAGACATCCAGTTCAAATGAGTATAAAGATTTATTGCAAACTGAAGCTCTCTACAAGACTTGAACTTCTAACAGCCAAAGGAAATTAGTGGGAGATAAGAGTGGAAGGAAATCAAGGCAGGCTGGACTTAGATCTCTTGTGGACAGGAAGGGTCTCATGATTTATGATGTGTTTGACCCCTCCTTCAAGCTCAGCCTGGTGATCTACATATATACTAAGAATGAGCAATGCTTCAGATTTTATTTCAGAAAGATATTTTGGAGCTCATAAGGTGCGGCTATAGCACCTGACTGCATTTCCTTAAAGTAACTGCATTAGCTGTCAGGATCATGGATGTAACTTCTTATCAAATTGCAAATGGAAGCTATGTTGCTATCCCCTATGCTGTATACACTTTTTTGAAAGCACAGGCTTTGTATATATCATGTTTGATTTTGTTTTCTAGTAGGGTTTTTTTACTAAGCCACAGCTATGTGACAGTTAATGCTAAAGAAAGTCCTAAAGTGAGTTATTGTTCAATTGTACTGAGACAATATTGAATTATTCTCTATTTATCTGTTTACCACCTTCTGATATCTAAGCTTAGTTTAACATCTACAGCACTTCCAAGTGGTTGTTGTTGATAATGAAGTTATACCTAATGAGAATGAATGAATGAAAATGACAGGTTCAGCCTAGTATAATGTGTTAATCAGAGATTTTTGGCCTTTAGGCATTATGAAACTGCAGCTAAATATTCAATTGCAATTTCTGAGCCTTGTGTAAAATAAAGGATACTGAAGTTAAAAGGTGATCAACATGATTAGACCTCCTCCCCATGTTGTGTTTCTAGCAACAACTCACTTCTGGACTAATTATGTGGATTTCAATGAATTTTTATGTGCCTGGCCATTTGAAGATAACCCTAGAATTAATTTATAAAAACACAGTTCTTATTGTAGAGGATCAGTATTGTTTAGCGCTTGCAGTGTTGAATTGGGACTAAAGAGGCCCATATCCACATTCCCAGCTGGCAATTAAACTCTCTGTATGAAGCTAGAACAGCTCTCTCTCAACCCAATCTATTTTACTTTATTGAAATAAAATAAAATTTACTTCGGTCAGAGCTTTGAACACTGCCTTGAGCTTCTCGGAGGAAAAATGGGACTTCAGTATTTTGCATAAAGAAAATGAATTTAACTGCGCTCGGAGCATTCTTCCTACCACATTTAAAAAGAAGAAACCACATACAGCAACAATGAGAGAAATAGTAGTGATTCAAATGTTCAGGGAGGGGCCAAGACACTTTGCCTGGTTGAAGGACAAAATGGTACCCAATTTATATACAGACTCCCTTGGATAGGCAGAAGAGTCCTGTTTCAAAAATAATCAGGGTGAAGATAGTCTACCACAGTGGCCCCCAAACTTTTCAGCACCAGGGACTAGTTCTTTGGGAGAAAAAAAATTTCTGCAGATTGGAGGTACCATGGTTTTGATCGTTTTCGCAGACAGTTTCTGGCGTACCATGGTCTGTTTCCAGTTCACAGCCCAGGACATGGGGACCTCTGGCCTTTCACAACTGAGGTAGAAAATTAATTTGGGACTCCAGGAAAAATTACATAGCATCTCCAGTTTATTTTTGGAGAGAAGCAGCATTAAGAGGAAAAGTCAATGATGGCTCTCTTTGTTACCATCTGCACTTACCTCTAGCTTCCTAAAGTTGGAACTGGTTTTGCTTGTGTTCTAAGGTTTAACATTAACTCCTTTTCATTTCAGTCATTTATTTGATAATATTTATTTATTTTGCTGCCTATTCACACATAGAGACTCAAAGTGGCTTACAGGAATATAAAGACCTCATATATAAAACAATAAAATGAATAAAAGAGAATAATCACATTAAAAAGTAATATAATAATATAACAACCCCCCTCCCCAACCCCTAGTGACAACACATCACAGGAGCCATTTAATGGGCTCCATCCTGAAATTTTCTGCTTTATTATTGTCACAAATATCTCAAGGTGACGAAACATATCCAACCCACTTTCCACATTCCATATTTTCCCCACAACAAAAACCCTGTGAGGGGGGTTGGGCTGGGAGAGTGAGTGGTCAAAGTCACCCAGCTGACTTGAATGGCTAAGGTGGGACTTGCACTCACACTCTTTTGCTATGTAGCCTAGTACCCTAACCACTATATTAAACTGGCTTTCTTACATATATGCTATTGTGATTGTACTGTATAACAATCAATTCCAAGACTGAAAGTCCATTCTAGAGTAACTGTAAAACAAACTATAATTAGAGTAAACATGAAATGAAACTAGTGAAGGAGTCAGAAACTTGGAAAGAAAGTGTGAGAGTTATCCTAACTTCCTCACTCATTTCTCCTTTACCGCCCTTCTCTAATGAAGAGTCAGAATCTAAGGGAGGTTCTTTGTACCAAAGTTACAGTTTGAAGAGAAGAGCTTAGAAGGAATGTGAATTGATTCCTTGAATGTGGTTCACTTCATGCATAAACATACATCAAAATAACAATAGTAGCCATTAGGTACTTATAACAGGACAGTTAAATTTGCTCTACTAAGTTTTGGCAAAGTTAGGATCACATTGTTAACCAGTTCCAAGAGTTGGATTATTTGGCTGATATAAATCAAACCAGGCCTTATTGCTGGTAAAACAATATTAACAACTTTCAAATAATTTTAGAATGTTCTTTTTGCATAGTGGTTTATTTTAAATAATTTCTCTGATCGCATATAAAAAGTTTTCACATTTCCACAATTTTTTTCAACCCTGAAATTTTATTTTATTTTTCAATGGAGACAGATTTCAGAAAAACCCTATTCAGTGAACATAAATTCTGATTTGTTTTTAAAGGAACTTAGGTTTCAAGCTTGCAAGAGAGCTTACTTTTGTATAGACTTGCACAGGTTTGCATTATTTATTGCAGTTAATACCATGTCGTGTAGAACAAAAATTGAAAAATCTTATTCTTTCTGTTGGACTGGGCAACACTCTACTCCAGAGAATTGATTAAAATGTGACTCTGCTGAATGTGATTCTACTGAATCTGAAATTGAATTTGAAAACTAATGAAAATACTGAATGAACCAGATCCTTCCAAATACATTGGAATGTTTTCATGAATGTTTAAATTTAGTCCTTCCCTTAATTTGGATGGCCCCAACCCTGTTAGTCATTCACAAGGTTCTGAAAACCTGGCTGGTTCCCCTGTCATTTATACCAGGTGGTTAGGCCAGGTCTGCAGTTGAGGTAGTCTTCATAATTGTGGTTTATTGTTTTTACCTTGATCACATAAGACATTGGCTGTGGCTGTTATTTTAATCTTTGTATGACACCCAGAATCATTGTTGTAGTGTGGACAACCATATTATAAATCATATAAATAAATCAGAAATTCAGATCAAATGGCTCTAAATCAGGGATTCCATTCAAACAACATAATTAGATCGATTTTGGAAATTTATTCAATTGATCAGGCTATTTTTGTCTAAGTTGTACAATCTTGCATTCACAGTCCAAATTATTAGATAACTACTAGTAATGCTGAAATCAGTATCTCATTTTAAGCATGATGCCTTTAAGGCAAGGGTGAAGAATTTCTAGCACAGGGGTCTAATCTTGCCCACAGATTGATTTAAACTTCCATAGGGCTTAAATGAGATTTTCCCCAGCCCAGCTAACCCCTTTTATCATTTTTGCTAAAGCTCGCAAACAGATTCTTAGCTGCAGAGAATATTTTCCTTTTCTTTGCCTTGAACGGTCTATCAAGGGACATTGTTGCTGCTGCTGCTAGATCTCTTCTCCGTGCATTCAGTTTCAGTCTAGAGAATATTGTGGCTTCTGTATAAAAATATTCTAAGGATTTCTGGAAAATGTACGTAGATAATTTTGTTGATTGCTGTATCCATGCTTTGATTCACTTGAAAGGAACAGTCTCTAATGAAACTTGAAATTAATAAATACCATTTTATCCTTATTAATGTTCTCATTTTTAATATGGTGAGTGAAGAAGTAGTTAAAAGGATTAGATTTAACATTCTGGATGTTAGGATATATATCTTTTTTTTTTAAATTACCCAGAAGGAAGAAATGCCCAAAGGCAGCTGATCCTTCTCCTACAGCTAGAATCCAAACTTGTATTTTCTCCCCAAAAGTTCCAGCACCGCAAAAACAGGGAGATAGATTATTTGTTTTTTACCTACTTATGAAGAGCTTGTGCTTGCTATTGTTGGAAACAAATTACTGCACTACATTAGACTAGACTTGATCCATGTCTAATCAGGGGAGAACATTTACATAACCTTTTTTTTCTTTAGCCAGGATTATAATTCCAAGATGTGAAACCAATTCCTGATAACAGGCGTATAATTGAAACAACTTTCTATTTTTAAAATTTTAAAGAAAAATGAAATCCTGTGGGCAGGGAACCTGCAGGCCTCAGGGAAAGGATCCATAGACATATTGTTATTTTGTAGATGGCCATTAACATGTTTCCTAAAGTCCTTTAGAATGTATGCATCGAGCAAGTTTGATTGTATTGGCAGATTAAGGAAATACCACTTCATTAAATGGATGTAGTTATGAATTATATGAATAATGAGTATGCAAAAGAATAATGAGTTGCAAAAGTAAATAGCAGTGAGGCCAACCCTTCATCTTTTCTTTTCCTGTATCTTCCCCTGTCAAAAGTTGATTTTCTGACAGGGGTATTCAGAGCGTGTAGTTGAAAATGTCACAATGATGGCCATTTTTGGCACAATTAAAGCTCCACCCATTTTTGCACTTGTTACATTAAAAAAGAAAAGAGCCATGACTGCACCATTGTAGCTGTTATCTTCACTTTGACTCTGTAATTAAAAACAATATGAAGTTATTATATTTGCATGTGTGTGTTGTTTATAAACAGAGAATTTAAAAAGCTGAAGTAAGATAATTCACCGTAAGCATAAAAATAAAAGTAAGTTCAAAGGCAACCAGTTCTTTTAACTTACCTTTTTTTCCCCCAGGTAGGAAAAATAATTTAGAGTACAATCAAAAATTCAGCAAGGATTTAGTCATAATAAAAGTGCCAGAAACATTAAGCCTGGAGAAGCTTGTAATTTATCTTAGCCCAGTTCATCTACTCCAAGTTGAGAAAGGATTAGTGAGCAAAGAGGAAGAAAATCCCTGTTCCAGCTTGAAACAGAAGTACCTTACTTTTATCAGCTTCACTTTCTGTATTTCCCCATAAAGCCTATTATTTTGATAATAAAGGGAATTGGGATCAGTCTTCTAGGCTGTCCATGACAAGAAGTTATATTTTGTGAGGCTCTCCCTGCCAAAGGTTCTTTTTGGAAGCTCAGCTGGTGTGATTTAACATTCTGGGAGGAATACATGTGATGATGACAACCAGATCATCTCAACGTAACCTTATACTGCATGGTAGCACATTGAAGAAGTTTGATTTTTTAAAATGTTTCCCTGGATATATTTAAAAAAATCTCACTATGCTTCGGGAACTGATAGAGAGAAGGGACGGAGGGAGGAAAGGAGGAAGGAAGGAAAAGAAGAAGAGAGGGAGGGAGGGAGGAAAGAAAGGAGGAAGGAAAGAAAGAGGGAGGGAGGGAGGAAAGAAAGAAAGAAAGGGGGGGGAAGAGAAGGGAGGAAGGAAAGGGAGGGAGGAAGGGAGGGAGGAAAGAAGGAAGGAAAAAAAGAAAGAAAGAAAGAAAGAAAGAAAGAAAGAAAGAAAGAAAGGGGAGGGGGAGCAGGAAGGAAAGAAGGAAGAAGAGAAGGAGAGAAAGGGAGGGAGGAAGAGAGGAAGTAAAGAAGGAAGGAAGGAGGTTGGCGCAGCATTCAATTTTTTAAAATAAATGTCATAGCAATAAGTGAAGAGTAAGAGTGAAGAAACAGAAGAAATAACAGGATAGAGAGTGATACAGGCCACAAAAGAAGAAAACCAAAATGGGAATGGTAAAGAAACTAAATATATCAGCCCAATCTGACCAACCTGACCTTATGAAGTGCGAAGAATGCCTACCGCATAAAAGCCTGAGTTATAAGATGCTATTTTCACTTTTATCACACCATCACATGATCCATTTCCCCACACTATGGCTGGCAGACCCATGATCACCTTACGTTTATTGCTCTCACAGGAAAGGGAAACTACAACATGAGTAGAATAATGAGAAGGTACACTGCTTGGCCAATATCTTCCCTTCTGAATTCAACTGCAGCGTTGTACTCCTGGACTTCAAGTGACTTCAAATTTTTTTCATCAATTATAAGATAATTTCAAGTGGGTTTAATTTTAAAGTAAGAACACTACAGCAAGTTCGTAAATTTGCTCAGTTTTATTATTTGGATTTAATAGCAATAGCAACAGCACTTAGACTTATATTGCACTTCACTGTGCCTTACAGCCCTCTCTAAGCAGTTTACAGAGTCTGGGTCCTCATTTTACCCATCTCAGAAAGGTGGAAGGCTGAGTCAACTTTGAGCCAGTCAGAATCAAACTCCTGGCAGCGAGCAGTGAGTTAGCCTGCAGCACTGCATTCTAACCATTGCACCGCAGGGGCTCTTATAATGTGTGTGTTTGTACTGCCATTGATAATCCATTTCTACATCTTCATAATATATCAAAACATTTTGAATGGTTAGACTCCATGCATTTGCAAATAAATAAATAAATACATTTCACAATCTATTAGGATCACTGTCATTCAGAGAGTCCGTTCAGATCGGAGGTGGTATTTAGAAGGTTTTGACCAATTCTAGAGAACCAGAAATTTTGAGTAGTTTGGAGAATTTTCAAATACCACCTCTGACTGGCCCTGCCCCCATCTGTTCTCTGCCTCCAGTGTCAGCTGATCAGCTGGGTCTTTTTTTGTTGCCCTGCACAGGAGAACAGAGTTGGAAAGCAGGTTAGTTGGACTGGAGATTTTACAGTATCCTTCCCCTGCCATGCCCACCAAGCCATACCCACCAAGCCATGCCACGCCCATCAAGCCACGACCACAGAACCGGTAGTAAAAATTTCTGAATCCCACCACTGGTTCAGATTTAGCTGCTAATGGGTTGGAAGAGCCCAAAGTTATTTGTTTGGGGGGTGGGGTGTTTTCACAAATCTCTCTCTCTCTCTCTCTCTCTCTCTCTCTCTCTCTGTGTGTGTGTGTATTGAAGACTCAAGAATAATATCATAGACTAAAGACACTTAGGTGAGGCAGATGTATAGGAATGCTTATGTATGCATACATATGAGACAAAATAATGGCACAGCATAAGGAAGTCCTTGCCTCTATAGAATTTAGAGCTATGGCTAATCTAAGTCTCAGACAAAATTTAATAACAATGTTGTTTTCAAAGAGTGGAAGGTATGAATTTCAATCCCTACATTTTCCACCTAGCGGTCAAAAATTCCAACTCACAACGAGGAAAGCCACAATATTATGTCAACAAGACTGGGCTGCATGAATGAGTAGCCTAACTACTAAATTATGTGTACACATGATTTACCTTTGTTCCATGTATCCTGGTCCTGGCACGCTGTGAAGATTATTTTCTTTTACTTGATGAACACTGAACTCCTGACTATCGTAGACTTTCTCCAAATCACATCCATCTTCAGACTAAAGCTTTTTGAGCAAAGCTGCTGTCCTTTTTTATTTTTTGTGTATTATCCACCACTACTGAAACCACATACTAATTTTTCTTTCCCCAGCTTCTATTTCCTCTTTGTAAAAGACATCTTGGTTATTGAAGAGATGGGAACTTCGGGCTATACAGGTGGTCTCTGACTTACAACAATTTGTTTAGTGACTGTTCAAAGCCACAATGGCACTGAGAAAAGTGACACACAGTTTTCTTCATACTTACAACTGTGGTAGCATCCCTGTGGTCATGTGATCAAAATTCGGATGCTTAGCAATTGGTTCATATTTATGGCAATTGCAATGTCCCGGGATCATGGGATCCCCTTTTGCGACCTTCTGACAAGCAAAGTCAATGTGGGAATCCAGATTCACTTAACAAACATGTTACTAACTTAACAACTTCAGTGGTTCACTTAACAACCATGGCAAGAAAAATTGTAAAATGGGGCAAAACTCACTTAACAACAGTCTCATTTAACAATGGAACTTTTGGGCTCAATTGTGGTCATAAGTCAAGGGCTACCTGTATTGTTAATCTACCTAGAGAAGACTGGTGTATATAGTTATCATAGAATAAGAGGTTCATCAGCACTGGACCAAAGTCTTGCTGTAGTGCCATGTAAAAGTAATCTCCAGCCTTCTGCCAGAATATCTGCTGTTTTATTGAGTCTGAACAAGTGTTTAATGAAGGAAAACAAAAAAAAATGTGAACAACAATTTCTATCATCTTTAATTATTAATTATATTTCCTGAAGATAAGGTTATGATCCATCATTGTCTGGTGGAGAAATGGGGATGTGAAGTAAATGGCTCTGAAAGTATTCACATGTTTAATAAATGGTATTCTTGGGCTTTCAGAGTGAATGTAGAAGGAATTTTGACCTGGGAATGAAATGTTTTGAAATTCTATACAGAAGTGAAGCACCCAATTGCTCCCATGCAGTAATGTTTGTGAGGAAAAACTTCCAGCTGATAGTGCCGGAAACTACATGAGTAAGGAAGACACATTAATTAAATAGTTGAAATAAGTTAAAAACTGAAGTAAGAAGGCTGGACAGGTTTTTCCATAGGGATCACATGTAGGGGTGGTAGCAGGAATATTTTAATAAGTAAATAAGTATTATGTGCTATTGCCTTTGTCACATTCCTCTTCTGTTGGAAATAGAAAGCACTAGAATCAATAGATGCTTCCAATGGTACAGAGTAGTGACAAAAGATTTGTATACATTGGGTATGTTCATGGAACAAGAAAAACTTCATTTATTTTCCCACAGAAAAGTGCAGTAGCCTCATTCTTTCTCTCCCCCCTTTCTGTAAATTGAGTAACTTTTTTAACTGGGCAATATGGTTGTAAAGAAATGCATGGAATCTCCCCCCACCCCTTTTTTTTTTTGGCCAGTCTACTTGGAACACGGATTCTCTTTTCTGCTTCTTCTTAAGTTGTTTCAAGAAATATATTTACAGCTCTGTTAGAGTCAACTCAGGTAAGAAACTTTTGGTCTCCACTGGCACATGAACAAACTTTTATCCTCTGTTGGGTCTTTGTTCACCACCCACTTTCTCCTTCAATTGCCTTCTGAAATTATCCTATTGCTCCTTTCTTTCTTTCTTTCTTTCTTTCTTTCTTTCTTTCTTTCTTTCTTTCTTTCTTTCTTTCTTTCTTTCTTTCTTTCTTTCTTTCTTTCTTCCTTCCTTCCTTCTTTCCTTCCTTCCTGCAAAACTCTCCCTTCTTGAGACTTTTGTTTTTAAGAAAGGAGGAGGAAATCTTAGCATTGCCTTGTAAGTCCTTCCCAGGAATAAGAGATTGATATGTAGATGGTAAATTCTGCATGTGATTAGGAGACATCTGACTGACTTATGTCTTCTCTTCTCTTCTCTTCTCTTCTCTTCTCTTCTCTTCTCTTCTCTTCTCTTCTCTTCTCTTCTCTTCTCTTCTCTTCTCTTCTCTTCCCTTCCCTTCCCTTCCCTTCCCTTCTCTCACTTCTTTACTTTATCTCTTCTTTTCCTGCTTTCTTTGCCTCGTTGGCTTACTCAGTACTTTCCCTTCCATCAAAGGTACTCCCTGCTTTCCACCTTCGTACACCGTCCTTTCCTTGTTCCTCCATCCCTGTTTCTCCTTCCTTTCTTTCTCCCGCACCGTTCCGTTCCTTCCCCGCCCCACCGTCCTTCCTTTCCCCCTCCCTGCCTCTCTTTTTTTCTCCGCGGAATCCCCTCCCGCTTTCTTGCGATCCTTCGTTCCGTCGCCTTCCGCCTGCGCCCTGGGCTGGAGAAGGCAAGAAGTTGGAGAAGGTTCTCTTCGCCAGCCAGGCAATTGCAGCAGGGCTGCGACTCTCCTCTAGTTTTGGGCTTCCTGCAGCGGCAGCGGCAGCGGCAGAAGGGGTGTGGTCAAGGCAGGAGGGGCTGCGAAAGGGGGAGGAGCTCCGAGCAGAGCCACAGAACGAAGTCGGAGCCTCACCGGCTCCTGAGCCGCCGCCGTCGCCTCCTCCGCCTCCGCTCGAAGCCTTCTTCCCGAGCGAGGGCACTGATGGGCATCGCCGCCTTGCCACAGCTGCCTGGGATCCAATCCTTTGCCGCTGCTTGCCTTCGCTGGAGGCGCCCCCCTGCGAGCGGTGGGGTCGTACTGTAAGATGTAGAATGCGCCCAGTGCTTAGAGCCAAGCGGCAGCAGCCTCTCCTGTGGCCCGGGAATGCGGAACCGCCAGCACCTCATTGGATTTGGATGGTCCCGAGCGCGTCTGGGCTTTTTCGGATCGGAGGCGCTGCCGGGGTAGTCCCCCCACCACCTCCTCCGCTGCTGCTTTCTTCGCCTCCTCCTCCTCTCCCACCTCCCCTGCCGCCGGCCCCGTTGATCCAGGGGGTTTCGAGCTGGCAACTTCCCTGCGATCCTTTTGTGCCTTTGATGGCATCGGAGCACCACTCGACCGTTCACCAGCTCCCGTTTCTGAATGGACAGGTAAGGAACGCGACTTTTCCTCTTTTTTTGGTCTTTTGGTCACTTAACCATAGCCATCGCCGCTCCGTGCTTTTCTGGTTTCTTGGATGAAGGTTTTGGTGGTAGGCGCTTCTTGACTTCCAGAGACTACAGAGGTCTGCCCCACATCCCCGTGTAATTCGTTCAAAACACCACAAAAAGAAAGAAAGGAAGGAAGAAAGGAAGGAAGGAAGGAAAGAAAGAAAGAAAGAAAGAAAGAAAGAAAGAAAGAAAGAAAGAAAGAAAGAAAGAAAGAAAGGAGAAGCCACGGCAGTAGGAAAAAAAGAAATATTGAAGATAACCTTATGATGCGTAGGGAATATGTAACGTCAGATGCAACTTCAGTCGCTGTCCGAAGAGCCGTGGTGCTGAAGTTGTCTGCTTTATTTTTCTGACTTGCGGACGTGAGTCTCTGCTTCGGCAGAGCTGTGCCTTCTTTCTACAAGACTTAAAAATCCTGGCGCAGGAGAGGCTACATTAAGTATTAATAAGAATTTATTGCTTATGCTGAGCTTGTAATCTCCACTCTTAAACCACATAAACAACGCCACATTCTTTACCTCACATGTGTAGAAAACATATTCCCCAAAGATACTGCCTTCATAATAAGATTGCAGTCTTTTGATACTGAGGGGTTGTTTGCTGCTAATTTATAATAATGGACTTGAACCAACTTCCTACTAAGATCTTTTCCTTTAAACACAATTCCTGCTAATACTATCTTACTTTTCCAAAGAGCAGGAAGATGAATTTTACAATAAACAACAGCATTTGGAAATGTTTACTATGCCAATCCCCAATGAAAAAAAACCCCTAAGCGACATGAACCAGCCTACTGCAGATGAATTCCTGTTCACAAAGAGCTAATAATCACTAGGACCTGTTAAAATTCATAGTGAAATATCTGTTTTCCCACCAAAATAAATTGGAACCTTGCATTAAACTCATCTCAATAAAAGCAAGGTAAATATTATTCTAATATTTCGTTAAAATTCTTTGCTGCAAGGTTAAACAAATCTTACATTATCTATTTAATATATAGGTTCTGCTGTTGTTTTCATTTAGTGAATTTTGGGAAAAGCAACACATTTTACGTATTTTCCCCCAGTTCTTAAGAAATTTTCAGAACGGAGCTGATTTAAAAGATAGGTTGTCACATAGCTATCTCCCTGAAGCTGTTATATCAGGATGCTGCCACTAGAGGTATTTAGTGACTAGAAACTTGTGTTTCCCTTCATGTATAGAAATCTGCAAAATATTTATTTTAATAATGGAAGAGTGTGGGTGGTTACTTATGAATCTCCTTATTAGGGCAACCTTTTTTTCCATTGATTTGACTGAGTTGACTGAGACAATATTGGTCATTTTTATATATAAAAATGCTGTGATCCCCAAATATCTCCAGTAATGTGATGTTTGTAGCATTCAGTAGCAGACAGTAACTAATCTTGATCAAATATTAATTTAACCAATATATCTCATTAGCATTTTTAATGAAGGCTTCAATTATTTATCAGGATTGTAATGTGAATTTTAAAATAGTGATAGGTGGTTGATATTTGCCTTTAAAATTAAATGTGAACATTTGATTTCTTTACCTATACTAATTGTGGAATTGTTGTTTGCAATGCCTCAGACATAGGTTTGATGCTATTTCATTTATATATTATGAGATCTAAATTTGTTGGATTATTTTCAGCTTTTCAGTAAAACAGCTAGAAACATATGCTGGCACTTAATAAACTGTACAAACGAAGCTTGGCAGTGAGTGAAGGCCTTTTTTTAAAAAAAAAATGAAGAATTACAAAAAATGTCATTGCATTGAAGCAAATGAACATTTTGATCATTCATGATAATGCAAGGTTAAGAAAGAGTGGTGATGAATGTTTCAGTCATAAAAAGCTTTTCTTTTGTATGAAAAACAACTTGTTTGTCTATTTATTCGATTACTTAAATCATTTTATTTGGATAACAGTATGTTTATACTGCTGTCATTGGCTCATTTTTAAAAAATATTGCTTTCTGAAAAAAATTGCTTTCTGCTTTCTGAAAAAAATCATTTCAGAAATTTCACAGTAAGAATAGTTTATAATATGAAGCAGGCACTGCTACATCTGTTCAGGGAGATAACCTGTGGCTTATCATGATCCATCAAATCAATGAAATCGTACATTTTTTCATGGTTATATTTGTAACAGTAGAGCCATATTCATGGCATGTAATTCTCCTCAATCCGTTGTGCAACCAAGTCAAGGTGTTGTGCATTACACAGGGGACTTGTGACTTAAAATGAAGTTATGGTTAGAGATAAATTCAAATCGATTGTGTAAAATCCTTCCAAACAGAAGGATTTTTTTAAACTCATATTTTCTATTATCCACATTTTACTTTTTTAAAAGAAGTTTAAATCTCTTTTCCTCCACCTTACAATTTCTCCATTTCTTTATATCTCTCATTAAGTGCTTGATTGTCCATGAATGGAATTTTCATCTGCACCTGAATAATGGATGAAAATGGATACATCTCTGCTGCTTTACTCAGATTCAGATATTTCTCTTGGTTTGCTACATTTGCCAAATGTAACATTACCTCCAACATGTTGCATATGATGGGCAAGTTTGATCAATTGCCATACATCATCATGAGTTATGCACTGTCCCATTATTATATAAATAAACAGCAGTAATAGTTCAGTTCTCGAAACCACACATTTTAATAACCCTTTCATGTTCTGAAAAAAACATTAGAATCTACATGGATTTATATGGCATGTTTTTAAGTGGTCTTGTAATATAAATGAAGATCTAAAAATATTAAAAAAAACCTTGCAAGTGCTATAGAATATGTTTTAATATAGAGGATTCTAACTGTTCCAAAACTTTATTTTAGTGGATGTTTGGAGCTCAATCTCCAGTAATTGGATTTTCACCTTCCTCAACTGTGGAATTTGTTCCTCTTTTTCCTCATGTGTATACTACCACTGCTCTACCACATTCTGGGAAAAGTTGGGTAGAAAAGAGATTACCAAATTGCAAGGTAAGTTCTACTTCTACTGTTTTGAAGACTGCAAATAGCAATGCCTGAAAATTATAAATAACCCCAATCTGCTTTAATGATGCAACAAAAAACCTTTCTGTGCATACAGTACTTAAAATACTGAATCTAAAATTAAGAATAGATTAGAATACAATAGCAGAGTTGGAAGGGACTTTGGAGATCTTCTAGTCCAACTCCCTGCTTATGCAGGAAACCCTACAGCACTTCAGACAAATGGTTGTCTAATCTCGTCTTAAAAATTTCCAGTGTTGGAGCATTCACAACTTAAGCAAGTTGTTCCACTGATTAATTGTTCTAACTGTCAGGAAATTTCTCCTTAGTTCTAAGTTGCTTCTCTCCTTGATTACTTTCCACCCATTGCTTCTTGTCTTTCACTCAGGTGCTTTGGAGATTAAATGTTTAAGGCAGTGGTGGGATTCAAATAATTTAATAACCGGTTCTCTGAGCCTAATGATTTTTTTCAACAACCAGTTCACCAAACTGCTCAGAAAGTTAACAACCAGTTCTCCCGAAGTGGTGCGAACTAGCTGAATCCCACCACTGGTTTAGGGTCTCCTGCATAAGCAGAGGGTTAGACTATAAAATATCTGAGGTCCCTTCCAACTCTACTCTATTATTCTATGTTTTATATTCTATAATATTTATGAGGGTTGCAGTATTCTGGGGTCATGTGATCACCCTTTGCAACTTTCCTGTGAAGCAACATCAATGGGGAATCCTTGTTCAGTTAACAACCATGTTACTAACTTAACAACTGCAGTGAGTCACTTAACTACTATGGTAAGAAAGCCTGTAAAATGGGGCAAAATTCACTTAACAACTGTCTCACTTAGCAACAGAAATATGGGGCTCAATTGTGGTCTATAAGTTGAGGAGTACCTGTATTAAAATAGCAACAGGTCTGACATTCAATATTAAACTTGAGAACTGTTAAATTTGCAACTACTATTAATAGCAAAACAGAATAACAAACATTCTAACTTTGAATATGTATGTATGTATGTATGTATGTATGTATGTATGTGTGTGTGTATGTATATATGTATGTATGTATATAATCTTTTTTTTTCAGCCCAACAGAGCGATTTGAAAATCTTCCTTTAAACAGAATAAAAATAAAACTACAGCTATACTTTAAAATTAAAAGCAACTTCAACCCAACAAATGATCTAAAAAGATTTAAATAGTTTCATTTTATTTTTTTGACCTTTTAACAGCTTAGGTCTAGGAAGTGGATAAAAGACCTGCGATTATTTTAAAGCAGAAAGATCCTCCAAAGTTTGTACAAATATTCATCCCTTTTCAAGAGGGAAAAATGCCATTTTGTGTACACACAGGTTGCTGTTCTTCACCATGTTTGTTGGCGGTTGTCAAAAGCTGAAAGATATTGCTGACTTGGCTAAGTTTAATGTTTGATCTAAAGACATGTGTAGTTGTAGTAGCAAAAACATCAACAGCATATCTGTGGTGGAATGGGACAGTGCAACTATTGGGTAGCATTGCAGCAACACAATAATAATAATTACAAAATGATGCAACTTCTCTATGTCCCCGGATATCCGAAGAAACCCTTAACTCAGCTTAGGCAATGCTGTGTCTGAAGAGCTTTCAGTTGCAAGGAGAAACTTGATCTGTAAGAACAGTCTGAAGACTTCTCAAATCCCCTCTAACGATGAATGATTAATAGAGAGACTGAAGGGGCTTAATTGTGATTTTACTTGAAGATGAATCCTAGTTACTATATTTCAATAAATTAACTGTTAAACATTCTTTTCTGATTTTACTCTGGTTTTCATTGCACGCTGTAGTGCTGTTTCTAAAAGAGTGGCATCCCTCTATGGTTTGGATAGGGTATTCTACTTCTGGAGTGACAGACAGGAGAGGATGTTAGTGATAAAAGTATGTAATCAGTATGCAACTAGAATCAACAGTCTTGGATCAAGTAATAGAAACATCAGTGAACTATCCTAGATTATTGCACTGAACCTAATAATACCATTAATAATAATAATAGCATCTAAACAGATATCAAAGAGAGTCTGCCAATATGTGATCAATACTGCAAAGAATTTGGTCCTTCAATGTGCCTAGTAAATTTGCTCAATAAGCATTAAGAGGTTTTTGAAACAAGTTTGACTACATGGGTATAATCATGCAGTTGTCTTGAAAGAATTTGGAAATATGTGCCAGTGCTTTTCACCAATGTGGGCGGAAAGTAAGTCAATACTGTAAGAGAAGATGATTCCAGCTTGATTTCTGAAAAAGAAAAGATGGTCCATTCCAGCTTGATTTCTGAAAAAGAAAAGATGGTCCATTCCAGCTTGATTTCTGAAAAAGAAAAGATGGTCCATATACCAATTCAAAGACTCATAACATGTGAGGATGTGTAGCAATGACAGTTTTGAATGTGTTCACCAATCCATTCTTCTTGAAAACAATTATCATTGTAGTGAGCATTATATTTAAATTCTTCATGGGAACCAGAACTGAACTGGTACATGTGTACCAAAACAGTTTCTGAAACGTTTGACATGTTTCATTAGAATCAAACTAGAACAACTTCATCTCCATCTGAATCTGAACTTCAACTAAAAAAATATAATGTGATGACTTAGTTTCTAACATACTGTATCTATCAGATTAAGGCAACAAGGCTCTTGTAATAGGAAATAACAGTCCAGCATAGTCTGTATATAGAACATAATTTAGGATACCTTTGGATCATTTTTATTCATAGCCAATACAGGAATCCATCATTTTGCCAACCTATTCTTGATACTATATTTTCATAAAATATTTTCCAGTAGCTAATAGTTAATAAACTTTGATCAGCATCAAGATTTCTTATGCATTTTGGCATATTTTTATCTTATGTCGATTCATTAATAATATTTTATATGTTGCGAATTAACATGTTAGTCCATGTAGAAAGGCTGAAATCCAAATAACAGTCTTAAATAGGTTTGAGAATTTGTACATGCTTAGTGGCTTTGCTTTCTTTGAACATCGGGTTCTGATTGTATATATGGTTTCAAAAAGAGTTTGTTCTGTGGCATTGCAGGCTTTCTTTTGAAAGACAGACTGGCATTTGGCTCAAAGCCTGAAATTAAGATTCATTTATTATCTAACATCAATATATTGATCTGAATCAGTACATGTACCTTAACAACATCAAGAAAAAGCTTCCATTGTTTTTAATAGAGCATCCTGTAGCCAAATATTTTTAATCCTTGCTTACATTAACCAAATTAAAAACAGGCTTTGCTAAATTTAATTGGTCTTTTAGTTAGCTCACCTTTGTAGGTCAATTTTATTTTTATGGATCATGAAGACATGTTCTAATATTGAAAACAATCAAGATCCCTAAATGTAGAAGCCAGAAATAGGGGTCTGCCAGCAAGTGACAAAAGCAGTATTGCATTGTTGCAACAACAACAACAAAAAAACCCTGTGCTGTTGTCTGCCTGTCATCACACACACATATCACTGACACTGCTTTTGTCATGTTGGTAAAAGCCTTCAATTCTGCAGACATCTCTGGCCAGAAAAGAAGAACTACCATTTTATTTATTTACTATTTTTTTTATGTCGCCCCTTTCGTTAAGCTTGTTTGTTTCCAGATGGAAATTTATTTGCTTCTCATTTGAAAATATTTCCAAAGATTGGGAAGACTGAAAGTCTTCTAAAATCCTCTAGAAACTATCTTTCCCTAATACATCTCTGATATGTCTCTTATAGTAGTATAGGACAGATTACAAACATGTCTACATTAACTGGAAATAATGTTTGAGCTCAGTCTTCACCTTCCAAGGATGAATATTTTACACACACACACACACACACACACACACACACACACATATTCTTAAGTTTTCACGGGTATCTATATGTATGGTATTCAGCTTTGTTTCGGTATTTTCCCATGTCATTGTAGTTGTGCTTTTAAAGTATAGAGATATATTTCCTTTTTTATATATTCTGTGCAGATTTATTTGAACAACACATTTGCTCTTGATTCAACATGGATTCATCCCAAGGAACTAAGAATCTACCAAGGACATGAAAAGCCTCTTGCTACAACAAATCAAGTAGCCGTGGCAGTATCTAGGCCAGCCACTGCTCCCAGGCCTTTTCCTACAGTGGTATTAACACCTCAACCGACTGCAGGTTAGTTATAAATAAATAACATTTGAATTATATACATTCCTTCATGATGGTGTTAGTATGAGAACTTGTCTGGAGGCAAGCATTTCAGTGACAATCATCTCAAATGTGTATCAACTCCAGAATGTGTAAAACTGTGATGGGATATTAAAACGTCAGAATATTTTTTCCATTTAGAAAGTATTTTTCACCAAGGGAAAATTTAAATGGCATGCCATATTGCACATTGTTCTTGAAGTGTAATATGAGATAGCATCATCTAAGTCAGTGTTTCTCAACCTTGGCAGCTTGAAAAGGTGTGGACTTCAACTCCTAGGATTCCTCAGCCAGCAAATCCTGGGAGTTGAAGTTCACACCTCTTCAACCTGACAAAATGGAGAAACACGGATCGAAGTTGTGTAAGCTGCTTCTAAAATCTTAGCACCATAGAGATGAAAGACCATTGAATTCAACTCTGACTTTATTTGGGGAATCCAGTTCAAAGCAAGTGTCACAGTTTGCCATCCAGCTTCTGTTTCAACATATCCATTGAAAGGAAATTCAGGAACTATTTTGGTAATTGGTTTCAACTTCAAATTACTTTTACTGATAATTGTTTTCGTGAACTTTTCCTTGAAAGCTTCAAAGAGTCATATGGAAAGAAAGTGGAAAGCCACCTTGGCTAATTTGATTATCTCCAATTTGAATGTAAAAATGATAAATTTCCTTCCCATGGTCTGTTAGCAATAACAACCATTACTAGGCAATATCACGTATAACCATGGATGATACAAATGGTTGTACATCTCCAGGTGGTCGCAAGAAACAAAATTGCACTTGTTGAAATAATTTTGGAAAATCTGCTGTCAAATTAGAAGTCTCATATTTCTGCCTATTTCTTGATATCACTATTGACAAATAAAGTAGAGCTAAAATTACTTTGTATGGTTTGGAAATTACAAGTTAATCGTTTGTCCTTTTATAGCCATATCATGCTGTTGCCTCATGTTTATTTAGTAAGAGAAAAGTGCTTCCTTACATGTTTTTCAGGAATGCACAGCTTGTTACCTCTTTTTAATGTAGGAGATTCAAGGGTTGTTGTTATTATTGTTGCTGTTGTTTTGAATGGGTGAAATTAATGGGGAGCAGATGAATGAGATGCAGAGCTTCAGGAAGGCTACATTCTTCAAAGCTTAAAATATATCACAAATATTGTGTCTGTTTACATCTTCTTGTAGATGGTAACTCTTGATAGTGGTATTACATAGGTAATATGAGGGAATGTCTCTTGCCAGTCTGTTTTTTTTCAGAAAGCCATTTTTTGCCCTTCCAAGAATCCAGAGGCCTCCCTGGCCTCTGGGAGGGTGAAAACAGCTTCCCCTGGGCTCTGGAGAAGTATGAAATATATAATATATGAAATATATATATATATATTATATATATATATATATATATATATATATATATATATATATATATATATATATATATATATATATATTCTGAGGTTCTCACGGTATTTGTATGTGGATCTTTGGTTGTTCGGGTTTTTCTCCAGAAGATTCAAAGTATCTAGGCAACATTTGATGAAGTCTCATTCATCATCATCAGGCCTCTGTCTTCGGCTCTTGCTTCTTTGTGCTTCTCAGAGGTGCTTCTTTGTGCTCCGAGAAGCAAGGAGCCGAAGACAGAGGCCTGATGATGATGAATGAGACTTCATCGAAACGCTGCTGCCTAGATACTTTGAATCTTACGTGGGAGAAAACCCGAACAACCAAAGATCCATATCTATCTATCTATCTATCTATCTATCTATCTATCTATCTATCTATCTATCTATCTATCTATCTTTGGTTATTTGGGTTTTCTCCCACATAAAATTGGAAGTATCTAGGCAACGTTTTGATAAAGTCTCATTCATCATCTTCAGGCTTGTGTCTTCGGCTTTGTGCTTCTCAGAGCACAAAGAAACACCTCTGAGAAGCACAAAGTCGAAGATACAAGCCTGAAGATGATGAATGAGACTTCATCGAAATGTTGCCTAGATACTTCCAATTTACATGGGAAAAACCCAAATAACAAAGATCCACATACAAATACCCTGAAAACATCATATATATATATATATATATATATATATATGTATGTTTTCGCGGGTATTTGTATGTGGATATGTATATATACATACATACATACATGTATTGAAATATATATACATATATTTCTTATATGTATCCATGTATTCATAACTATGTTTTTACTTATACCTATTATCTTGTAAGCAATTGACAAATACAAATAATAATAAATAAATAAATAAATCACAAAGTGGCAACAATGCTGCATTGAAATATCTGTGAGAAATACCATTGTCCTGAAAGCCAGAAATGGTAGAACTTCAACATAGACAAAGTAATAGAAAATGAAGAAGCTAAAGTAAAGAATTCAAACATTAGAATTCAAAGAGATAAGAACCTGCCTTCCTGCCCTATGATATTCCAGCTTAACAATAGCCAATAAGGGGTGGGGGAAAACTTCTGGTCATACTTGGAGGCAGAAGAATAAAAGAGAAAGAACTGGATCACAAAATTTAAAGTCCTGCAAAAAGAAGCAGAATGACTATGTGCTAAAAGAAAGCAAAGCTAGTACCAACCTTGGGTACAATCCCAAAGCATTTGGGGCATCATTTGAATAACATTGGCATTGACCTTAATCAATTGCAAAAGGCAGCTTTATTTGGAAAAGCTTACATTCTTTAACATTATCAAAGAACAACACCTGCCTAATCCAGTCCAATGGGAAGGACTTGATGGATAAAAATGCTAAATCAAATCTAAATAACCTGGATGACTGTGTGACCAATCATGATGCTTGAATAAGAATGATATAAATTCCACAAGATTTTGGCAGGATTATCCCTGACATGTTCTATGATTTTGTCAGATAATTCCAAAACCTTCAGTGACCTTGAGGAGGAATACCAACATTGCCTTAGGTATCAAGAGATTTATCAAAATCTTGACTAATTTTTGAAATTTTACCTATATTTTACCTATATTTTAAATTTAATTCAATTGGGAATAAGGGCTCTTAGTATCATCTAGCTTTGTGGATGCTCAATGCTCAGAGATGTAGCATTGCAGAACCTGATGCATATAAAAATAAATTTTACAAGTATTGCAGTGCAGAATTTTATTTGTCCTCCTTGGCAGTTATGCAGAAATAATTGTTCCTATATATCTCTATACCTGATTGTGGGGAATGAAAAAGGATAACAAGAGGAACAAGCAGAAAATATCATTTAATTTCAATGTATTAAGTAACCTACAATCAGTGTAGTGGGCTTATACATATAGAATTAAGGATACTGAGAAGCTGAGAGTAGAGAATTTTCTTTTTTATGACAATAAAACTTTTTTCAAGTAGCAATTGACTGAGTGAAAAAAGACTGCTAATTCATTACAAAGCAGTGAAAGTTGGCAAATGCCAGATTTGGCAGTTGCCAATGACGTGGAAGGAGAAACTTTTAATTTTCTGCAGAAAAGAGTAATGAATCATTATATTCTGTCAGATAAAAGAAACTGTCAAACACTGCACAAATTTAATTATTTGGCAGGGAAGGAATGACCTATGGGGTAAGCATAGCTAATATTCTAGTACCCCTCCACATTCTGTCTAATCAATATAACTTGTTTAGAAGGGGAGAAGTGGTTCAGACTTTATTCAATTCAGAAAAATTAGCAACTACCCAATGAATCATACTATTATATGGTAATTTAGATGTAGCCTTTTTACATGCTATGAATTAGTGACCTTTTCTCATTCAGTGTGACATTCACCAAATTATATATAGTCTTTAAATTTACTTGTCACTTCACGTTTTAAGTAAAATAAGTGTATTTATGTGTCAAGATGAACAGCTATTGAAAACATTGCTTTTCTTCCTTGAAAGCAGTGAAGTTTGATTATAGTTTTCCCCAAATTTCATTTATTTTAATAGACAAAGGATATGGGCAGGCTTCGAAAGGCTTATGTGTTTTCAGAGAATAACTTGAAGATATCCTACCCCTAAATTTCATTTTATAAACTATAATAGATTTTGAGAGTCTCTTTGGAGATTTGGGGATCTTGATCAGTGTCACTACTAGCCCCCAGTGGAGAACCAATGATTTTCAGAGCTTTAAGATTTGGAGAAATATCCGTCAACACTTGATTAAGGCTCAGTATGAAGTGAAGCCGTCACATTATGTGCTCAATGGTCCCCTTTTGGCCAATTTTTCAATTTGGTTCTAATAATAAAGATAGCTTCTAAAAAGTATTCTGAGCATCTTTACATTCACACTGGTAAACCATCTCGACAGTTTTATTTCAGACCTGGAAGAAAACTATGTCCTCTGACTAACAATTGCCCTAGGGCTAGGCCAGGGGTTTGCAACTTTAAACACTCAAAGAGCCATTTGAACCTGTTTCCCACAGAAAAGAAAACACCAGGAGCCACAAAATCTGGGTGGGAAAGGCCAACTCAACATCACTCCCACCCAGTCACATGACACCCCACCTGCCATGCCTACCCAGGTTTTGTGGCTCCCAGTGTTTTCTGTGGGAAATGGGTCTCTCTCTCTCTCTCTCTCTCTCTCTCTCTCTCTCTCTCTCTCTCTCTCCCTCCCCGCCATCCCTTCCTCTCATTTCTGTTTTGTGTTTTACCTTCTCAGGCCAGGCCAGGAGTGACTGGGAGGGGAGGGCAAGGGATGGGTCCAGCCAGTGATGGGATCACCCAACAGGGAGCCACAGAGGAGGGCCCAAAAAGCCGCATGCGGCTCCAGCCACGGGTTGCTGACACCTGGGCTAGGCCTTCAGAAGAATGAGAATGGATAGTGTGTCTTCTGCCACATAAGAAAAATAATGGTTTGAATAGATTATAATTGTCAGGGTTCCAAATGATATATCCACAGCAAAAAAAACTCCAAGGCAGATACTCTTCAAATAATAGTTTTATTGAATATGCCATATTGGCACAGGCTGGTGAAAACCGATTGTAAATGTTCCTCCAGTTTTCACCTAATTAAAAACAGAAGTTTTTCACTTTCACAAAACAATCAGTCACATGGTCCAATCAGGATACAGTCCAGTTGCTAGGTGACCTCAGTCCCCTCCTTCCAAGCACTTGCTGGAATGTCCTTGGTGCCCAAGAGAAAGAATTTTGTTTTGGCTACAAACCCCAGTTATCTCTGCTCCCCCCTCCCTATCCCTTAGCTCCAGTTGTGGCACCCCTGAAGCCTCAAAACAGGCTCAGTCGGGTCAGCTTCAGGGTTAACAGGTGTTAGTGATGATAAGGGTATGAACTGTAAGGCATTTATTATAAAGCTAGAAAATACATTTAATTAACAGATTTTCTGGTTTCTCTATATTTTTCTTTCATGAAAGAGGTTTCCTATTCTCTGCCTCATTTATAGGATACTTTTGAACTTGTTTGACATCATTTTGAGTTGAATTATGGCCAGGTGAGAGGGGCTGCTGCTGCTCTTTTTATTTTTTCCTCATTGCTTTGCTTTACAATGCTTTATGAAACCACGTGGCCTTATTTACAAAAGTGAAATGAAATGACCACATCACTGCACTTCAACTGTTCTGACTGTTCCTTACAGTAGCTCCAATAACTATAGAAGAAGCTTCCAGTAAGACAAATTCGCTCAGATGCCTTCTGCCTTGGACTGAATTGTCAATGGAAAACAGAGAGGTTTCAGTCCACTGGACAGAAGAAAGGACAATTGACAATTTGACAATTCCTCCGTTATTATTTCACAGCAATGATCTCTAAAATAGATCTGCATCCCATTGCAAGACTTTCTGTTGCTTTAGAGGAAAAATGAAATAAAATCCTTTTCTATCACAATGGGAAAAGTTAGAATCATTTTATGGTTCCTTGATTACTGTTCTTTGTTTTTGATTCCTGAATTCCAGTTTAACTAGAGCCAAATATCAAATTTGCTACTGGTTTTTGTTCCTTAAATTCATTTTTGTTTTCCCTCTATGCTGCTGATGCACAGATCGACACTGACAAAACACTTTTAAAAAATGAAGGGAAGGGAGAAGGCTTATCTTATTTCATCTGAAGAATGCCAATTAATTAACTGTTGCCAATTACACTGACAGCTCAATTGTAACTTGTGCCAAACACATTATGGCTTCAGAATATTAATGAGATAGTATGTATGGCTGCATTGTGATGCTTCTTGTGAGATGTGTATGAGTTGCTCTGTACTGGTTGATATATCACAGGAAAAAAAAAGCGTGATTACAGTAAAATGTGTTATAGATGCAAAGATGGTAATGGATGGATGGATCAATCGATCAATGGTAGATAGGTGATAGATAGATAGATAGATAGATAGATAGATAGATAGATAGATAGATAGATAGATAGATAGTAAGATAGTAAATCTGGATCTGTACATATTTCTTCAAGTGATTCAGAAGCTGGTTTCCATATAGTGTGATCACAGAAGCAATTAAAAGTTAAAACAACAGGAGTGAGAATCAAGGAGGAAAGAATCCAGATGCAAAGAATAAACTGAAAAATGAAGCAAGATTCCTTATTCACAGTGAATAATTGTGTTTTGTAGGTTCCAAAAATCAGTTTGATTGATAGGCCAATCTTAAATCTATAATTATTTTAGATAGGTGCTTCAGTCAAAAATTTTGTCACTCATCACATGTCATACTTAGAACTGAAGGTCTACAATATGAGTCCCATAAGCTTCTGATTACAGTTTTCTTCTGTGAGTTCACAATAAGCCTACATAATTAACTGCCCCCTCCCATTTTTTTTCTCAACCGTGAAGTAGGTTTGCATAGAGGGTTTGGTTCAGTGCAACATCTAAACTGTTGTACCACTAATAAAGCAAAGAACTGAAAATAAGGACTAATGATGTTGAAGAAAGTTGAGGATACTTCCCTCCCTTTCCTTCAATTTTGGCAAGCTTATTGCCTTTAAATTATTGAAGGTGCACTGCCTTAAGTATATATGTTGCTGAACCATGGGAGCAATCATTTACTATTGTTAACACTATTTCTAATTTGAGTTTCATAAATAACTTATTAGAGGGAGCTGAATAATATTAAACTAGTTTTCTGCTTTGTGACCACTTTAACATGTTTGTTTTCAACATATAGTTGCTTAATGTAATTAAAAAATCCAATTTTTTTTCAGAGGAGAGAAGGTTTTATGGTTTTGGTTTCTACAATGAAAATCGATGGATCTTCTTTAAGATATTGCTACATTTCTGCTTGTCAGAAATTACATTCTGTGCAACAGTGCTAGGCATCTTATAGGTATCTTCCACAAAGACCTTAGGCATGTTTCTTAATGAATTCAATGGGTCCATTTAGCTTTTGAAATTTCAGATAAATACTTCCAAATTTAGTCAGATTTAAAGGCAAACCACGAAGACATCAACATTCACTTTCATCAAATTGAACAACAATTCTCAAGAGGCCACAACTCATCCCCAATTTTACTGTTGCTTGTAAATCAGTGTGTGTATATCACCATTGGGTTTTAGACAGCCACACCCAATTGATATGGATTTTGAGTATTAGTGAAAATAGGACTTTCAGGAAAGCAATGGTGAACTGAATGATGGCCATGGTGAAAGAGAAGCCATTCAGTAGATTGACTCTTCAGAACTCCTTTCCATATCAAAGATGCTCCATTCAAGGCTCTATAGAAAACTCCAGCAGATTTGAGAGCTATGGGAGCTAGAGGAAAAACTATCCTACCTAAGCTGCAGTTTGGTACTTTCTAAGACATGGATATCAAACTTGATAGCATCATGACATATCATGATGTTTTTAGTGCCTTTGTGGAGTTGGGGTGGGAGTGGCCTGCATCCAGCACATGGGCTGCCAGTTTGACAACCCTGTCTTAAGGGATACTGGTTTTGTCTATTTGCTGTCTACTTCTTTAGGAAGTTGTTTGTTAATGAGTTACTGGAAGTTAAGCCAAGCTTCATGATGTCAGGAGAAACTCCTAGTCTAGATGAATTTTTTTAAATATGTTTAAGGATTAGATAGAAGAACTTTAATTTTTGGAAAACAATTTTTGGATTTGAATTTGGATTTGAAGATGGATTTTTTTAAAAAAATGCCAGACTACAAGAGTGATACAGAAAATGATGCTGTATATTCAAAAATGGAAAAAGGTGCTACAATGGGTTTACATTTGAAACTAGACAATGTCTCAATAATTAAAGAGGACATACAAACAGAATAAATCAGATATGGAAAACTTTCTTATCTTGATTTACAAAAGAGATGTATTAAACTACTGAAGCTGTTCCCAAATGAGATAGCACTTAGCAATAGCACTTATATACTGCTTCACACTGCTTTACAGTCCTCTATAGATGGTTTACAAATATCAGCATATTGTTCCCAACATATTGCCCCTCATTTTACTGACCTTGGAATGGTGGAAGGCTCAGTCAACCTTGAGCTGGTAAGAATCAAACTTCTGGCAGTCAGCAGAATTAGCTTGCAATCCTGCATTCTAACCACTGCGCCACCAGATTAAGACAAAATTATAAGAAATCAACTTGTGGGACATTATTTGATGTGATTAAACATCAAGCTTTTAAAAGGTACAGGAAAGAACTTGACAAATAATTTTAGAGAGTGATTTATTTGTTAAATATATATGCCACCCATCTCATTATCAAAAGTTATTAGAAGAAACAAGAAGCAATATTATAATAATATCTATAAGACACTGAAGGACACAAAGTGGAAATATAACAATCTATACAGAAAGCAACTTGTTCAGAAATCCATCAGAATGCTCATTGATGGAACCATTGCAAGATTATTGTAACCTCTCCATCCAGCTCCTTATTTGCTAAAATTAAATAATTGATTTGAACTAAATTCACTACTTACTCAGCTCAAGAAGTTTTAAATGTACACTTCTGATTTTTCAAGAGAAGAAGAATCACTAACCTCATTATACTAGCAACCTGGAAAAATAAACAGTGGGCAACACGTTGGAAGACTACATATTGGAATCTACATATCAATATCAAGCAACAGAGACTTAAAAAGAATGTGCAAACAGTTGTACAATATTATTAATGTTCCAGTAGAATATTGCTTACAATCATTCAGTGTAGTTTACATAGAAAGAGAGATGCCAGAGGTTCACACTGGTTTTTAAAAAGGCCAAAGAAAGAGATATATTATTGCTGATGCACATTGGAACATTGGGAAATTGGGAAAACCAAATAGAAAAGAAAGAAAAAAAGAAAGAAAAAGGGAGGGAGGGGGAGGAGAGAGGGAGGAAAAGAAGAAGGAAGGAAGGAGACAGGGAGAGAGGAAGTGAAGTTAGAGGGAGGGAAGGAGGGAGGGAGAGGGAGAGAGAAAGAAAGAAAAAGAAACTAAGAAAGAAGCAAAGAAAGAAAGAGGTCAGTAAGTACTGACTATACAAAGGAATCATATGAGTCGGATATGTCAATCTGTGGAATATTTTAAGAAAATGGGAATCCCATATCATCTTATTATCCTCATGCAAAATTTATGCATAAGACAGGAAGGCCCAGTCCATAGTATATGGACATTCAGACTAGATCCAGGCTGACAAAGGAGAGAGACAAGTCTATATAGTCTTGCCTTGTTTATTTAACCTATATGCTGAATGTCTGTCAAAGGAGTTTGGTTTGGAAGAAGATAAGCATGGTTTTAATACCTGGGGATGAAACATCAATAATGTGTGCTTTGCGGATGAAAGTATTTTGCTGAAAATGCAAATGAGCTGCAAGCTCCATTAATGAAAATAGAACAGTGAAAACATGGGACTCAGATTAAATATAAAGATGATAAAAGTAATGATGATAGGTACAATGACAGACTTTAGAACTGACAATGAAGATTCTGAGATGGCAGGTAGCATCTGCTTTTTAGGATTGACTATCAACAGTAAAGGAACCTGTAGTCAAGAAATATGTCTCTGACTAGCATTTGGTAGAGCAGCAATGAAAGCCTTGGAGCCTATTGAAAGCCTATTTAGATGTCTTGATGCTTCTGGAATTTTGAAGATTAGAATTGCATGACAACGATTTCTCTGTGATAGTCTGTAGAAGCAAAACTTGGCCTTTGAAGAAGTTGTGGAAGGATAGAAAGAGCATAGACACATTTGAACTCTATGTTGGGGGAGGTATCCTGAGAATAACAGGGACAGCTAAGAAAACAATGGATCATAAAACAAATTAATCCAGAGTTTTCATTGAAGTGACAGATGATCAGGGTCAAATTATGACATCATGTAAAATCTTGGTTCTATTTAGTAGTCCAGGACGCTAAGAAACGTGGAAGGAAAGAGGAAAAGAGGATAACCATAGACTTAATTACAGAGGCAGTGAATGAGCAAGTGGAAGATCTGAAGGGCTTGGTTGGGAACAGCTCATCCTGGAGATATTTTGTCACAATATAATTGATATTTATTATTTGATTCAATCAATTGAACTAGGATATATAAAGGAGACTGACTGCTGAATTTTGATGCTGGAAATGACTCTTGAGAGTTTCTTGGACTGCAAGGAGATCAAATCAGTTCATTCCAAAGGAAATCAATTCTGTGTTCTTTGGAAGGACAGATGCTGATGCTGAAGCATAAATACTTTGGCCACCAAATGCAAAGAGTGGATTCCCTGGAAAAGATCCCGCCATTGAGAAAGATTGAAGACAAAAGGAGAAGGGGACAGCAGAGGATGAGATAGTTAGATAGTGTCATGGGTGCAGTAGGCATGAGTTTGGGCAAGACTCTAGCAGTCAGTGAAGGAGAGGAAGGCCTGGGTGTGCTGTGATCCATGGGAACAGAAAGAGTTGGGCAGAACATAACAACTGAACAATAGCAAAGGATATATTGCATGTATTGCTGGTTTGGAAATGGGAGGTGATAGTGACTAGTAAAACTGTGTGAATTATAGTTAATCTGCCTTAGGTCAATCTGCACAGGCTTCATCCTTAGGATATACAGGTATATAGTGAAATCAAAGCTGATCCACAGATGGCACCAAGGCTACTGTGAAGTTGGCTGAGATTTGCAATTTTGGGACCAGCAAGTAGTGTAAATGTGTTTCTTTCTTTTTTTTTAAAGAGAGCCTATCCCATTCAGAGTGATGGGGTCCATACAAGACACAAAGAGAAACAAAGGAAGATCTGTGATCATGGGAAGAATGGGAGAAGATTCAAGTCTTCACATTAGATTTATACTAATGGGCACCCAGTTTCTAATTAATCTAATCTAATTCTGATTTTTGTACATAGTAGAAAGGTTGTTATTATTTTTTTTTGAAATTACATTGTAGATTTCTTTCATTTTGTACGTCTCTTGCTTCTTTTATGTCTATAATAATGAATCTTTTATAGGTAGAGTTTGGGGAGAGGCTGATTGCTTTCAGCATAAAGATGTTCTGTATCATTTACTGATGTTTTTTTAGGCTTCTCTGTTTCCTGACATTCATAGGAGCCTTTGAACTGCTTGTCAGACAGCAGATGAGCTGGAGTGACAGAGCAAAAGCAATCAATATTTATATGGCATTAAACAACAGCAAGAGCAACAATTAAGAATGACACAGCAATGCTCTTGATGGAGAACAATCATATGTATAATCCTGGTTACCATTAAGTTCAGAATGTATCTAGCCAGGACCCAGCAGCCTTCAATCTCTTTTGAAATTGATCAGATTATCTTAAAACAGCAAAAGAAAATCCATTCAGAAAAAAATGAGATTTTTTTCACAGTGATTTCAATGGCACTTTCTTCCCAGCATAATTATTTAAGGATCATATAGTAGATCTTAATTTATCTATTAGATATTTATTTATTATTTTTGTTTATTATTATATTGATATCCCACCTTTATTTTTTATACAACACCAGGTGTACAGAATGCTTTTTATTTTGTCCACAATAATCTTGTATGCTGTATAATTTCTTAATTCCTTTTTGTAAGACATACTACATGGTACTTCTCTCTTGCAATGCATACATACATGCATGCATACATATGGATTTAAAAATTCCAAATTGTTTCTATTCTCTCTCTCTTTCTTCAATCCATCCATCATATCTCTCTCTCTCTCTCTCTCTCTCTCTCATCTATCTATCTATCTATCTATCTATCGATCGATCAATTGATCTATCATCTATCTATCGATCTATCGATCTATCATCTATCAACATGAAAAGTCATTGTTATTTTTCCACACTAACAATACTAGTTGGGTTTTGGCCATTAGGTTGTAGGAAGGACATTTGCAAAGTGGAAGACATCAGAAGACAGCAGCTAATATAATATGAGGCCTGAAACAAAAAACTTATAAGGAAAGGCTGCAATAGATGGACATGTTTGGCCAGGAGAATAGATTTTCATGGTAACAAACTTTCAAGGAAGAACTGTCATATGGAGAATAGGGTAGATTTGTCAGTAAACAGGACCTTAATTCAACAAGAGGTTTAAAATAGAAGAAAATATATTTTGGTTTGACAGGCAAAAAAATAACCTCATAGTAAGAGTTGTTCAAAAGAACAAACTGACTTGGAAATGATAGCATCTCCTTTCCTTGAAGTATTTAAAAGCTCGATGGCCATCTATCAAAACTGCTTAGTAGTGGATTCTTTCATGGGACAGAGTTGCAGAAAATGATCTCCTATGTTTCTCCCAAGCTTTGCATTCTACGGTTTTCTAATTCTGTCAACACAGAAAACAGTTTTGAAACCTTGTAGTTGAAAATGAAAACTACCTTCTGCCACCAACAGAAGACATAGTCTCCATAAAAGGTTAATGGAGACATAGAATATCCCACTAGATCTTTGCAATGTACCGGTACATATTATCTAGAATAGCATTTTCTAATCCTTTGCCCTCCACATACATCATGTTGCTCCTTTCAACACTTACATAGCAATTGGGTGCAACAGATTGATGCAAGATTGACAGACCAACCCTATAGGATAGCCTTACAGGATTCATTCATTAAAAATACATTTAAAACCATTATTTTCCATTAAGTAAAACTTAATTCTAACACTGAAGAATCATTCCCTATGAAGAGGCCAGCTGCTTAAAATAACTCTGAGGAACGAGATCAGCTACAGAATTGATAATCAATGTTTTTGATTTTGATGAAGATATATTTACTTTTATTGCAACAATAAGCCAACTATTGATTTTACTCCCGAGGGCACAATCAGGGAGAAAGTTTTGGCTGTAAAGAAAACACAAACAATAAAGAAAACATGCACAGAGAGAGAGAGAGAGAGAAACTTTTTTCTGGGTAGGAATATTGCAAGTCTTTTATTAACATTATTGCCTTTCTGTTTCCTGCTTTCACAATTCTGAAATATAATTATTTAGCCATTCATGTGCCATAATGACAAGAGGTGTCAGTTGAAGTGACAGTTGAAGTGTCCAGTCTTTAAGTTCCATTAGATAAAGAGCCATAAATGTGAACATAAGTGAAACAGCAACAAGGAACAGGTCTAGGATTCTGCTGATCTTCAAAAGGAATCCTAAAACATGCACCCGTTATGAAATATCTAAGATCATGAGTCATCTCCAACTATGGCTTTTGGCTGACTTACTTATTGCCATAATGTCTGAAGGACTTCCTTGTCAATTAAATAGATTTACTGAAAAACACAATAAGCTAATGGTTTATTTAAATTGGTTTCTTCCATTATCCAATGTAGAGATGAGAACAGGTGGCATTTGTCAAATTAACTTTCCTTAAGATTTTTTTTTTCTTTTCTTGTTTTTGAGCTATGATCAAGCAAGACATGTATCCCCTATCTTCCCAAAAAGTAAATATTATGAAGAGAAAGCATTGGAGATAATTTCCTCCTAGTAATGAAGTGGTATTTCTATGTTATCCATTATTTAATTTAGTTTTGTTCTTTGGAAGAAAAGAATTTTATTATATTGCAATAATATCTTTTCCTTTTTCTTTTTGGAATAAAGTGTAAAAGGGCATTTTGAATATATGCTGGCTTCCCTGATTTGGTACCTTCAGATCTATTACAACTTCCATGCTTCTGAGCCAGCATTGGTTGATTCACTTTGTAACTGTAAATTCTATTAATACGGAGAGTGACAGGTTGGGATAGGCTGTGTTGCATAGAAATGACCTACATTTGCATGGAAAAATACACTAGGCAGCACTGCTTTCATTCAGTCACTGCTTCACTGAAATAATATACATTTACATGTATTCATTTATTACAATTGTGTTGGGCTTGGATAGAATGACATAACAATATTCTTTCTCTTAAAATGACACCCCATCTTAGTCACTGTCACTTAGTCACTGTCTGTCAGCTGCCACTTTATGCTTGCTGGTGTGCTTTGCTACCATGCGGTGACAGTCTACCATGAACTCTGGAGAGAATGAATGGGAGAGAGAGAATGCTTGGGATAAAGTGAAAGTAACCTCTGTATCTTCCCAAGATGCTGCTTCAAGGTCACCTGGCTGGGAGAAGAAGGCAGCTGTGTATCAATCAATGCTTGAAGTGACCATTTTGAAAACATCTTGCGTGAACCTGATAGGTCATAGAGGTTCAGAAATGGAAGGCAGTTAAGAGAGGGAAAATTGAATTATGCCTTTTCTCTTCCTTCCCTACTTTCTTACCAGTTAAGGATGCAAAAAGAAAAAAAATGAAAGAAAGAAAATTAATACAAGAAACTACTTTTTTTGTAGCCATTTTTTACAGCTGAGATCTGGTGACACAACTCATTTCCCCTCCCCACATCCTCTTTCTACCAACATGCAATTTCTCTTGGTTTCTTTTAGATCATTTCTAGCTTTTCTCCCTCCTTTGCTCCATTTTGTCTCTTTGCTTTTGTTGAGTCAGTCCTCTTCTTTCTAGCTTTCTCTTTGCCCAACCAGGCTGCTAAAGAACATCAGAGTCAGTTTGCCTGAAATCTAAATTGCAAATTTCTCCATCTATCTTCATTGTTTCCTAACTTCATCAATGTGAAGATGGATGTATCTCAACTCCCAGGATTCCCAAGACCTCCTGAATGCCGGGCGTTGAAGTCCAACATCTTAATGTTGTTGAAGTTGAGAACCTAGATCTCATCCATCACTTCATTACTTTGGCCTTTCTCTAAAACTTCGCTCTGCCTTCTTTTTCTTGATATAAGTTCTTTAATGAAATTAAGCCCACCCACTACTAAAAGTATTTCACACCAAGCAAATGTATACTCTGAAACAATAATAACTGAAATGGTAACCATGGAGACATTTATATCACTAAATTATATATGGTAGCCCCATTATGATATAGCATTTGAACTCCTAACACCTAATTCTGCCTTTAAAACAGGTTTCAGAAAGAAGTATATTATTCTTTTCCCCACTTATTTGTACAGTGCTTGTTTTTTTTTTTTAAAAAATGCAATGCACTCCATGTTGAGCAAGAGTTTTAACCTATACCATTTTAAATTAAAATTATATTTTATTGATTGGTCAGCAGTAATTTTGAACTTTAATATCTGATTCATTGTTGTTCCTTTATGAAAAGTGGGGAAGTTGTTTTGTTCTATAAGCCAGGCAACATGTGTCTGTCTGTCTGTCTATCTATCTATCTATCTATCTATCTATCTATCTATCTATCTATCTATCTATCTATCATCTATCTATCTATCTATCTGAAGAAGAAAGAAGAAAACTATTTTGAAGCAATCTGTCATCAAATGACGATGACAGAGATGAACTGCTAAGCAATATATTTTATATGAATGTTAAAGACCTTCAAATGTGCAATGAACATAAAACCAATTCATTTTTTTTCTTTCTCAGCTGGTTCACTTAAACAAACTGGAGGCAACCAGACAATTGCCTTTGCAGCAGCCATGCTATCCATAGATGCTGAGTCCCCTCAGGGACCACCTTCAAGTATCCAACCATGTCATGTGCTGACTTTGTCACCAATAAAAATCCCAGTTTTGACATCACCTTTCCAAGGTATGAGTTTTTGCTTGTTAATCAATATAATATTTCGGTGCTGTAGGAACGAACAGTAGCTAATTGAAGAATGGTTGCCACAGAATCCAAACTTCAACTTACTCTTTTAAAAATGCTTAGAATATAGTAAAACCTCATTTATACTGGTCATGTGGCAAATGTATTTTGGCTGATAATAGTGAGATAAAACAAATGGTTAAAGGTTCTGATAAGTTGTTTTTTTTAAAAAAAATGGATTTATTAACTGGGAAAAGGTGATCAGGCCATTCGGTGTATCAATGAAGAGAACCCTTGATAGAAGGGCAAGTCTATTTTGTGGAAATCCTATTGAGAAAAGAGCTGACGAGATAGGGGAGAGGGAGCGAGAGAGATGGCTGGAAGTGATGCTGGTAAGCCTTAAACACCAAGAGAGCAATTCTGTGGAATTATTTTTGAAAGTGAAAGTCATCAGAAATGACTGAAAGTGGAGAAAAGATGCTGCATTAGCATTCGTTCCATGAGGGTGTGATTTATACAAAGTGGAGATTTGTATGAAGTGGAGCCTTCGATGCGAGAGAGAAATCACGGAGAGCTTATTGGCTAAGAAAGATTATTGAAAGAAAAAGTAACGATAAAACTAACAAACTTCCACTTGACTCCTCCGATTTACAGTTTGAGGGGTAATGCTTGATCATATCTTATAAATAATTCTGGGAATAATCATCAAAAGTTCTGTTCACCTAGAAAGGCTGATTTCAAAGGATACTGTCAGTTCAAACTATTCATCATAGAACAAAACCACCCATTTACTGAACAGTAGAGGGACTGGGGCTATCAATAAGACCTTGCATTAAAAAAAAATAACTCAGAAGATTTATCTGTTGGGCGGTGTGCCATTTTTGGTTAGCTAATCAAGAAAGCTGCACCATTTACATGAATCCTGACTGAATATGTGTGATGTATTTATTTAATATATTTAGATGGCAAGCATGTCCCTATTTACCTGCCAATAACCTCCATTGAAATTCATAGAATTTACCTAGGAGCTGTGGATGCAAAAATGTTGTGAATCAGCCAATATTTAAAGATGGCTTATAGAAATGATTGCCAGTTATATATTAAAATATAGGTATTCATGTAGATTTTTAAAAGGACAAAAAACACTTTGTCTTATCAGTATAAGGGAGATAAGCCTAAAATCCTATCTTGACTTCTTTCTTTCTTTTTTTGAGAGAAAAATTTCATCAGATATAAACAGTGAAGCATTTCAGTGATGTACTTTTTAAAATAGCTGTTACAGTATATCTCTGTAAAATTGCTTAAGCTCAACAGAAGATTATTGCAAAGAGCTATCCCATTGAGATAACCAGTTTGGTTTGACTTTGCAAGGATAAACATGTCAGGTTTTGGCAGCAATGTTTTCCTTAGGTTGATAAGATATCAAATAGCATGTTAGGAGTACCAGAAAAATAAATCCATTATCAATCATGCGGCAGGAAATTGCATTATTTATAGATATCCTGTCAAGCGGAATGCACAATAGAACTTTGAAATAAGTAAAAGTGAAAGCAGATACTATCTGAATTATGTAACTGCATCTGCCATACAGCATCTGGTTTATCTGGGGCATAATGGGATCTATAATATATGTCATGGATGTTTTGTACAGAACTGGAATGGATGCCTTGGAAATCATCTAGTGGACTTGGGGTCCAGAACTGCAACGAGACTAAGTCTAATGGATGGGCATTTTTAGCACAGCTCTTTTTACCACATTAGCAAAATAACAGATAACAGATAATCAGAATTGGAAGGGACCTTGTAGGTCATCTAGTCCAACCCCCTACCCAAGCGGGAGACCCTATACCGTTTCTGGCAAATGGCAGTCCAATCTCTTCTTGAAAGTCTCAAATAATGGTGCTCCCACAAATTCCAAGGGCAAGCTGTTCTATCGGTTGACTGTTCTCACTGTCAGAAAGTTTCTCCTTATTAAAGGTTAAATCTCTCCTTCAGTTTCCATCTATTATTCCTTGTCTGGCCTACAGGTGCTTTAGAAAATAGCTTGACTCCTTCCTCCCTGTGGCAGCCCCTCAAATATTGGAAGACTGCTATCATGTCTCCCCTGGTCCTTCTCTTTACTAGACTAGCCAAGCCCAGTTCCTGCAACCGTTCATTCTATGTTTTAGCCTCCAGTCCCCTAATCATCCTGGTTGCTCTTCTCTGTACTTTTTCTAGAGTCTCAACATCTTTTTTATAATGTGGTGAACAAAACTGGATGCAGTACTCTAGGTGTGATCTTACTAAGGCTTTATAGAGTGGTATTAGTATTAGTCCCCTTGATCTTGATAGTCAATCTCCCATTTAGAACTATTTGAGTAAATATTTGAGGGGCTCCTACAAAGATGAGGAGGGTCAAACTATTTTTCAAAGCACCAAAAGGCAAGACAAAAAACCCCCCACCAATGGTTGAAAACTAACCAAGGAGAGAAGTAAGGAGAATATGGTATGAATAATCAACCAATTGAATAGCTTGCTCTTCAGAAGTTGTGGGTTCTCTCCATCATTTAAATTTGGGTTTGGCAAGTCTAGAGAAAAGAAAGACTAGGGGGACATGATAGCATTATTGAGAGGCTGTCACAAAGACGAGGGGGGTCAATTTATTTTCCAAAGCAAAAGAGGGCAGGACAAGAAACAATGGATAGAAACTAATCAAGGAGAAATGGAACTTGGAATTAAGCAGAAACTTCCTAACAGTGAGGATAATTAACCAGTGATGGAGATTTTTAAGAAGAGACTGGACAGCCACTATCTGAAATGTTATAGGGTCTCCTGTTTTAACAGGGGCTGGACTAGAAGACCTCCAAGGTCCCTTTCAGCTGTATTCTGATTGACCACTGGAGGCTTTCAAAAAGAAACTGGACAACCATTTATCTGAAATGGTATAGGCTCTTCTGCTTGAGCAGGAAATTAGACTAGAAGACTTCCAAGATCTCTTCCAACTCTATTGTTCTATGTTCTAAGTTTCTCTTGAATGACTGCCAGGCATTAGGGAAATCCCTGAATATTTTTCCTAAGGCTAAGAAACATTTGTTGAGTGTTATTTTCTTTCCTTCTATCTTTTCCAAGATAATGGGCTTCTCAAAAGAGCTAGATCTACACATAACTTCCTCAAAGTATGATAATTTGGCCTTTGCCATTTGTGCTTCAAGTAAGAATCTCCAATTCTTGACTTGTTCTAGGATCCATTTGTGTTTTCTTACCATGCACATTGTATTCTCAGGCAGTTTTTCAAACACCAGAATTCAGAAGCATCAATACCGTGTCCATTTGATTCCCTTGGTAAAATAGAGGAATGATTTACCACTTCCTTTCGCCAGGCATTGCCAAGAAAATCACATGGATTGAAAATATAAAATGATCGATAGTATGGTGCCTGATAATGGTGGAATGGTTAAATTCAAAATGGATGGCACTTACCGTGCTGTTGAGGAACGGCTGTTATCGCTAAGCTGACCCTCATCCTCCCAAATCATCCTGTATCACTGCTGTTTTATATAAAGGTTTGGTTTGAGCAGTTGGGCAGTTAGGACAATTTTTATGCTTTTATGTCCTTTTACGTCCTTACTTGTGCCTTGTAGGAGCCCCTCCCCACACAATGAGATAACATAGAATGACTTGAGGAAGCTCACCTTATAGCAGATGTCTCCATCTGATAATTCATGATTCAATTTGCTTTAATTTACCTTTATTATTTTAATTAATTTCTGAGAGGGGACCAGACTACCACAATCTATTTTATTTCTGTTTACACAACCTACACATATCTCATTCTGCTTGAGATCTCAGAATTTCTGGCTATGTTTGCTTAAAGTATATAATGTAGCACATTTGTTTGATCCTAATAATACTCTTTTTTTCATAATGTTCCTTTTCCAGTTCAATAACATGCTAAAGAAAGGAACATAAGATTATGAGATTTTTTTTCGTGGTTATGACAGCAGTTAAATAAATAACAATTTCCTAGAATTGGAAGAAAATGCTAATTATTTGAGCTTGTAAAGTAATCTTAAATTGCAGAGCAAATACAGAATTTGGTGAAAGCTGTCTAATTAAACAATTTACAATAATTGCAGCAAGAATATACCTGATATGCATGATGGCAATAGCTCATGGTAATAACATGTTGAAAAACAAATGACCAAACTATTATTTATTATTGTATACATGTAGCAGTTTAATGTGCTTATAATAGTTGACCGACCGAAGAAAATGTGGTGCAATTTATCAAAAAGAAGAAATAATATTATTAAATTAAAATTAAGTTATTTAATACAAATCAATAATATAAGCCCTTTTAGAGTGTATAAAGAGGACCACTTGTGACAGCATTTTGATATGATTATCCTTCCCCAGTCCTGGGGGTCTAAATTTGGATGCAATTCATTAGTCTTGAATGTTGGCCTTGCTGGATAGGAAACTTAGGGACCATGGTTGAATACCTGGAGGCTTAATTACAATTACTGTTACAATTACTGTTTTTGAGCCAGGTTCCACCTACAAGTGCAGCTGTGGTGGGATTCATTTTTTTTTACTTCCGGTTCTGTGGTCATGGCTTGGTGGGCATGATGTTACTTGGTGGACATAGCTTGGTGGGCATAGCAGGGGAAGGATACTGCAAAATCTCCATTCCCTCCCCACCGCACTAACCTGGTTTCCAGCTCTGTTCTCCTGTGCAGGGCAACAAAAGAAGACCCAGCCAATCAGCTGGGACTCGGGAGGCAGACAATAGATGGGGTGGGGCCAGTCAGAGGTGATATTTGCCAGTTCTCCAAACTATTCAAAATTTCCATTACCAGAATTGGTTAGAACCTGCTGAATACCACCTCTGAAGTACAGATTAGGTGAACCCTGGCTCAGAAACAGTAACTGTGAGAGAGACCTTGATGATCACTTAAATATGAGCCAACAGTGTGCTGCAGCAGCCAAAAAAGCTAATATAATCCTTGATTGTATAAACAGAGGCATAGAATCAAAATTATATGAAGTATTAGCACTACTTTATAAAGCCTTATTAAGGCTGCACCTGGAATACTGCATTCAGTTTTGGTTATGACAAAAAGATGTTGAGACTTTGGAAAAAGCGCAGAGAAGAAGAGATGATTAAAGGCCTGAAGACAAAAAGATATGTAGAAAAGTTTCAGGAATTGGGTCTGTCTAGTCTAAAGAAAAGAAGGACTAGGGGTGACATGATAGCAGTATTCCAGTATTTGAGGGGCTGTCACAAAGAAGAGGGGGTCAAGTTATTTTCCAAAGCACCAGAAGGAAAGACATGAAACAATGGATGGAAACTAATCAAGGAGAAAAGCAACCTGGAATTAAGGAGAAACTTTCCTAACAGTGAGAACAATTAACTAGTGGAATATCTTGCCTTCAGAAATTGTGGGTGCTTCATCACTGGAGGTTTTTAAGAAGAGACTGGACAGCCACTTGTCTGAAAGGATACATGGTGTCCTGCTTGACCCGGGTATTGGATTAGAAGACCTACAAGATCCATTCCAGCTCTATTCTGATTTTTTTTAAAAAAAAGGCTAAAATGATGATAATCCCTGAACACATTTATAAGAGGAATGGAATGCAGATTATATTTTCAAAGTACAGTATTTTAATTTATTTGTTTCTTTTCCTTTGCAAAGCTGCTTCCTCATAATATTTCCAACTGAATTGTACTACTAGCAGTGTAGTGCAGTTAAATTAAAGTTTCTTTTCCTGAAAGTGGACAAAGAAGTTGATTGGTCAAAAAATAGTAATCAACTGTCAAGAATGAAATGTTTCTCTATGAAGTTTAATGTGGGGGTGGTGGGAGGAAAGAAGCAAATAATCTAATATAGAGATAATCCCTTGAGTAGAGTATATTTTACAGCTGGTGTTCCTTTCAGCTAAAAAAATATCAATATATAGGCATTCATAAAGCATGACTTACTGTCCTTAACTCTAACTGAAATGAGTCTTTAGAGAATGTCATCTGAGGACCCTGAAAACTATTGTATTTTCATTATCTTTTTTGATGTATAATGTAATAATAATGAGCTTTTGTTTCATGTTTGTCTTTCATAATATTTTGATAGGTTATCTTGTCATTATAGATGCAAAATTGGAAAGCCCTCAACACAACACTATTCTTCTCTAGACCTTACATAACATAATTTCAATCGAATAGCTTTGGCATTTATAACGGGACTAAAACTGTTGCAAAAAAAATATTACACTTATTAAACAATACTGTTATTTTCCCCTATCCAATCAAAATATTTTTGGAAGTAAATTATATATACACACATATTTAACACATGAAATGTGCTCTAGTATAGTCTTCCTCAAACTTGGCAACTTTAACATGTGCAAACTTCAATTCCCTGGGGAATTCTGAAAATTGAACTCCATGTATTTTTAAAATTGCCAAGTTTGAGAAACATTGCTCTAAGAGAAAATACCAACTATGAACTACTTGACCATAATTTGGCATCTGGGAGTTTGGATGAACTCCATTCTGTTCACCTTCCACAAATGTTTTGCTTCTCTTATCATTGCTTCACATTCAACCTTTCTGCTTCATCGTTGATTTTAATAGCTAAATTGGGATCTACAACAACTTGCCACAGCCAATTCACCTTAGCCAACTCACCATGGGACAACTCACCATGGCCAATTTGCCCCAGCACAACTAGCTGCAGGACAATGTAACCATGGTGAGTTGGCTATGAAGAGTTGGCTGTGGCAAGTTGTCCAATTCCAGCTAAATAAATGGCAGTTCTAACTTTTTTGGGGGGTGGGTGGGGGTGGATTGACCTGCTTGATTTCATATATACAATGCAAAGGAAAAACAATAGCACAGCAGGGTCAGAAGATCTGAGCAGATGACTTGGTCATTCCTTGAAGACAGGAAACATGAATATGATAATGATACTGGATTAAACCAAGGAAGATGCAAATTCAAATGATTTCTATCCATGGTACTCACTGGTAACTTTTGGCCAGTCACTATTTTTCAGGCTGCTATTTGGAAGGCAAACTTGAATGCTGTATTTGCTGCCTTTGAGGTCTTGGAGGCAAGATAGGATTTAAATCAATTGAAGAAACAAACTAATAAATAAACCTGTGGCTTGCCAGTGGCAGGATTCCTGTCTCAAAAGTCCTTGCATGATGAGCCAGCTCTTTTTAGACTCAGGGAGTGTTGTCAGCATGAAGAACAGCATCAAGGAGGCAGGTTAGCACTCTGCACTCCTGCAGCATCTCCATGTACTTATAAATAAACACTGGAAGAATCTTTTGGTTGTTGCTTGTGTGCTATTAATCACACCAGGGAAGAAGCGTTTGCAGGCCTGAGTGCTCACTACAAGCTCTTTTATTCTATATTGTCTATAGAACATTGACGGTAGAACAACATGCTGGAAGGAAAATTCCAGACCAACTGTGAATAGGGATTATTCATAGTATCTAGAAAATCTGGTACATTTTCCCCAAATATGGGATTGCAGACTTAAGTAAATTTATCAACTGAATTATCCAAGCAATAAAAATTACAAGAGCCAAGGATGGAGCCATAATCTAAAATAGCACATGAAAACATTTGTTCCAAACTGTTATACAGATGTGTTTCATCTTTAAAAAAATGAATAAGAGGTGTTCACTCTATAAATTTAAAAAAAAAACTGTAAAACATGGGATGTAAAAAGAGTGTTTTAGTTAGAAAACTTGGTTATCATTAAATATGGAAACCTAGATTTTAATATGACAAAGAAATCAGTCAAATAAATATTTTCCTACATATTTTTTTCTCATATAAGAATAACATTAACATAATTGTTTACACTGACAAAGCAGCAGAATCTTGGCTATAACTAAAGTTACACCTCAAAAAAATATTTCAACATAGTTTTAGCCCTTTGTATATACAACTAAAAGTCTCATTGTCTGTAATTTGGTACCATTCAACTTAGTCCAAACATGCAGCATGGCACAACATTTTTCTAATCAAGTTATTTCAAATCTTCTAACTTAATTAATGTATAAAATAAATCAGGACTTCCACAGCACTGAAATTTCAAGAAACTCCAGGTGACTTTTATTTACAAAATTGCAGCCACTTCAGTGTTTCCATGAACACGTGAATATGATTTCCAACCTTCCTTTTGCCAGAATCAAAGGTAATGGGGAAACCAGAGGAAATCAGAAATTGCTTCTGTTGCTTTTTTGCATGCTCATGGTAATTCTGTTTATCTATTTACATAAGTAAATATTGACTTATTATTGATGTTCATTATTATTATTAGTTCACCTCAAAAATTATTTTTCTATTTATGATATATACTCTTCTTAGATGATCACAAGATTATTCAGTATTGGGCTAAAAAATAATATGGTCAGCCTAAAAATTAATGTTATTCTGTTTGCAGCATTACCTTTCTCTTAAAGGATAACCCAACAGATTGTAGGTTGCATAGTAATAGTAAAAAATGATCCACCCTCGAACTATTGTTTCTATGCCTACTTTTCCTCTGTCTGTAGTCATTATCAATACTAATATCTCATTTGGCATAATGGTGGTATGAATTTATTTCAGAACAGGCCTAAGGTAACAACAAAATCAACATTTCTGCTGGCATTACTGTAACTGTTGAACCATGTTTTTCCCACCATTTTCCCTCAGTATCACTGGGTGTATCCAGATCTAGAAATGCTTCCCTATAATTCTTGTCTTGCAAATTATTAATGAAACTCTGGGAACATATAGCCCCTTATCCCCTACTTCTCAGGAGGGCAGCTGGAATTGTTTTTAAAGAGGAAAACAACAATTGCATCTAATGGGAGAGGCAGAGAAAGAATAAGTTGCGAGCAAAGATAATACTAATTTACAGGGCTCTGTGTAATATTTGTGATTTGCAGATTATTTTGCCAATAAAGCCCTTGAGTGGAAGGGAAAAGACATTCCTGAGGTGATTAACAAGGATGATAAGAAAAGCGAGCCAGTGGCCTGAGGTGATACAGCATGTGAATCGATACAGAGCCAACTCACCTTTTTTTTAATCTAGCCAGAAAGATTTGGTTTTCTCATAGCAACATACCCCTAAGCAATCTATAGATTTTAGCTGATAAAGTGCTTGTTATATTTTATTATTTTATTTTTATATCATCTCTGTAGCACCATACTCCCTATGGACTCAGAGTTGATAACTTGTGCATTTGGTGGACCTTATAAGACCTCGGATAGAGTTGTGGTGGTGCAGTGGTTAGAGTACAGTATTGTAGGCTAATTCTGCCGGCTGCCAGAAGTTCAATTCTCACCAGCTCAAGCTAGACTCAACCTTCTATCTTTCCGAGGTGAGTGGGATGAGGACTCAGATTGTTGTGGGGGCGGGCAATATGCTGACTATTTAAACCACTTAGAGAGGGCTGTAAAGCACTGTGAAGCAGTATGTAAGTCTAAATGCTATTGCTATTGTTATTGTGAAATACCACCCTGCTTTTCCATTAAGTTGCCTGAAATGATGCAGACTTACATGAAAGCGGGAGCAAGCAATCAGATGGAAGGAGAAGCTGTCTGTGATGTTTTAACATAGGAATGTGTGTTAAGGGGTGTTTAAATGACCAATTAGTAGATAATCAAGAATGGGGTGTATGATTTTATGGTAGTAGAGGTAGTCCTCAAGTTACAACAGTTCATTTAGTTCTTCCTTTCATTAAGTTAGACATGCCCAATCCCAGCAAACATTCTTTATATGTTTACATACATATTTATGGAGGTACCTTCGAAGCCTCTTACACGATTAAACAAAATCCAAAAAGATTAACAAAAAAGAATGAAAATGCAGATGACAGCAGTGCTGAGTTATAGGATCTATCACAGGATCAGCCTTGTTCTTTTTTGCTTCTCAGTCCGCAAGAGAAGTATCACCTTATTCCAGCCTGTGGCAATATTCACAAAAGCCTTTTTTCACACAGCAGCTTAAAGCTGCTTAACTCCCATGGGCAAACTAGCGAGAAATGCAATTTAAGAAATATCTTGCTGGATTCTAACCCCTTTCTCTCTTTTGGCTACAGTGACAGTGTTCCCATCTTGAATGCACTTAACACAGCCTTAGTGGCCACTTTCCCTGCTTCTTTTTTCCTCACACTTCCATTATAAGAAGATATTATTTTTAAATCACAGCTGAATATGCATATATGAAGAAATGAACAAAAACAAGTCTCAAAGGTGCTTTTTCAAAAGGCCACCAGCCTGTTTTCCCACCCCTTAATGAAGAAAAAGAAAATGTTTCAATTCTCATCCAAGAATCTTCATCAGTTATAATGGTAGGCCCGTCATCACAACATGTTAGGATATGTGCAGAGTAACCCTTGTATAAAAAAGATATGCACATGGAAAATGGTTTATGAGAACAGTTATGAAGAAATATATAGCCACACAGAGTTGAACAAGTTGTGTTAATGTTTACTTGAAGAAATAGCACAGTCCAATAAACAGTCCATGTCATACACGTTTTTAACAGTCCAGAAATATCCAATTATAAAGTCTTCTTACTGGTTCCATGTCTTTTACAGCAGACAAATATCAAACCATAATACAACAAATAACCTTCAATATCAACAGAATATCAAAATAAACAGAGTTAGTCAGTATTGGTCTGTAGTCAATCAGTATCAGTATCAAGAGAGATCATCAGTGAAAAAGAGAAAGAGAATTAAACCATGATCTATAGCTTATGGCAACTTGTAGCATAATTAACCAACCAGAACACAGCATAATACATTACAGTATTTTTCCTTAAAGCTACAAACATATATATTTGTAGTTTATATGTTCTTCTTCTTCTTCTTCTTCTTCTTCTTCTTCTTCTTCTTCTTCTTCTTCTTCTTCTTCTTCTTCTTCTTCTTCTTCTTCTTCTTCTTCTTCTTCTTCTTCTTCTTCTTCTTCTTCTTCTTCTTCTTCTTCTTCTTCTTCTTCTTCTTCTTCTTCTTCTTGGAAAAAAATAGTCCATCTGTCTTTTGAAAAAGTACCTTTGAGAGAAGTAGGATCTGGATGACTGAGAATCTCCACAAACAAACAAGGGTAAGATACCCTCACTCCAGGCCTTGTCTTGTCTTCCCTTCCCTTCTTTTCCCTCTCCTGTCCTGCCTTTTTTGTTTTAAGCCTTAGCCCATGCCCACCATGCTTTTTTTGTCTGTTCCTGATCTTTTTACTTTCTATTTACCAGTCCATAAACCAACAAAATGACAAGAAACTATGTTGCTAATTTTTGATAGTCATACCACAAAATTTAGGGAGAATTCAAGGGCATTCTGTTATAAGTAATGCAAACTAGTAGCATTTCCAAGCAACATCTAGAAACCTTCATATGGGAAACTCAGAATGACCCACATGCCATCTTTCTATGATCTCTTTATTTACTCAATAAATAATTACTGTGTTTGGATTAATAGTAATGCAGGAAGTAGAAGTGGCAAAGGATCAAGGAACTGAGGCCGCTGAAAATGTGAGCACTGAACTTCAGAAATAGATTTGATCATTTAGGCTTAAAGCCCAAAACTGTTCCCTTGTCTGTCATGTGTCTGCTTCATACATTATATTTCAACTAAGGACAAGTCAGTATTGCTGGTGTTTGGCTCTCCATATTATGCCATACTTTGTCAAACAACCGTTGCTTTCATTCATCTTTGATCTGGCATTGTGAATTTAACGGATGATAAATGCATGCCTCACATTCACAATGTGATGATTGTGATCATTCTAATACAGGGGTTCCCAACTCCCGGTCCACAACCTGCTTGGAACTGGGCTGCAGAAGTGGTGTGTGCTTGTGTACAAAGCTGCATTTGTGAAAGCTGTGCACACACACACGTGAAACCATCCCCTCTCATCGCCACCACTTCCAGTGGTCCACCAGCTGGAAAGATTGGATGTTGCTCTTCTAATATATATGAATTAATTGTTCGGGCCATTATTTGTCACCTGGCCTTTTTGTCTGTTCCTGATCTTTTTATTTACTATTTACCTGTCCATAAACCAACAGAACAAAGAAATATGCCATCCAAAGCCTGTGCAAATGCAGTAATGGCATAAGGTAAATCTTCATAATACACCTTTTAAACATGTGCTATCCAAAGGACAAGATCATTTATTTGTGTCTTATTGTCTGCTTTTTAAAAAGATAAATTTAAGCTGAAACTTAGGATATGATTGCGGAACTTATAACCATTAGTATTTCATGCTTTGGGAGCGAAGAAATCTGGAGTAGAACTTCACTGATGTATACATTTCCTATTTATTGTATCAAGCAATGAAGGCTAAAGGGTACAATTGCCTTTTTCCAAGAAGAATTATGGTGTTCGTTTTGATACATCCTTCCACAATTCAACATTTTCTAGCATGAGAAAGGTAAAACACAACTTGGTTTGTTATAGACTCTTGTATTGTAAATTAGGAGTACAAATATTAAAAAAAAAAGAGGCACCATCTGCCATATAAACCATTTGCCACCTGTTCTTTTCCTTTCAGACTTATTTAATGGCGTAGATTTTATGTTTCAGCTTGCCACTGAACAGCTGGGTAGTGACTAAGTATTTTTTCTATCAGTAACTTAATGGCTGAACAACATTCCATGTGAAAAAAAAAATTGCTCTTAAGCCCAGGGATTTACCACACAGACTTTTGTGTGTTTGTGAGTTTGCTTCATTAGAAAATTCTGCTGACAGTAAGACAAGGTTTTAATAGCCACCATTATCCAAGTTTTATTGGTGGGATGTTCCTGGAAGAACTGGTGTTTCTTTGCAGTAAAACAAACCAGGTTCCTTTCAAATTGCCACCCTGGTAAGTGGTAGATAGAAATACCTTTCACTTTTTTATTGCTTGCCTATAAAATAAACAGAAAATTCTATTATTTTCCCACACCTATAGGAAAAAAATAGAATTGCTGCCTTTGGTCCATTTGCACTAAGCACCATGTGGGATATAACTTCTGAATACTGTTTTGGAGAATAATTTTGCCATTCTCTTCCTTTTCTACAAGAGACAAAAATTCCAATTGTGCTTTGTCTAGGTACTGTATATTGGTGTCATTACAGGTGTCCTCAACTTATGACCATGATTGAGTCCAAAATTTTGATTGTTAAGCGTGCAGTTGTTAAGTGAATTTTGTCCCATTTTACGATTTTTCTTGCCACAGTTGTTATTGGAATTACTGCAGTTGTTAAGTTAGTAATAGAATAGAATAGAATTCTTTTATTGGCCAAGTGTGATTGGATACACAAGGAATTTGTCTTGGTGCAAATGCTCTCAGTATACATAAAAGAAAAGATACATTTGTAAAGAGTCAAGAATCATAAGGTACAACACTTAATAATAATCATAGGGTACACAATAAGCAATCAAATCATATTAGGAAACAGTTAATATAGATAGTAAAGTTACAAGCGACAAAGTTCCAGTCATACAGTCACAAGTGGGAGGGAATGGGTAATAAGGAGTGATGACAACACAATTGTTAAGTAACACAATTGTTAAGTGAATCTGGCTTCCCCATTGGCTGTGCTTGTCAGAAGGTCACAAAAGGTGATAGTTAACCTGACCCCGGGACACTGCAACCATCATAAATATGAGTAAGTTGCCAATCAACTGAATTTGGTCCATATGATCATAGGGATGCTGCAATCCCTATGCAGCAATCCCTATGCCCCAAGTGTGAAAAATGGTTAAAAGTCTTTTTTTCCAGTGCTGTTGTAACTTTGAATGGTCACTAAATGAATTGATGTAAGTCGAGACAATCTGAACATTGTGGGTGGGTGGGGAGGTGGGTTGGGCAACTGTGTTGGTGCCTTTTGGAAAATAAATCTCTGTCTTTCTGTCTCTGAGATCTATGCAGTATTGCCATCTGTTCTGGAAACTCCTTTTAGTTAAAAAAAAAACAACTCTCCCAATGAAACAGGAGACAGATATTCAAGAAACCCTCCTTCCAAACCTTGCATATGTTCAAGTGATTTGTGATAAATTTTAAAGCATATGTACTGGAAAGAGAACCCTAATATTCACAGAGTGTAATATGACACACCTATAATTCTGTAGCATCTGTGGACGGATAGTTTGAAAAGAGAGTTCTTGTGCTTTTTTTTTTCTTTTAAATTAGAGGATACAATATTGCAAAACAATCAATTCTCATAAGTTTTGGGGTAGAGAGACCCCAAAAGCCTGGGTGAATTTGAAAAATTTAAATCAGATTTTAAATAAAAATGCAAATGGAGTTAACCGATTAAGGAAATCTATCAGCAATAAAACCAGTTGCCTTAAAAAGCCTTTTTGGGTTATATCTACAGGTAGCCCTTACAACAGTTCATTCAGTGTCCATTCAAAGTTACACCAGCACTGAAAAAAAAGACTTCTGACCATTTTTCACACTCATGACTATTTTGGTATTCCATGATCACGTGATCAAAATTTAGGTGCTTGGGAACTGACTCATATTTATGACGGTTGCAGTGTCCCGGGGTCATGTGACCACCTTTTGCAACCTTCTTATAAAGAAAGTCAATGGGGAAGCCAGATTCACTTAACAACCATGTTACTAATTTAACAACTACTGCGATTCACTAAAGAACCATGGCAAGAAAAATCATAAAATGCGACAAAATCCTGTAACAAATATTTTGCTTAGCAACTGGGCTCAATTGTGATTGTAAGTCGAGGACTATTGTCCCCATTTAATCGTACCTATTTTCTGTATTCTTACTCATGTTTATACTTATACCTATTATTTTGTAAGCCATTGACAAATCAAATAAATTAAATATATCTATATCTATCTATCTATCTATCTATCTATCTATCTATCTATCTATCTATCTATCTATCTATCTATCTATCTATCTATCTATCTATTGTCTCTGTGTGTGGTGTGATAAAACATTGATATATTCCAAGACTTTCCAAGTGTGTAAGTTTGTTAATTTAATTCTTGTTGGTACGGTGTCTAAAATATTTTTAGATTTTGGAGAGATTCATGTGGGACCAAACAGTTCCGTGTATTATACCTAGAGAGTATAATAGCAAATGTAGCTACATGAATTATTATTTGTAATGAAAAATGATAATCATCTGAAGCCAATTTGCTGATAAAAAAGGAAAAGTTCATTTATTTGTGACACATTCTTTGTCTCGCATCAAAGCAAAGTAATGAAGCAAGGGAATGAATATTTTATCATTACTGAAGAATCGTTTTGTTCTCAAAATAAAAATAAGGGGTTTTTTCAGATTAATATTTGCTGTAATATACATAACACATGCAATTTACATTCCTAGGATTACATGAGTCTTAGCAGCCTTGTACAAAAGAGACTATATTTTGTCAATGAATGAAGAGAAAAGCCTTCAGAAACATCTAGCATTCAACTGATTTTGAAATTTAATCTTTTTTGGTTGCTTGAAGCTGAAAAAGGATTTCAGATCTAGTCTTCCTTCAAGACTTTTTTCATTCTTATAAAATGCATCCAAGAAAACCATACTGGTTCAATCCACGTAATTTGGCATCACTGGAACTTGGATCAAGGTGTTTCAAAGAGCTGCTTCATACAAGACTGAAGATGTATTGTTGCTAGCTATTGTCATGGGCCTTTTCTTCATTCTTAAAACAAACCATTATGGCATACTGTGTCCCAAAAGAGGGATACTTAAGCAACATATTCTGACACATATTCTTTGTTTGTTGTCTAACTGTACAAATGCTGTTAATTTTCAGGATCATGTGATGCTATGCTTACTGTAGTTACAGTGGACCCTGCCCCCAGATCAGTATATAAAATATCCTGATGGGATGAGCAGGTAGGAAAAATCTTGACAGACCTAAAACGTCCCTTGTATTCATTTAGATTGTAGGCATTGGAACAAGTAATAAGTAACAGGCTTAAGGTAATATGGCAGGAGGGGGCAGTCAGTCTTAGGGAAGATGGTCCTGGTGTTTGGTACTAGTGCCATATTATAGTCCCATGTGCTAATTCCAGAAACTAGGTCATTGACTCCATATTTCACATGTTGTTGTTAAATGTCACAACAAACTGAAATAAGTATGGCAGAGCCAACTTGGCATGCATCATTGCAACTTAGTTGGTTGAGGTTTGCCTATCTGGATTTCATGTGTGGCATCCGTTGAGACTTTGGGACAGGGGATAAAAACATGGCTATTTTTATCCAAAACACTAAAGTAGCCTCTGGAGAGCTGCTTTGCAAATGATCAGTTGTGAAACTCTGTGAAGCTCTGCCATAGTGATCATATGGCTGCCTCCTGCTATGAAATAGTTTTCCAGCCTGAGTTGCTGGATTTTGTGGTTGATTTGACATTGTTCTCAAGTTTATGGACCTGGAGAACTTCAATTTCCCATCCCTGGGACTGCAGTCAGTGGCAGCTCAGGAATTCAAGGCCAACATGGTAACCATGTATCCTTGGCCCAGTTCACAGTGGTTCACACATTAGGTTTGGTGTTTGTTTGTAGGGGAGGCATTTCCTAGAGTTGTTTTATAAATATTGTAACATTAAGAAGGCTGGCACAGGAATTCTGGGAGTTGAAGCCCACACATCCAAAAGTTGCTGAGATTGAGAAACACTGAACTAGAACAAATGTCATTCCAGTAATTTGGTAGTGGTAGTGTTTGTGATGTCTCTGTGTTATGAGGGTGAAAGGGGGAACATTAGATGGTTATATGTTCATTGCTGAACCAACACAACCACCAGCCATTTTGCTTGAGGAAGAACATTGAATTATTCCAGGAAAGGAAGATAGATTGTGGGGGTGTGTATACACATTTATAATTGTATATTCAAGCCTACAATCATGATTATGAAATTTTTTTGAAAATAAGAAGATTGCTATGGTGTGTGAAAACATTAATCTGGTCAGTCTGACAGGTTTGCTTCTGTTCTATCATCCATCTCTATTTATTTATTAAATTTATTTTATTTATATATTTGTCAAGCATGTATTAGATAACAGATATAATTAGAACATGATTATGATTACATGAAATGGGTATGAATAAAAGGGGATATTAGGACAGGGATAGTAGGCATGTTTGTTGCTTATGTATGCCCCCTTACATACCTCTTAGGAATGGGGTGAGGTCAACAGTAGACAGTCTAAGGTTAAAGTTTTGGGGGTTTGGAGAAAAAAACCAGAGTCAGATAGTGCATTCCAAGCAGTGACAACTCTGGTGCTGAAATCGTATTTTTTGCAATCGAGTTTGGAGTGTATCTATTGTGTGCTCATGTATTGTTGCAGTTGAAGCTGAAGTAGTCATTGACAGGTAGGACATTAAAGCAAATAATTTAGATAGATAGATAGATAGATAGATAGATAGATAGATAGATAGATAGATAGATGTAGGTCTAGGTGTGTTCGGGTCTTTTCCCATGTAAGATTAAGAGTATATTGTTGACATTCTGGCACAGCAGTAGGCTAGCCCCAAATTTAAAACTGAAACGGCTGTGAAAGTCTGACTCACAGATGAACATAATACAGAAGCCTGATGATGGCAGATGAGATTCTGTCGAAACGTTGCTACAACTTTAAAAGCACAGCTATAATGTTGTGGGAAAGTACCCTAACAAAGCTGAATACCATACATATATACATGTATGTATGTATGTAGGTAGGTAGGTCTAGGTGTGTTCAGGTCTTTTCCTGTGTAAAATTAAGAGTATCTTGGAGATGTTTTGGCAAGGTGCCACTCGCCATCCTCAGGTGGGTGCTTTCGGCTTCGTGCCAGTGCAAGCAGTGTGTGATCAGAGCTGCTGTCTCTATAAATACTGGTGGGGGGAGGCTGGTGTGCTGGGCTGGTTGGCTGCGCTGCTGCCTCTTGATTGGTTGATGGAGTTGATGTTGGTATAATGGGCTGTGTGATGGCCTTGTGAGTTTTGATGTGGAGATATCCTGGATCTTGTGCTGTAATTTCCTGGGTCATTTATATTGTACTACAAAGGAGGCTAATGGAAAAGAGATCAAAACACAAACGACCCAGGAGATTACAATGCAGAACCCAGGATACCACAACAAAAGAACTCACAAGCCCATCACACAACCCATTACCCAAGCCGTTAAAACACGAGAAGCTAATGGAAAAAAGATCACTACAAAACAAACGACCCAGGAGATTACAGCACAAGATCCAGGATATCTCCAAAACAAAACTCACAAGGCCATCACATAGCCCATTATATCAACATCAACTCCATCAACCAATCAAGAGGCAGCAACGCAGCCAACCAGCCCAGCACACCAGCCCCCACCACCAGTATTTATAGAGAGATGACAGCTCCAAAACATCGCCAAGATACTCTTAATCTTACATGGGAAAAGACCCAAACACAACTAGACCTACATACCTGTACCCGTGAAAAGCTTTGTTCGGGTATTTTCCCACGTCATAGTAGTTGTGCTTTTAAAGTTGTAGCGACGTTTCGGCAGAATCTCATCTGCCATCATCAGGCTTGTGTATTGTGTTCATCGCTATAACTTTAAAAGCACAACTATAATGATGTGGGAAAATACCCGAACAAAGCTGAATACCATACATACATACGTACGTACATACATACATACATACATATTTCTTTATATATAAATAAAATTTATTTGCCACCCACCTCTTTGTTTAATTAAATGGCTCACAATCTGTAGACTTTCGCCTTGGTTATACCTCTGCGGATTTCCTGGCTGGGAAAGGTCAGCCTTGCACATTTTTTAGTCCCCTTCTCTCCATCAAACAAAAGAAAAATAAACTCCAAATTGCCATGCCTATCCATCCTTCATTCCTATAATTTATATTGTACCTTTCTGCCTTTGGGCATTCAAGACTGCTGAAAATATCAAATATTATATTATCATGAAAACTACTAAAATCTATTATAATAGCTCATTTTTTTTTAAAAAAAAAAGAAGACTGGCTGAAGAGGAAAATCTTGACTTTCTTCCCTAAAGCAAAAAACTTGGAGGAGTGGATTTATTCCGTCTGAAATGATTTCTAGCTCTGTATAGTTTGAATTTGAAGAGTCAACTAGAGGCCTTGTAATCTAGGGGTACAGAAGGTAATTTCAAATTAGGCCTATTATAGCAGAACGGTTCCAACCTGTCACCATGAAAATTATGTGCTAATTATATTATCCACTTGCAAATATGATATGCAAGCTTGTTGCAGTTCATCATCTCATGGCAAATTCCTGCTGTCTTCTTATAATGTACTAAGCAAATAATCCAAACTTCACCTCCTTTCATTAAATATCTGATTGTGCTTCTTCTGGTTAGAATCTTCAAGCTAAAAAAAACCCTCATAAAAATAATGAGAATATAAAATGAAATTATGATATACAGGTAGTCCTTGGCTTACAACCACAAGTTTCTGTTACTAAGTGAGATATTTGTTAAGTGAATTTTGCCCCATTTTACTACTTTTATTGTCACATTTGTTAAATGGATCCTGGCACTTGTTAGAAAAATGTTTCTTACGTGAATCCTATTGACTTTGCCTGTCAGAAGGTCGCAAAAGGTGACATGATCCGGGAGCAGTGTAACCACCAAGCATCTGAATTTTGTTTATCATGGGGATGCTGCAATATGGTCATAAGTGTGAAAAACAGTCATAAGTGACTTTTTTCAGTGCTGTTGTAACTTTGAACAATCACTAAATAAACTGTTGTAAGTTCAGGACTACAATAGACTGGGTTGAAAGGGGATTTATGTTTTCTTCATACATTGGTTTTTAAGAGCTTCAAAGCAAATTGCCTTAAGCTAATTTAAGACATATTCCCTAGAAGTGTGAGTACAAATCATTGATAAAAAAAATGTATTTTATTGGCTGTTGCTCTGCCTTTTCATTTCAGACAATTGCAAATCATTTCCTTTTTACAGAGTAAAAAATGAATACTAATGCCTTGATGATACAATGCATAAAAGTCCATAAAAAGATAATACACAAGGAACATTATCTTCCAAAGTATCCTGTTTGGAAATTTTTAAATATTCATTCCAGTCTAGTTTCCTTGAGTAAGGCAAGAAAATAAGTAAGAATATTTATTGAATATGTGGGGGTGAGGATGACTAAACAGTAGGAAATCTGTAGTATGTCAAAATGAGATTATTAAGTATACAAAATAAGCTCAAAAGTGCTATCAAGAGGCTTAAAAACATATACACAATTATAGTAATTACTGAAATTTAAGTACTCCAATTTTATTAGAGTGTGCAGTTTATTGTTCACAATTTTGTCTGTATTCTTAGAAGATACATACAGAAATCCTGTAAGAATGGAAAGATAACTTGAGGTATATAAACAAAGGGCATCTGGATTTGTTTTTTCCTTCCCTCTAAAAGAGAATAACAGAATTTAAAATACAGAATACAGAATAGAATACAGAATTCAGAACACAATTTTTGAAAAGTTAGAACTAAATGGCACATGTCTGGCACTTCAGCAAGAATGGTAAAGTATATTCCACTTAGCAATGTCTTAGGTTTAGTTGTTTTTTCCAAGTTTTGAATGGATAGTAATGTATGATGGCATGTTTTGCACTGTTCTTATTAAGAAACCCACTTCTGCCTCAGTAGTAAAAATGATGAGAGATGCTTTGCTTATGATTTTAATTTGAACATGTTTAGGAATGTGATTGGTTGATTGCCTTGGCTTAATTTTCTTTCTCACTGACCATTACCTGCTGGTGTAAAAACTAGGCACCAGCCCACTGCTCTACTAGATGTCTTGAACAATGGATTGAGCAGATGAGAGGTTACAATGTTCGCCTTTCAAGGTAGACCATTGCAGGAAGCTATCTGTGAGAATTGTACTTTATTGACATATTATATGATTTGAAAATGTTTCTCCTTTTCTCCCTGTTATATCAAAATGAATCAAGTTGGACCAATCTTTCTCACACATTCCTGTTTTTTCCAGACTGAGTTCATGTTTTCCTGAAGTTGCCACACATTTTCCTTTAAGTCATACCATTTTCCATACTCTTCTGCATACTGACATGGAGGAACTGTTTGGGAAGGAATTCTGTGTTCAGTGCATTTAAACAAGTCCCAACCAGTTTACCCCAGAGCCTTTCCTCTGTGCTTCTAACCTATTGATCAGGCTGTTATATGATCACTGTATGGGTGAGAAGAATCACATAGAAATTTAATAAATAAAGTTACAGATATAGCACTCTTTCACAGTGTTCAAATGTAATCTGATAGGTAATAAATAACCATGGACCCAAAAGGCGTGTGGAATCACCACCCTATTTGTTCTCTTTCTCTTCCAAACCTGTGACTTAACAATCTGGCTAACAGAGGCAGAGGAGGTTAATAGAGCAAAACTGAATGAACTGCTAATTAAATTTACTCCACTTTCAAGTAGTGCATCAAAGGTATGTGTCAATATAGTATCCATGGCTATTAGCACTTCAAAATAGCTTGAGAAACGGGCAAAGTCTGGTAGGAATAAGCATTGCCTTTTCTATCAAAGTATTAAAAAGAAAAAAATATATAGCCTAGTTTGGCAGAAGCAGGGAACAACCATAGATATGCACTTTCTATGTTCCAGTCTGTTCTGAATGAAAGAAGGAAGAAATAGCAACAGCACTTAGGCTTATATACTGCTTCATAGTGATATACAGCACTGTCTAAACAGTTTATCAGCATATTGTTCCCAACAATCTCGGTCCTCATTTTACCAACTTCAGAAGGATGGAATGATGAGTCAACCAGGATCAAACTCCAACTTGTGGGAAGAATTAGCTTGAGATATGGCATTCCAACCACTATGCCACCACAGCTCCTGGAATGCTGAAAGAGGCATTTGTGATTGTGCAAAGCATGTCCAGATGCCTCTTTCAGCTATTAGTTTGTGGCTCAGAGAATCTGGTTGAAATAAATTGGCCCAACATTATGTCTAAATAAGTTATTGGGCCACCTTTATAATGCTGCCAAGATGAATCCAAGCTGCCAAGTGTATTCCAGTTTGTGTACAGGAAGGTTTGTGGGTAATTATGGGCTTCCCATTGTCCCCTGATACAAAAATTGTTTGACTAAACTGGCACAATATTTTGGGTGTCTCCACTGCTTCAGTGATGTTTCTGGGGTTTTAAGGAGTATCAAGAAAAATCCTTCTAGATAGTTATAGTTATCTCTATTTTGTGTTGAAGTAGAGGAGACAGTTTAGAAAAGCTGCTATATAAATGAACAAATCCTTTTCCCTCCTTGAATTCCTGATGCTTTACAGGATACATCAGGAGATAAAACAAGAGAAATAGAATAGAGGTAAATGAAGAGGAAAGCAAAATGTAATTAAGCTTGTGGAGGCTGAGTTCTCAAGAACTCAATCAAGTTTCTGGCAGCTCTGCTTGCTAAGTTTGTCTTAAATGAGGAGCAGGACTATTTCCAATCTTACAACAGAAGGCCCATTATGAAAAGATTGTCTGCATGACACTGTGGCAGAGACCACTCTATCATACTTTTGAGTAAAGATGTATAGATGGGAAGGAAATTAATTGCCTGAGCAAGCTTTTTAGTAAGGTCTGCTATCAATGGTGTTGTAATATTGAATTTTGGGATCAACCTAGGATAAAACAAGGCTATTAAATATGGACTGCAAAACTATAGATTAGCACTTCCCAACCTCAGAAGTGTTAAGACATGTGGACTTCAACTCCCAGAACTGGCAAGGGAATTCTGGGAATTGAACTGCAGACATCTTAAAATTGCTGTGGTTCACAAACACTGCTTTAAAAAGAGAATATTATAGCTCAGGGTTGAACTATGGAGTCCTTGGTGCACTCAGGACTGGGTTGTTTTCTTGCAGATGTTTCATTGCTCAACTAGATGAAATCATCAGTGCACTGATAATGTCACCTAGTTGGATAATGAAACATCTGCAAGAAAACAACCAAGCTCAGAGAGCGCCAATGATCTCACAAACACTGCTCTAGATGAGCACTACAGATGACAGCTGAGTTTTCTGGATCCCTTTGCTGCAATACTGCATATTTAGTCAAAGCCTAAATAAGACAACCCAACAATTGTGAACACTTTGATTTGTATGCCATTTTTTATCTCACCAAGGGGCTCAAGGTCCTTCTCAACAGAGAAACACCAGTTGTTCCTTTTTAAAGTATTGCATTAATAAATCATTTGAAAAAACTTTTCTAATACTGATTTGTTTCAAAGTGTAGCAAAATAATCCAGAGAAGCAACCCATTTCAATAAGTCTAACAGCCTACCATTTTAAATTCATTACAAAAAGGTGATATGAATCACGAAAGCCCATTGTCAGTTGATACTGTTTATCAATAATGCATGTCATAGTCAAGGAAACATTGAAATGTTCCAGTGCTGCCATGTATTAATAAATAATATAACCAGAAACATTGTGAAGTGCAGGGAATAACAACCAGTTTTATCCTAGCCCAGAGCAGAAAAATATTTCTCAACCCCCCATTCCAACAATAACAGAAAAGGTGGGAGTTTTACTCTAGAGTTTTACTGCCTTAAGAACAATGTGATTGTCAACAGCTATGAAGAGTGCCATTAAATAAAATATTTATTATATTTCAAAGGGATAGTCTGAGATATATGTGTATGTGTGTACATACATACATATTACACACACACACTGTAGGTAGATAGATAGATAGATGATAGATAGATAGATAGATAGATAGATAGATAGATAGATAGATAGATAGACACATACATACATACATACATACATACATACATACATTATGATAATAGTTCAGATAATAGAAAATAACAGAGCAGTTTGATGTTTGATAGCAATACGTATATAATACTAGGCTGTCTTATGTTTGTTCTGCATTTTGATTTAAAGATCATTTGTCTCACTGAATAACTTTGCATTGAATAATATTCCTCTAGGGCTGGCCTGCATGTGTGAAATCTTGAAAAAAAATATAATATACTCATTTTGCCCTTTGAAAATGCTTCAAAATGAGGAACATGGGCCTGTTTCTTAAAGATTTGTGAACTACACCAGTATGGGAGTAAGCTCTGGAGGCATATAGCTTATAAAACCCTCCAAACCATCAATGGTCCAGAAATCTTAGATCCCTCTGCACTGGGAGGGGTGGGTGAGAAGGAATCATAACTAGTTTGCAAAAAATCCTGATGAAAACTAGATGGTGACAAAAAAGGGACTATAGATGCTGCCATCTGATATTAATTGAAATGTTTTCACTCATTTGGATATATCATCATCATCATCATCATCAATTGAATTTATATCCTATCTGACTCCCAGCAATTCTGAGTGGTTTACATTTGTTAAAAGTATTTAAGGGCAAAAATCAATACAAACACAGAGACATACATAAAGGCAAACAGAGCATGAGGCAGAACAACAATGGCAAAGAAAACAAACCAGATGGGGAACAAAAAAGAAGAAAGTGGCATAAGTCAATGTTGTCAAAGGCTGGGCACCTACCTCCCCCAGGTTTTTAAGGGCTGTTTGAAATATCAGTAGAGTGGAAGTCATTCAAATTTCTGGGGGGACCTTTATTCCCTACAGAGAAGGTGGACTTTCTGGGTCCCAACAGATGGCATTGTTTAATCAGTAGAACCCAACCCTGATAGGGACAGCTTATCATATCCAACTTGCTATGGGCCAGCTCACTGTGAGAAAATCAAAAATTCAATTTAATGATTTAAAATGATTTTTAACATGATTTTTTGTCATTCGTGTTTCATGTTGTCCCTCCTTTTGCAATCTTTTTTTAATGATTGCATTTCCTCATTTCTTCTGGATTAGTGTAACTCGTGTGCTGTGGCAAGTTCTGCCATTGTCAGTTGGCCATGCGAAGTTGTCCTGCAGCAAGTGGGCCATGGCAAGTTGGCTGTGATGAGTTGGCCATGGCAAGTTCTCCCAGACCACCCAGAGCTTGCCAATCCTGCTACATTGGATACAGATACTATGACTAGACTACTATGATACTATGACTAGAGAGATACTATGGGAGGCAAGTGGCCCCTCAAGTAATAAAGCTAAATGTGGGTAAAGATTATCCACGTGCTGCAGAAGATTTCAAAACCGTCATGCTTTCAGGTGATTCCTAAACAAAGTTACACTGCTGTTTCATTTATTTATTAACTCATTTATTAACTTCAACAGTTTCACTGTATTTACCATGTGTTAAACATTATTTTGCAAGAAAACTTTTGTTGACTTTTCTTCCCAAAAGAATTTGCATTCTGTTTGCTTCATGGAAGACTGTATTTGTCTGCTTGCTTGGGCTAAGAAGGCTGCCACCATTTTTCTAAAGGATAAATATATAGACATATTGAATGTCCCATCATGAGAATCATTAACATTATGTACCTTCCTTCAGTAAACAATTGTTATTACGGGGTCCATATAGCTCAAAGATTGTGGAAATTAATTAAATTGCTCGTGTGAGCTTGCAGATGTATGTAATACTTTAGAAATAGAAGTAAAATCTTCTAAATCTCTTTACCTAACATGAATTGGAGTCTGCAGAACAAACAAGAAAAGCAACAAGATAATGAAGGTAGGATGGTCCACTGAAGCTTTTATATATTAAATTTAGTTACATGAAAAGTCAAAGAGGAGATGTCTTATTTATAAGGGACGTTTTTAAAGTAGGCAGTAAAGCTGGATTGATATTTTGTTTACGTGGTTGTTGTTTTTTTAAGTAGTGGAAAAAATGCTTTGGTAAGAACTCAGCATCTCCTAGAAGCAGCTAAGTCAATGATGGTGAACCTTTTTGTTGTAGTGTGCCGGAAGTGCACACGCATGCCAGCACCCACAATGCAATGCATCCCGCTGCTCCCTGTGCATGTGCACGCAACACCCCCTTACCTGCACTGTGCATGCGTGTGCCTTCCAGATGATTTTCGGCCCGTTTGAGGCTGTTTTTGCCCTCCCGGGGGCTTGAGGGAAGCCTCTGGAGCCTCTGGAGGCTGAAAATAGGCCCATTTTGACACGTCCGCTATTTCTAGAAGGCCTGTTTTTCAGCCTCCCGAGGCTGCAGAGGCTTCCCTTGAGCCACCGGGAGTGCTAGTATGGCCTCAAACAGGCCGAAAATCAGCTGGGAGGTGCACACATTCGCAGTGCAGGTAAATTTGGCTGGGGCCCGCGTGCCCACACAAATGGCTCTGCGTGCCACCTGTGGCACACGTGCTATAGGTTTGCCATCAAGGAGCTAAGTGATTAACAATAAAAATGAATAAGCAAGAAAGAGCAGCCATAAACTAGGAGAACTAGAGAGGAACAAAGATAGTGGGCATTGATTGAAGCATAAATATTTGGCATTTTAAATATGATCAATGAATGAATGAATGAATGAATGTTGATTTTTTCCCCTCCACCCCAAACATGTCTTTACTATCCATTATATAAAGCCACAGTTTTGCTGGCCAGGTGCCTATGAACATTGAATCAAAACTTCTTAAAGTTTTTTTTTAAATGTGCCACCATCCAAGTGTGCACGTGAGCTGCTGTTTTGAATTGAAACAGCATTGAAACTGAGAACCTGGATTGCATTTTGAATTTTTAACAAGGATAGAAGACCATGAATGAAGACAATGAATATGCTGAGTCAAATGAGAATGTTTCAATGCTGTGTTTTGTTAAAACTATCAAATCTATATACTAAATGTAGAAATCTGGGGTGCACTAGATGGTAGCAAGAATTAGGACATTATATAGGTCTTTTTCAAATTTGTTCTGCAGTACCAATGAAAACTAGATAGGGTTCCATGAAAGACCAAGGCCCCAAAAGAAAGAAACTCAAGTAGAAATAGTTACATCAATTTTCTAATATATAGAATAAATACCACAGCTTGTTAGCTTGACATTCAAAAGCACACCTAGCTGATGGATGTCTGCATTCATGGATCTCAGCATTATTTGTTTTAAATGAACAAGTTCAATGACCTTAAAAAGTTTGATCTAGTAGACATCCAGTCTTCTGAAGCCCAGTTCTCTTTACTTTTTTGTTTTTGTTTTTGTCACAAAGCACTCAGTTCTGTGGGGTTTGTTAGTTTGTTTGTTTGTTTGAAGCATGGCTGCAATGTTGCTTAACACAAAGCCACACTATAAAAATAGATGGGGCCAGGGCCCCTTTGGGAAGGAAGAACGTTAAGAAGTAATAAAATTAGTCTACCTCTTATATTTTCCTATACAGTATCAAACTTTGTAAGCTAGAACTAAGATGCCAATGGACCATTTGAGACCCTTTTAATAACTCTGATTTAGGATACAGTTTGTTCCTCAGTTATATTCAGGTTTTTACTCTGTTAATAGAATATTCCTATCCATGTCTGTTCTGATATTGTCCTGGATCTTGCTTCCAAGTCAGAAAGCGTAGGAGAGTAGTTAGAAAATGCTAACTATCCTCAGCACTATTTTGAGGCAAACATGTTTTATTTTTAAATGCTAAAAGTGTGAAAATTCTGCTCCCAAATGAAAATGCATGATGTTGCTCCTTCATTTCTGGAATTCTACAAAAATACTGGAGGGCTTCAAGGAAGCACCATGGAAAATGATTGGCCTCACTTTAAAAGTTAGGATCAACTAGGCTAGGATTAGAATTATTTATCAACCTGACCCACTTCCCTTTCTGGAAAAAGCTAAGCTCTACCTCTTCTAGAGGGAAGCAGCTTATTAAACAGTGCTATGGTTTTTAACGTTATGGTGAAAACTGTTGGAAACATAATTGCTTTAACAATGCATTTTTAAGATGCATTAATCTGGACCGCATGAAACAGATGTACAGCAATAACAAGAGCACCACAGGAGCAGCTGAGACCCCAATTTTCTCTGCATTTAAATAGACTGCTGAATTCCAGCAGAAGGAGAGTACACTCTCTAAAAGCAGTCGAGGCAAAAATGCAGTGAGAAAGTGGATGCAAGCACTGTCAAAACAAGATGAAGCTACTGTGGTTTGCCATGCTTCATAATGGGGAGAACTTTGCCTCTCCTGTTGTTAACTAGATTAATGGGATTTCTGCATTTGCACTGGAAAAAGGGATCTGCTCTCAGAGGGAGCACCAATAAATCCAAAAATCATGACACTAGGAATAGAAACAGGAGAGTTTCCGCTCTTTTTGCCCATTTACAAATCTCTAAGAAAAATGCAGACTTGGGAGGTGGCTGCCCCAGATACTTTCCTTTACTAGCATTCTTTAAGTCAGCAGGAATGGAATGGCATAAATGCCATGCTTGTGAGTGCAGCATATTATTACTTCTTCGGGTACAGAAAATAATCAGACTTACAGTTCAAATGATTAGAGAAATAAAGTGAAGTTTTACACACCATTTTGATTGGAAAAAGTCCATAGAATCATAGGAATGGAATGGAACTTAGAGTCCTCATAACACCTTGGACAAATGTCCAACCTCCTGCCAAAGGCAGGAATCCTCATAACATCCTGGACAAATAAATGTTCAAAGTTTCTTGAAAACCACCAGCGATGGAGCACCACAACTCCAGGAGGCATGCTGTTGCATTGACTATTGTTCTCACCATTGGGAAATTTCTCCTTTGTTCCAGGCTGAATCTCCCTCTGACTAGCTTCAATGCAACCCATTGCTTCTTATCCTGCTATCAGGTGCTTTGGAGTATAAATCTATGCTCTCTTCTTTGTGACATCCCTCGATACACTGAATTTTTGTGTTTATGAAAAGCAAATGATTACTCATAAAGTGAACAAATCATATCTGGATGCCTCTTGGGAATTCTGTGGCAGATTCTTGTAAATTCTTTCTAATACAGTTTTATAGGAAAGAAATCATACAGGATTTTTAAAAAAGCTACAGAAACTTAGGAAAAAGGTTGAAAAAATGAAAGAAAGAAAGTGAAAAATAGAGTCACAGGGAAAAAAAGACATCTAAAGGAGCAAATTTTGATCTTTGTATCAATTACTGGTATGATTAGTGCTATTGCCATTCTCATCTTGATTCTCTTCTTTCTATAAACAACTCTTTTAAATCAGTAAATCCCAAAATCATCACCTTATTTTTCTCTACTTTCAGCAAAAAGTCTATGTAGTATTTCCAGTAATTGTTGTTCTTCTCTTAAACAGACAAGTCTATTTAGCAAGTTCTACCATCTTCAGTTCACTCCTCTATTGTGAATATTTCTCTATTTTTCCATCTTTGTACTCACTTAATTCTATGGATTAGTATTTCTCAATCTTGGCAACTTTATGATGTGTAAATTTAAACTCCCAGAATTCCCCAGTCAGCTTCCTTTGGGGAATTGAAGTCCACATATCTTAAAAGTGCCAAGGTTGATGTTCTCTTAGACCAATGCATCCAGATTTCAAGTGGCCTGTAAATCTAAGATGGCTTTTAAGAAGACAATTGTCAGGCATACTTTCTTCCCAATATCAGGTTCCGTCAAAGGGCCAACAATTTCAAAAGGCATGAGCTAAAGTACATGTTTATTTTTTTAAATTGTAGAGTTCCTCAGATGCTTGTTATTCATTCAGGGAGCATATATAATTAACTTGTTCTATATCTATTACTATAGCCTTAGATAATTTGGACTAAATAATAAAGTACAAAGAACAGAACTTTGTTGAAATCCTTACATATGTAATTGGAACATAATGCCTTTATGTCAAGATGAAATTAGTTGGTGTTGTCTAAGATGGATGTGGGAATAGTGTAGCATGGCTACTGATTTAATTTATAATTAACTGACTGCAAGACCACATCCTAAGCGAACTTGAGAATCAGTGAAGCGCATGAGCTTCTTTGAAGCAGCTGAATGCTTTAATAGTCTGAGCACAAGATCCTGGATATAATTCTTGATGAAGTTAGCACATGAAAGTCCAAACCATTTGATTTTCTTTTTCATGGAACATTTTTGAAATGCACACCCGGTTAAACAAAATATAGTTGAATTTTATGCATTATATTGAAACACTTCATTTATTTTTTCTCTTTATATCCAGAGCTACCAGGAATGAAACTGGTTAGAACATGACTTGTGCAAAATGATGAAAGTTGAATTTAAAACTTCAGCAATAAAAACAGGCTAAAACAAAATAACAAAATAACAGGGTTGGAAGAGACCTTGGGCATCTTCTTAATCTAGTCGAATCCCCTACTCAGGTAGGAAACCTTATATCAGTTCAGACAGATGGTTGTCCAATCTCTTCTTTAAAACTTATACTATTGGAACACCCAGAACTTCAGGGGGCAAGTTGTTCCATTGATTAATTGTTTTAACTGTCAGGGAATTTCTCCTTAGTTCTAGGTTGCTCCTCTCCTTGATTAGTTTCCATCCATTTCTTCTTGTCCTGCCTTCAGGTGTTTTAATGGATAGGTTGACTCCCCTTTCTTTATGGCAACCCCTTGGATATAGGAACATTGCTATCATGTCACCCCTATCTCTTCTTTTCATTAAACTAGACATACCCAATTCCAGCAACCATTCTTTATATGTTTTGGCCTCCAAAAATTATCTAATAATGTTTGTTGCTCTTCTTTGTACTCTGTTCTCTTTCTAGAGTCTCAGCATCTTTTTTTACATCGTGGTGACCAAAACTGGATTCAGTGTGGTCTTACCAAGGCATTACAAAGTTGTATTAACATGTCATGTGATCTTGATTCTATTCTTCTGTTAATGTAGCTTAGGACTATGTTGGCCTTTTTGGCAGCTGCAGCACATAGCTGCCTTATATTTAAGTGATTTTAAGATCCCTCTCATTGTTACTACTATTGAGCCAGGTATTTAATCTCAGTATTGTTGCTCTGCAGTTTGTCAAAAGGAAAGATAATCCAACATTTCACTATAAATATATCATGTATTATCTGTAATTAGTATAATATCTATGTAATAAGTTCATTAAGAAACATATTTCTAAACTGAGAAATGTTCTTTGTACTAGGGCATATAGAATCCACAGCTTTTCTCAACAATCCATGGCTGAAAATTTGCTAAGTTTTAACAAAAAAAAAAGTTGTTTCAGAAATACTGTTTTTCTACAAAATTGGCACAGTTCAAGTTGACTGAAAGATGAATAGAGGTCTTATAATATTCATCTTCAAATATTTTACTTTCTCTTTGAAGTTAGAAACAAAAGGAATGTAATCTAAATGTGACTTTGATTGCATAATAAAATAAGATATTGTGGTGGCATGCTAAAGACTACATATTTTAAATATGTAGTCTTTTTGGTATAGGGAAAATTGTGTTTCCATTTTTTACTCCTTTAGAACCCCAGAAAGTTGAACATAAGATATACATCTTTAATCATGTCACTTGTAAATATTTCATTCAACTTTATGTGCTAGGGTGGTTTTACAAGTCAGGGTCCACAAACCCACAGTTTATTTTTAGATCTTAGTCTGGAGGAGAATGCATCCAACTTCCCAGGTCATTAGCTGGGAAAAGTTTTGAAGAAAATTAAGTCTTTATTGAGTGAGGGGATGTTGCCACTTGCCTTGAAGGAAGTGGTGGTGTGTTTCCTTTTCAAAAGGTCACCTTTGGATCTTATTGTATTGGACAACTTTTGTCATGTCTTGGTCCTTCTCTATTTTGGGAATGTTTGATGGTAGGTGCTCAGTTTAGAGACTCTTAGATGAAGTGAACAAAGCAGACTATTTGTATTCTTTTCAATCAGAGTTCAGGTCAAGTTGTGGCATTTGGTGCACTTGTAGATGGCATCTGGAGGGCTTGGGATATGACTAGTGCATTGTTCCTAACCTTCTAGACCAGAAGATTGGGAGTGGAAGCACAGTCTTTTGATGGCTCACTGATCTGGAATGCAGTGTCAAACACAATTTTGGTGCTTCATGGTTTGCCTGTATTACATTGCTGATGAATTAGCTGCATTGGTTTCCAAGTTCTTTCATTGTTCAAATTTAAGGTTTCCAATGTCAAAGCACTGACTGGTACAGGACCAAGTTATTTGAAGGACTATCTCTTCTTTGCACATTCCACCAGATCAGATAGTGTAGGTACAGTCAGTTCCTTTCCTTAAAAGTTTCTTTAAAAATTCCTATCTGGGGAGACCCAGGAAACATTCCTCTGTAGTAGTCCTTGCTTGTAAAACAAAAAGCATTGAGAAGATGTCTTATGTCCCAAGTTTTAGGGTGGGGGAGACTGATGTCCTTGGAAATCCAACATGGATGAAGGAACACATTTTGGGGCACTAGGAGCTTTTGTTATGGTATTATAGTTTCATTTTGATATTTTATTGTTTTGTGAGCTGTCCAGGATTATGGCATGTAATATGGCATGTAACGTAGGTCTTTACAATATGCTTGTGGCATTTCTACAAGACCTGTACGCCCCCCAAATTATACTTACGGAGATAAGTGGTCAGGCAGAAAGTAAACAGCTCCATAAACAGTTCCACAATCCATCCACTTAAGACATGTCCTTAAATCATAAAGCTTAACTATAGACCATGAATATAATCTTATCTGTCAATTGCTCTTGTTCCTTTTTATGGCCCATCATATTCTAGCCTATACTTTAATATCAAAGCAGGTAGGGTAATGACATTCATGCACAGGAATACATGAATAAATAAATTCAATGGATAGGAAATATCTGGTAGTAATTTAAAGTTAAAAAAAAACCAGCTAAGCAACCGACAATTTTGGAAGAAATCCAGAAAAAGATATGCATTTTTCAGGTGAAGTCTTACATAAATATGTATTTGCGTTATTCTTTTCCCCAGTGGAATAAACAAATAAACAAATGAGAAGATAACCTGTGACAGATGAGTCAGTAGAGAGGAACTGTGAGATAAAAGTTTCAAATAATAAGCTTTATTTTTAGTTTCTTGATGACCTTGGAGTATTTTCTCTGGCTTGCGGTGTTTTCTTTCATGTATTCATGGTTCTGTTGCTGAACTCCAGCTGTTGGTTTGTTTTTCCTCCACTTTTTTATATTTTACCTTGGGCTTTGGTGGTTCATGTGGCTGAGGAAATCCTGTTTTGGAATTCTTATCTTGATGTTATTTTAGATTTATCATCATAATTTTCATATAAATGTATAGCCCCAAAGCAGTCAACCAAGGCTGCACTGAGGATCAATTTAAACCCTTATAACTGATCATTCTTTGTGTAACAGTTCACTATTTTTTGCCTTTCAAAAAAGGACCTGCTAACACTACTGTTATAAAATAAGAGGATAAATCAGCACCCATCTTAGAGTTATGCTGCTAGGATCATGAATGGAAAAATATCTAATTAGATTGGTAGAATAATATATATCAGTGTTTTTTCAAACTTGGCAACTTTAACATTTAACATGTTGGCTGGAGAATTCTGGGAGTTGAAGTCCACATATGTTAAAGATATCAAGTTTGAAAAACATTGACGTATATTAAGATAAGATTATTGCCACTGGTTTCCTGGGCACAAAGACTTAATGGTCTCTAGATAAAACAAATTTGAAAGGCTTCATTACCCAAGGAACTAGGTGTTTTGGTTATATGTATTCAAACTGTCTAAATCAAGGGTCTGCAAACTTGGCAATTTTAAGACTTGTGGACTTCAACTCCCAGAATTCCTGAGCTAACATGACTGGAGGAGGAATTCTGGGAGTTGAAGTCCACAAGTCTTAAATGACAGATTTGAAGACACCTGGTTTAAATCTACAGTATTTTTGGGAATTTGGAAACACAAATTATGTACATGGTCTAAAGTTCCACATGTGCAAAAGGACATCTTAGAAACATGGTAATTGTAATCCTGAGTCCACTGAGATACTTTTCTATTGTACCCTTTCTCCAGTTGTTGTATACCATCTTCAGAGACCTATGATATGTGATCTTGTTCTTGAGTTCTAAGCAAAAAAATTTCTTGTATGTCCTTTTATTTTATTTTCTTGTATTACTGTACTATGAAATGTTTCAATACATTTCATTTTAGTAGTCTTTTATCATCTCTGTAAGTTTTTAATAACTGTTTTATTGGGATTTTGTTCATGTATCTATTTGAGTTTTATTTGTTTTACCCTGTATGCTTTATATATTATTTTTCTTGTTTTTATTGCATGTCACCCAAAGGACTTAAGGGTGGCTAAGAAGTCACATGAACAAATAAACACAGATCCCAAAGATTGTGGCACTTACCATAAAGACTGTGGGGTAAAGGGCACTATTGCTTTTGATTTGAACTGATTTTTTGGGAATCCAATGATAAGAATATGATGTGATATGATTTCTGTAATATGATATGATATTTACTTCAGATGTGTCATCCAAGCAAACAAAGCTATAAAACAGTGTGAAGGACTCAGGTTTTATTGGAGGGGCTATGGGACTATGTTTTATTTGCAGGAAAACATAGTGCTCTTTCTAATGAACTTTACTACTTCGAAAGAAGAAAATCAAATAGGAACTGTCTAAGATTTCATTGAAAGTAAAGAATAACATGTCAGATTTATAAAACATAGTATCTAAGCAGTTTTCTCAGAAAATCTATTTTTTAAGCAATCTTAAAGTAGAAGCAGATTTTCCAAGGATTTTGAACAAATCCTTAATTCTTTAAATACTTTTTGTTACTAATGCACTTTAAGATTTTGAGTAAAATAAGTGTATTTCAGACTAATATAATTACAATGTTATTTTATATTATGAGAGACTCTTCGTTTCTTTTTGTAAAAATGTGTTAATTAACTGAAAAAAGAAAAAGAACCCTATAAAGCAAGAAAATAAACCAGAAAACAAAAAAAGTTCACAAGAACTGTATTTATGGATGTGAATAAAGTAAAACTATGGTTTATTTATTTTTTTACATTTTTGAACTGCCCATGTCCCTCAAAAATTGTACAATAAAATACTAATATATAAAAATAGTATAAAAATTAGAAGGAAGTGCAGAATATTTAGCATTGTTAAAATTAAAGATTTAGCATTCTTAAAGGGCTTTCAGGATGATAAATTACAGTTGTCTATTATTCAGAGACTATTTCTATATTTACTCTATCATATTATTTCAATTAATTTGTAACTAATTGAATACATTTGTTTGACAAAACCTCCTGTGCAAGTCTCATAATTTACCAATATCCATTTTAAAGGGTGACTTTTAACTTTTCACAGTTTCATCATTTTTCCTCCATCTTTATTTTAGCTTGACTTACTGTCTGGAAAAGCAGTATCTCACAAGTGAATTCTTCTTCTTTCTAGGAAGTTGGAGGAAATTATGAAGTAGATATTAGTTATTTAATCAACTTTATTATGAGCCAGGGTGGCACAGTGGTTAGAGTACAGTACTGTAGGCTACTTCTTCCAACTGCTGGCTGACTGCAATTGGCAATTCAAATCTCACCAGACTCACGGTTGACTCAGCCTTCCATCCTTCAGAGGTGGATAAAATGAGAACCCAAACTATTGGGAGCAATATGCTGATTCTGTAAGCTGCTTAGAGAGGGCTGTAAAGCACTGTAAAGTGGTATATAAGTCTATGTGCTATTGCTACTGGATCACATTATATATTAGAATAGTATAATTGAATAAACAATTATAAAAGCAAAAAAATATTAGTCTTATTTTATGCACCAGGAACAAAGAAGATAATAGATGGTCAAATAGCAGAAGGCCAGTCCTAGCAGGTATACTTGTTATTAGTTGTTCTTCTTTTTATCAAAGTGTTACAAGATAGAGAAATCTCCTTAGAAGATGGAGATCTCCTTAGAAATCTACAATGTACATTCTGCCCAGTGCTCAGTTATATTTATTTGTTGGAAAATAAATGCTATTCAGTTAAAAGTTTTGTGATCATTTTTTCACCATGAACAATAATATAATGCTCCAATTGTCTGTCTTTATTTAGGATTTTTTTAAAAATGCATTGTTTACAAAAGACTGCTTTCAGCAAAAATGAGGATTTCACATTCATTCAATAGCAAAGCTTAATGTTAAAATTGCTTAATATCAAGAATGGGCAGGTTAACAGAATAATTCAGTAAAACTAAAATTCATCTAGTTTGATACAATGGCTATTTATCTACTATACCAAGTGTAAAAAAAATAGGGCCAGTTCTACAGTGAACCTGAGTTTGAAACTCATTGAAACCATCAATGATTTCATCAAATGTCATAACTTTAACTCCAATAACCTCAAATGTATTTCCCCTTACCCATGTGTTCCAAATAATAAGAATGTTTATGTTCCAAATAGTAAGACTAGTCCCAAATCTGAAAGAATCCACAAAGCTTAAATTTCCTTCACCCTTTTCTTGTCCACCTTTTTTCCTCTCTTCAGAGACTGCAGAAAAAAAATTGCTTAATGAAATAATATAGATACAAAATTATTTATACACAACTGATTAGATATGTTTGACATTTCTTTCTGACTGTACACATATCCAATGATAATTGGGCAGTCTTTTTCTTCCAAATGTCCCTAATTCTCATTTTATTATACCAACCTCTTTATATGAAAAAAAAAAAACCATTCAGGAGAAATTTCAAAATCATATTTCAGAAATGAAAGTCACAAAGTTACTTCTTTTCTCATATACCTGTGTGTATCCAGAGAGAGACACGGGAAGACAAATTAAATTATCCAAGAATGGCAAAGAGATTTACTTTATTTAGGATTGGTTTTTAACCTATTTTCTTGAAGTGTTTGTTAAGGTAATGTTTCTCAACTTCAACAATTTGAAGATATGTGGATTTCAACTCCCAGAATTCTTCAGCCAGCAGGCTAGTTGGGAGAATTCTAGGAATTGAAATCCACACATCATCAAGTTGTTGAGGTTGAGAAATACGGTGTTTGGGCAAGGATGCTTGGGTTTTGAAAGAGCAGAATGGCAATGAAGCCATCCATGTTATAGGAATAATAAGGTCAAGGATCACACCAAGTTAAAAAAAAATGGAGTAAGTTCTTCTTAAAGCTTTAGAAATGGAAGAATTGAGGATGTTCATCTTGCATATCACATTAGAGCTCTGTCTGATTGCCTAGCAACTGGTTGCCCTCTCCCCTCCAAATAAGTAAATGACGTATTTTCTACTGTACTCTATTACATACAGTACTGGTATTGCTTTTGTTATCCACCTACTGATGGACTCTACTAAGGATACTCTTTGCAAAAGACTTTTGTCCCTGAAATACTTCTAATTTAAAAGAAATGTTGAAAAAAAAAACCCTTTACTTACACCAGGGATGCCCTTTGTACATGAATTGCTGCAGCCTGCAAGCTATGGCTTTAGTTTGTCCTTCTGTCATAAGTTTGAGATTTGGAAATCATATAAACAGAAGTGATTATGCTGCTGTTTCCCAAATCTGTGCAACTAGCTGTAGAAAAGGTGATGATGCCTTCACTGAGAAGCCCAATACATTAAATCCAGTAACAACTCAACCAGCTCCTTTTAACGATGAAAGTGTGTCTACAGTCTGAATCAGGGCTTTCCAACCTTGTCAGCTTTAAGACTGGTGGACTTCAGCTCCCAGAATCGCCTTCATTGAGAAGCCCAATACATTAAGTCCGGTAACAGCTCAACCTGCTTCTTTTAATGGTGAAAGTGTATCTACCGTCTGAATCAGGGGTCTCCAACCTTGGCAACTTTAAGCCCGGCAGACTTGAACTCCCAGAATTCTGGGAGTTGAAGTAAACCTGGCTTAAAGTTGCCAAGGTTGGAGACCCCTGGTCTGAATGTATCCAGGGAAAAAGCATGCACAACGGCACCCCTGCTGTTTTTGTATCATAAACTAAATCTTGACAGATTTCCAGTGCAACATATGGAGACAATAGTCTGCCTTGTTTCACAGGGATAGATAAAATATTTGATGCAAAGGACTTTAAACCGGAGCAAAACATCTGATTTAAATATATGCACATGGAAATATGTGGTGACAGAGAGTGATGTGTAGTTGTTTCCATTGACTACCTTGTGTCATTTTTACTCAGTCTTGGGTCCTGCTTGGCACTGTGATCTCTCTTGTAAATAAATTGCAATGGATTCATTTTCTCCTTTCTCACCTTATCAATTCCCACTTGAACTTTCTCTCACCTGCTTATCCAGCTTTCCATTCCTCTGTTGTCGTATCCAATTTTCCTCTCTTTGTTTACAACACATACATCACTGTCCATGTATTTATTTCCCCATTGTACCTGTTTTTAGTCAATTCACCTCTCTCATTCATTTACCCATCCACCCCTCTGCAAATTGTTCATTCACTGTCTTCTCTTTTTCCTGTGCAAAATAATTGTAAATATTGCAGTTGTAGGGACTGGTGACCGCTATTGGCCTTTTGGCTTTATAAGCAGTTCCTCTTTCTCCATTTTTGTCCTACCAATTGGTGTTCTCTGCATGTTGGTAATCAAGGTAATGTCACTAGAAGGTTAAAGATGGACAGACAGTGTACACATAAAGAATAATCAAGAGGCTTTGTGAATGCTGCAGAAAAGACCTGAATAGGTCATTGGTATAGGGAAAAGATTCTGCAAAATGAATATGAAAATTGTTATATTCTGTGCTCTTACACTGAACAAGCTATCATCAGATTCTGAGGACAAAAAACTTGATTTATTTTTTTCTCTTAATGACCCTATAATCCCTTGCAACAGGGTGGAGTTAGGGTGACTGAATGGAGCTGAACATTTACTAGCCAGATATCCTTCCTGACACCTACACCGAGGTCACAGCAGATATTTTCTCTTTGCATCCAGAAAGATAAATATCTGCTACAACCTAGGATCAAACTCACAGCCTTCTGATTGTGAGGTGAGGGCTTCACCACTGGCCACCACACTGCTCTAGGAAAATAACCTGATTATGGGCACTTTATTGCTCTGAGCTCTGGTAGTTCTTAGTCCTTCATAACAGTCTAATCTTCCCCAAATGATATCCATTCTGGATGAACAAAAAAAAGTGTTTCCATAGGAAATGGAAGGGCAAAATTTTGATATTTGTAATTAACGCTCCAGAATAGTAATGTATACAAAAAGGTTATTCTTGGTTTGGAACACCTCTTAGCATGTTCTATACCCATAGCCCATGCATCTATATTACACATCCAATCTTACCCATGGGCATCTTTAGGAGGGGAAGAAAAAGTCAAAGTTGTAATCATAATTGAATCATGATTTGCAGTTTGACAGTTTGGGTCTCACTGGCTCAAGGTTGACTCAGTCTTCCATCCTTCCGAGGTCAGTAAAATGAGGACCCGGATTGTTGGGTGCAAGATGCTGGCTCTGTAAACTGCTTAATGAGGGTTGTAAAGCACTGGCTGAGAGAAGGTTAGAGTTGGGTTTGAGTTTGCTCCCTTTCCTTTTATCACCATTATCATGAGACACACCCCACCAGACCCAGACCTATACGTAGTTCTAATTCTGGCCATGCCTACATCATTATCCCTAAATGCTATTAACCCTACAGCATGTCTACATCCATACCCTATTCCGACCCTCACTAACTGATCCCCATGTGGTGCCACCTTCACCATGTTTTAACCTAAGTCCCAATTACCACCAACAATATGCACCACATCAAGAAAGAGCCAGTTCCAGCAGCCCCACAGTAGTTGCAGAATCCATCCTCAGCTCTGCTGAGTCATTCCAAAGCCATCGGCCAGCACACAAGCAGAAATACAGATCCAGCAGCAGCAGAGATAAGGTGACATAGCCAGCTGACTTGCTGTGAGGCATATTTGGAGCTGACTGGCTCTAGGTGAACTCGGAGCCCGACAAGTGGTATATAAGTCTAAGTGCTATTGCTATGATCAAAGTCTTGCCCGTTTTTTACAGCTGCATATTGAAAGGGTGGATGGTTTTGAGCACATGGTTGAATTGACTATCTTGTTTTATGAACCACCACCTACATCCCAGTTTTGGCAGCCTTGGTTCAAATGTTCCTATCCACTCCAAAAGGAAAGTTTAATTTTTGTAACTTCTGAGGCTTTGGGACTTAGCCTCTTATCTATCCTCCTCAAAAGTGCACTCAAAATGAATTGTCAATGCTTTCTCCTTGATTCTCAGCACTTTGACTGTTAAAAAGAACTTGAGCTGCAGGACTGGAAAAGAAATTTGCCTGATAACTTATAGACCTTTCAGTTAGGGGAAAGCAGAGGGCTGAATGTATTCTCGGCTATTACAGGAACCTCTGCAGGGGGTTCGAAAGAGAGTTAACACTCATATCTAGCACACATGTAATAGGGGTGGATTTTATTTGCCCCAGGTACCATTTCAACTTTTCCGCAGCCACCCTGATGAGCATAAGGAAGGGCTATAATTTCCAGTGCCAATATTTTCATAATTGCGTTTTTTTGTAGAAATTGTTTAATGTGTTTTGTGCGAGAGAGAGAACAAGAGTAAATAAAAAGTGGATTAGCATTAACTCAGTATTAGAGTGGATTAGTATTAAGCTAGTATTGTGGCATATATGAAGGATTTGTTAATGTTTTAGCTAAACAATGAAACCCAATATTTTGGAGACTGTTGCTGTACAAGCCTTCATTTCCTTTCTCCAAAAATGCACTGCAACCAGTTGCGTTAATTTCCTCAGGATGGTTTCCTGACAGTTTGTGTTCATTTGAGGTGCCATCATGAAAGAAGTGTAAATTGAATTAAACTTGGGACATTTGACAGCAATACTACAGTTTCCTGTCCAATTAAATGTGTGAGGAAAACATTGCTAGAGTGTTAAATGAACAATTATCATGATACCCAACTTTTCTTAACAGAAGGATGATTAAATAAGAATCTGATAAGGATTCTATCAAAATCAGACCCATTGAAAAGCCACATTGTTTTTAATGAGATACTGTTTCTGCAGAACTTCTTGCTATTCCCTTAAAGATAAAGTGAGTTAAGCTTAAATTCTTGGGACTATATGAATATCGGCATGAAGTTTTCTTTGCAATAGTACTTTCTTTTGAGATTTATTCTGCACTCCCCAGTCTAGTTTGCAAACTGGATTTGAATTCAGAACAGAGGTCTTGAAGATCTTCTAGTCCAACCCCTTGCTCAGTCAGGGAATCCTATATCATTTCAGACAAATGGCTGTCCTGTCTCTTCTCAAAAATCTCCAGTGATGAAGCACCTACAGCTTCTTAAATCAAGTTGTTCCACCGGTTAATAGTCCTCACTGTTAGGAAGTTTCTCCTTAATTCCAAGTTGCTCCTCTCCTTGATTTGTTTCCATCCATTGTTTCTTGTCCTGCCTTCTGGTGCTTTGGAAGCTCAGTTGACCTTCTCTTCTTTGTGGCAGCCCCTCAGATACTGGAATACTGCTATCATGTCATCTCTAGTCTTTCTTTTTTCTAAACTAGCCATACTCAGTTCCTTCAATCATTCTTCATATGTTTTAATCGTCTTTACTTAGTTGCTCTTCTCTGCACTCTTTGTCTAAAGATTTAGCCCTATCAACTTATTAAAGATAAGTACCAAAAACAAACAAATAATCAAACACTGAAAAGCAGAAAGGAATAGCACTGAATGCTAAGGCATGATGCTTAGCTTTTGGGAAGATATGTGTTCGTCCTGTCTGGATAGTGGGAAGAAGATAAGATTGAATAGCCCTTGAAAAATTTGGAGACATTATACTTGTGGAAGCAATGACAAAATTTTCCCCTCTCTCATTTAGAAGCAAATTCATGCTGTAAATTCATTGAGGGAAGAATTTTGAAGTTACATATCACAAGGCAATTACCATACATTTAGTAATACAGTCTCCTAAAACTAGGAGTCACAAAAAAGACTTGTGGCATCTAGAGAAGAGATCTATAACCTTAGCAACTTTAAGACTTGTGGCTGAGGAAATCTGGAAGTTGAAGTCCATAAGTCTTAAAGTTGCCAAAGTTGGAGACCCCTGATCTAGAAGACTCAGAATAGTGTAATACAGGTAGTCCTTGAGTTACAACATTCATTTAGTGACAATTCAAAGTTACAACAGCACTGAAAAAAGTGACTTATGACCATTTTTCACACATATGACCATTGAAGCATTCCTATGGTCATGTGATCAAAATTCAGATGCTTGGCAACTGACTCATATTTATGATGATTGCAATGTCCCAGAGTAACGTGATCACTTTTTGTGATTTTTCTGACATGTGAAGTCAATGGGGAAACCAAATTCACTTAACAACCATGTTAGTAACTTGACAACTGCAGTGTTCAGTTAACAGCTGTGGAAAGAAAGATCCTCAAATGGGGGGAAAAATAACTTAAATGTTTCACTTAGCAACAGCAATTTGGGACTCAATCACCGTCATAAGTCAAGGACTACCTCTATTAGGCTTTTCTGGTGAAATACTACGTGCTCAAGTTCATTCCCTTAACATGATTTGTTTTATATTTATCAGTAACTCCTGTCCTATTGAATTTTTAGGGAATTTAGCCAGTTTAGTGAAATATAGCTTTAAACAGCTTCACAATGAATTTATCCTTGTAATATGATCTACATGTTCTTATAATTTCCATTTAAAGTGTCAAAAAAGGCAGTGGGGAGGCATATAAGCATCCCCAGAGAAAGGTACTTTTAAATTCTGGGTCATTTTCATAAAAAATTGCCATGAACAAATGTAAGAAGCCCTTTATGAAAGGGCAATAGTTATTGCCAATTTCATTTGTGGTGTGTTTTGTGCCTTACACTGAATGTATGTCAACCTCTGCTAAATAATTGCCATTCATGAAAATGTAATCCATTTGTGTCAGTGGTTTCTTATGCAATACATGAGAAATAGAAATTAAAGTTTTCTAAATCCAGTTTGAATCTCAGGACATTTTCCAAGGTACTAAATAAATATCCAAGCCAAAAGTTATGGTTAGTAGAGTTCCAGCTAATTTGCTGTGATATACCTCAACATTTAATACTTGTTAGCTAGTTATCATTTTTTTTAAAGAAAGGATGAATTTTCTGGGTGAGTATATGCATTTCTTAACGTCATTTCAACATACTGTTTAAGAAAAAGAAAACCAAAGTATGCAATTCAATGGCATGTCTTTTGTTTGGAGAACCCCCAAATCCCACTCCTGGCTGGCCAAGTGCATGTGCTACAAATGTGAGTTTTTTTCCCCTCTAATTTGTTTCTGTTTGGAGAATCAGATGTAAGGGACAAAATGGGTGCTCTCAGACTCCTGAAGCTTCTTCCAAACTACTTGCCCTGCTAATGTTTACAATAACATCCCTCAACTTGCCTTTAAGGTGAGCAAATTTTTGAACCACATTTCTTAATCTTGGCAACTCTAAGACCTACATACTTCAATTTCCATCATGCTGGCTGAGGAATTCTGGGACTTGGGGTCCGCACATCTTAATGTTGCCAAGATTGAAAAACCACTGTTTTAGAACGTAATCTCTATTACCAAGGGTGGGCTGCTGTGGGTTCGAGAGAGCTGCTAGCTAAGATTCTGTGCAGTTTGGAGAACCTCCAAATCCCACTCCTGGCTGGCCCCACCCACCGCACTCTACCCCTCCCAGGAGTCCCCAATCGGCCCCGTTTGAGTGCAGATAAGTGCAGGGCGCATGTGGAAGCTCAGGGAAGGTGAAAAATGTACCTCCCAGAAGTTCAGAAAGGCCAGAAATGGGTCCATTTCTGGCTTCGAGAGAGCCTCCGGAGCCCAAGGAACTTCCCCTCTTCCATGGTACAGGAAGCTGACTATGCCACGTTCACCATGGCCATGCCTACCCAGCAACCAGGCAAACAACCCTTTGCTAAAATTTTTGAAGCCCACCCCCATATATTACTTAATGCACTTCAAAATAGGAAAGGGTACGGAACTCCGTTTGAGGGCCACCCTATTCATTTTTCTGAATGGGATCCCAGAGCTTTACCTTCAACCTTGGCTTTATTTTTCTGTAGTTATCTTCTCTGCATACAATCAAAGGATAGAAAAATAATGAAATATTTTATTTGTTCCTTTAGAGCATTCACTTATTGTGGGAAATGCAAACATGGAAACACTTATTTCAACAATAAAGCAGCCAATATGTCCTATTTAAAAATAAAACAATGAAACATAATAATACAGAAAATTGCCCATGGAATAAACTCTTGGTTTGAAGTCCATAGAAAATTTAAATATTAATGATTCAATTGTCCCTTCAGTTATATATGCTTTCAATGGGAAATTTAATTATCCAGAGATGAAACAAAAATTGTAATATTGTACAAAGAATCTTCTAAAACCTTTCACGTATTGTAGTTATTGAATGCTCCATTTTTGTGTTCTATTGAATAGGATTTTTTAAAATCAACTTGATTGCACTCATGTAACCTTCATGAAATCATACATTAGTAATTGCTAGATAAACTCATGTTGGTTGTGTCATTTAATATTCAATCTCCAATGGTTCAGAAAAATTACATATCACTTGCCATACATCTCACTTGCTGTTTCTTTGGAATTAGAAATTAATTTTGATTTAATATTTCACAACATTTACACATCTATCTACAAAGTAAAATCCAAGAACTCATTTTATGAAATGGATTTTTTTTTTCATGGTTTAATCTGTAAACCGGTTGGTGCTTTTCCTTCTTCTTCTCCTTGTTCTTGATCAAATGCACCAACTGTGACACAGATTAGTTTTTAAGGCAGTGTTTCTTAGACCAAAAAACTAATTATTGAAAATTATTGAAAACCTTCAAGGCTTTCATATTGAATATGCGTAATAGAATAACCACAATTTTTCTGTCACTCGTTATTCATTTCAAGATAGACTTAACTATTCTGCTCTCCATCTCCTTTTTAGGATTTAAGTATTGCCTGCTTCCTGATGTTTATTAAAAATAATTGGGATATTGGCATAATTTTTGTAGCCGCTACATGAAAAAGGTAACATGGTGCATAGTGCACTCATTGGCAGGATATTACTTTGACTTCACTACTCTGCCATCAAAGGTTGGGGGGAGGGGGTGATACAAGTTCCTGAAGAGATTTTTTTTTTTAATCAATTGCCATTGCCTTCCCTGGCTCTCTGCCATCCTCTCTGCCTTAAAGTGTGGCACTTGGTTCCCTCAGGAACAATTTCCTGAACAAATCCCTGCTCTAATGTGAAGAAAACTCTTATGTTCACTTAAACAATTACTGCAACAGAGATATTCTGTGCTCCACCTTAAGGAACTTTTCTACAGCTTAACAATACAATCATAGCAACATGTGAGTTTTAGGCCACCCTGAGTCCATGTATGTTATGAATACTGAATATGATTTCTGTGCATGGTGGACTACAAGTAGATAATAAACTAGGTGGGTGGACTTCAGTCAAGATAACAGAATTAAAGGTCCTTGTCCATTTTGGAAAAATAAGATAATGCCATATATTCCCATTTTCCCTGGTAATGTTCAATCATCATTTCTTTGAATGCAACTTCATGTGCTACTCAAACTACAAAGGGGTATTGATCATTTTTTTCCTAACAAAATCTCATATTCGAGTTTGGTCAGATCAAAGTAAAGCAAAGATAGATCACATGCCTTTCCAGAAGTTGGAAGGAAATGATGATTTATGAAAGGGCTGGCTTTGACAAGGACATTTCCCAGGACAATGATAGTGTACCTTTAAAAACTCTCCTGGGGTTCTGGAAAGCTCTTAAGTCTCCAGCTCTGCTCCCAGGCCTGTATTTGTGAAGGACTATAATGTTTTATTGTTATGAGTTTTTTTAGTCCAGCCTATCTCATATTCAGAGTCTACTGGAGTAAGCAACAATAACAAGTACATGAATAAATAAAATATTAGCAAATGTCAGAGCATTGTGGTAATATTACTAAAGATGATAATGATGATGGTTGTGATGACAATGATTTTAAATAGTATTCCCTGGAATACTTTACAGCAGTGATAATCAGTTGAGTTTTCTTTCTGATCTGTATTACTGCACCCAGACAAAATCATTTTCTTTTCTTAGTACATAAAGAAAATTATTAAGTTATTAAAAGTGTGGGGCACGAGATTCAGTGGTTACAAGTAATTGATCTTGTCAGCTGACAGCCCAGGTTTGAGACCTGAGTGCCTTGCAACCGAATGAACTCCCATTCCTTGCCCCAGTTCCTGCTCATCTAGCAGGTCGAAAGCATGCAAATGCAAATAGTTTAATAGGTTCCATTTCAGTGGGAAGGTAACAGTTCTCTGTGTGCCTTGGCATATAGTCATGCTGGCCACAGAAAATCTCTTCAGACAACGCTGGCTCCTTCAGCCAAGGAACAGAGATGAGCACTACCCCCTAGAGTTGGAAATGACTGACAGGGAAACCCTTACCTTTACTTACTTATTAAAGGATCATGTATTATGTATATTGTTCAGGAAATTAATTTCATTGATCTTTCCCTTCTTTTTATGTTACTTGTGTTTAAGGCCCTTTTGTGTTTCAGTCACAGAGCTGAAAATTTCCAGGTTTTCTCCCCCTTGTAATACTGATCTTCAGGGCTGTGTTTTCAGTTTATGATTTTTCCAAGATAACTTAAAAAGGTTGAACTGAGCTGAGATTCACCATTGTCCCTGGAACAAAAAGAAGCTTGGGTGTTATTGGTAGCTCTTTTGTTATACTTGAAGAGACATATTCATAAGCACTGTATATTCCTAAGCAAAGTAAACTCAACCTGACTTGGTCTTCCCCACTTTGAATTGTAGATACACTCTGTATTTATTTTGTTTTTCATTATCATTCCACTAATGCTGAAATATCTTACACTGACAACTAATGACATGAAGAGCCTATCTCCTTGAAGATCTGCATGAAGCAATGCTAGAGGCAACCTCCTGTTGGACATCCAGTTAGGAGAATCAGAATCAGAATAGAGCTGGAAGGAATCTTGGAGATCTCCTAGTCCAACCCACTGCTTAAGCAGGAGATCCTATACCCATGTTGGTGAAGCTATGGCACGCATGCCGGAAATGGCACGCTGAGCCACTTCTGCCAGCACACGAGAGCTCACCCAGAAGAGCCCCACTGTGCATGTGCATGCACTGCTGTCATCTGACAGCTGATTGTCAGGTATCTGACATGCTGGGGGGGCGGCGGGCATGAGAGACACACGTGCATGCGCAGAGAAGTGCAGTGTGGGGGGGTCACGGATGCATTCACAGAGTTGTGCGGTGCACAGGAGGGTGATTTTGTGCGCATGTGCAGGGGGTGTGGGGGCCCTCAGCATGCATTGCCTTCTGGGTGTTGGCATGTGAGCGCAGGAGCGCACAGGCAATTATCAGCATGGGAGCCAAAAAAGGTCAGCCACCACTGTCTTATACCATTTCAGATAAGTGACTGTCCAGTCTCTTCTTAAAAACCTCCAGTGATGAAGCATATGTCTGTAGAAGGTCCGTATTTATTTATGTGGATATTGTGTATATGTTTACTTTTCTTCTGTCATGTTTTCGTCATATGCTAAATAATAATTAAAAATAAGAAAGAAGAAAAAAGGAGGGAACATTCTTCCATGGGTGGTGGTCTTGTACAGAGGCTCAAAAATATTGGCAGAAAATTAGAAAATATTCGGCAGAAATAACAATAGAACAGATCAAATTCAAACCAGGATTCTTTCTATTAGAGATCTTTAATAAACAATTTCCCAAAAAAGTGGAGTATACAATAGTACATACTTTGACAGTGGCCAGATTGGCTTTTGTACAGTGTTGGAAACAACCTCATGTTCCATTAAAGAAAATGATTATTCAAAAAATCTCAAGTTGTGCAGAAATGGACAAATTAACTTTGGCATTAAAAGATGAAGAAACATCAATGTATTATGACAGCTGGAACTGCTGGTATGAATGGATAGACCAAAGACAGATTACACAATAAAGGGCAAAAGAAGATATGTTATAATTGTAGTGATCTTTTTTCACTACGGGAGACATTTGCTAATCTTTTTTCATTATGGGAGGCTAATGGAAAAAAGATCACTACAAAACAAACGACCTAGGAGATTACAGAGCAAGATCCAGGATATCTCCACAACAAAACTCACAAGGCCATCACACAGCCCATTATACCAACATCAACTCCATCAACCAATCAAGAGGCAGCAGCGCAGTCAACCAGCCCAGCACCCCCAGTATTTATAGAGAGACGGCAGCTCCGATCACACACTGCTTGCACTGGCATGAAGCCGAAAGCACCAGCCTGAGGATGGCAAGTGGGACCTCGCCAATACGTCACCAAGATACTCCTAATCTTACATGGGAAAAGACCCGAACGTCACGGGTATTTATATGTATGGTATTCAGCTTTGTTCAGGTATTTTCCCACGTCATTATTAAGAGCACAACTATAATGCCATGGGAAAATACCCGAACAAAGCTGAATAACACACACACACACACACACACACACACACTCATAGATTTTCATGGGTCATTTCCCATGTAAGATTGAGAGTATCTTGGCAACATTTCGACGAGGTCCCACTCACCATCTTCGGGCTGGTGCTTTTGGCTTCGTGCTTCTGCAAGCAAAGCGTGATCGGAGCTGCCGTCTCCCTATATATACTGGTAGGAGGTTAGCTATGTTGTCATTTCTTGATTGGTTGATGGAGTTGATGTTTGCAGATTGGCTGGCTTTTTCGTAAGAACCTATGTGGCTGAGGTATTGGCTGTGTGTCTATCAGCCTCCTGTGTTGTAACAACCTGGGTAATGGGCTGTGTGATGACCTTCTGAGTTCTATTGCTGTAATCTCCTGGGTCGTTGGCTGTGTTGCAACATCCTGAGGTTTTGTGGTATAACCTCCTGAGTTCTGTGATATGATATCCTGAGCAGGTGGCTGTGATGTGATGTTTCGGGTTTTGGTTGGCTCCGAGTTTGAGGCCTGGATATGTGTTCATGGCGTGTGTCTGTTTCCTTGGTTTGGGGGTCAGGGTGTGGGGCAGGTGGTGATGCAGCCATGGTCTGGTTTCTGGATGGTGGTTGTCTTTCGTCTATGGGATGGGTTTGGGTTTGAGTCTGGTGAGGGAAAATGGTGGTGGTGTCATGTGTTGTTTTGGGTCTGGTGTTGGTTTTCGTGTCTGGGACTCATTTGTTGATAGGGGCTAATTGTTGCTACCATGCAACAATTGTCCAGCCACATACATTGGACAAACCAACTGGAGAATAAATGTATGCATCACAGAACACAAGAACGCAGTCAGAAAAGAAGAAAATACTTCCTCCCTTTTCCAGCACCTTAAAGCCACAGGACATGAAATTAATTTTGAGGAAACCTAATTAATCTCCAATACTGAACATTTCAACAAGAGAATAATCAGGGAAGCCATCAAAATAGAGAAACACCCCCATAACATGAATAAACGGGAGGATGCCTCCTGCCCAGGTTTTTTTTTTTTTTGTTGTTGTTGTTGTTAATATACTCTCCCTAATCCTGCTTTGGCAGTCAGATTGATGGTAGTTAAATTTAATTACAATGTAAATAATTTTTATAATGCAGGATTTTTCTTTTTAATGAAATTGGATATGTCTCATTCAAAATACATTCAAGCATACTGTTCAAACATCTGGTTGAGTCATTTTAAAGCTTGTTTTAAACTCAGATAGCTACAAGAGCTGCTTTTTTTCTGCAAGGCAGGAACTGATATGATTGAAATTTATATTCATGATGGGGCTGGCAATTTTAAAGAAATAATAAGGACCTCTCTTGTTCCAATAGCTATCACATGTGGTGAACCTGAAAAAAAAATATCATGCTGTGGGGTTGCATTTATAAGCCCTGGATAAATTAGCATTTAATTCATATAATATATAATTCTTAGGAAAAATTAAGATTATTGAGTTATTCTTAATCATTATAAAAATCTAGATCAAAGCTTTGCCAACAGAAATTTGTCTAGTCTCTGCTGGAAAATGCCAAGAAGGGGTAAATGATTCATCTATCAAAGTAGTCTTAACAAACATTTAATCAGTCTTCCTGGAGCTTGAGAACTACAGTATATTGATCCTTGTTTTCTGGTTATTTCTGGAGAACTTTCCCTATATATTTTTTTTCATGTGTGTGAAAAATGTTACCATTTGTTCCCTGCAATAATCTTTTTGCAAGGTGAAAATACTCAGGTACATTAGTCCTGATCATAAGATTTAGTTTCTAGTCTGTTGATTATCTGCATTGCCTTTCTCTCACCTTAAACTAAGAGTTTAAGATAAAATCTGACCAATGCAGAATAGAGTAGAATTAGTACTTTTTTTTGTAATTTGGAAATTAGAATTCTATTGAGGCAGCCAGAAATTGTATTTGTCTCTTACACATCTTTTCACAATTTTCACTCATATTCAACTTATGATTCCTAAATTTGTTTCACATGTATTACTACCAGTCCAGATAATCATCACCTTTTGCATATATATTGAATTTTTATTAAGTTGGATTTTCTTTGTCAAATATCATCCTATTATTTTAAGCCTACTTCTAACACTAATCAAAATAATTTTTGAACTCCCCTCCAGTTTGATAGATTTTAAAGTTTTGTATCTGAAAATTTTTATACAATTTTCATCTAGATCATTCATGAAAATGTTTGAGGCACAGGAACAACTCATATAATATTCTGAAATATATTTCACTTTATTCCACTTGATGAAGAATTACTCACTGAGTAGTTTTCAAACTAGTTATGAATTACTGTCCAATCCATCAATACTAATTGGGATATCACAAAATATTAAATCCAAGATCATTTTTCTTAATCACTGTATTATTTTCAATATGTTTATAGGTGAACTGTTCATAATCTGCCCTATAATTTTTTCTATGATTATTGTCTAAATAATCTGATTATTGTCTAAATAATTTATCTTTTGTTTCTCTTTTTCAAGTTAGAAATAAAGGAAAAACATTTTGTTAGATAGTTTCCTCATTCTAACAAATTTCTTAAGAATAATGAATAATGAGGTTCATCTAAACCATCAATAATTATTTTTAGCCTTCTAGGATGTGTTTCACTTGAACTCAGAGTCAAAAAGGTTAAGTACACTTCTGTTTTGCTGGAACTGGAATCATAATTGCTTGGTGAAATGCAGAGAATATTGAATCAGTGCAGAAACTCTTCCTTTTCTTTATCACCCTTTTTCATGTTCACCGAATGGCACTGTTTCTTATTCTTTAATTTTGAACATATTTGAAAGTGATTATTTTATTAGCTAATCTCAAGTCATTAAGAGCTTTAGCTTTTCTGACACTTTCTCCCACATTTATCCTTGTAAATCTTCACATTTCAAATAAGTGTTCTTGTAATGATATTAGCTTTTTCTGCTGTATTTCCTTTTCCTCATTTGAACTGCTTGCAATTAAGCATTCAATTTCACTTTTGGGGGGAACTTCCAACCATCTTGGACTATTTTCTTAATTATTTTTTCCTTTTATGGAGTCCTACTCCATTGTTCTGAATTTATTAAAATGTCATCTTTTTTAAAGTCTAAGATCTGCCTTCAAGTACCAGCTTTGTTGTACATTATCTAGAGTTTCTTTTAATGAGAATGGCAGCTATATGAATCAAATAAGTAAAAAAAAAAAAACAATGTACACTCAGCTTTAGTGTCTGGAAATATCTAAACTTTCAGTGTTAGTTGTTATTTTTCCTAAAGTTCCTCCTATTTTCCACCTATCTATTATTATTTTTCCTAGAAACAAATCTTGGATGTCCTCCACTTTTTGAAGGAAAAAATCATCAACAGGCTAGATCAATAATTTCCCGAAAGAGCCATGCTTGGCAGAATTTGTCTCTTAATATAAGCCTTTTATGATTATTAATCCATGCACCTTGAAAGTTGACATGTGTTGAAACAAAATATTTCAATACACATCACAATAAGCAACAAGCATCTCCTTTTTATAGAGGTTCTCAGTCATCCAGGTCATGGTTGTCCCAAAGGTGTTTTTTCAAGAGTCAACTGGGCTTTCTTTGTTACTCCTTGAAGACGTTTTGCTTCTTATCTAAGAAGCTTCTTCAGTTCTCCTTTCCTATTCAGAACAAGTTATACATTTCTGTGGAACATCTATTCTCGATATCTACTCTCTGTATTACATCCTAGAACAGGATATTTCTAAGTCAGTCCCAGTATTACCTTGCTCAGAAATGAGCATAAGTTGACTTTAAAAGGTACAACCTCTAACCACTAAAAACATATGATGATGAGCCCTTACCATCAATTTTTTATGTATGATAGGGCATGAAACATAGTTTGGATCATGCATTTCTCCCTGTATTAAATAGAAGATAATTTTCATAAGTATCCCCATCATCTACCTTTCCCTAGAATGTTCTCTGCATGTTCCACGCTATACCATAGAATATCTGAGGGCAGAGAAGCACAAGGAATGCAAAAACAAGGATAAGATGGGGCACATCATTCCATGAATTCTGTTCCATTGTACAGAGGGAAAGTTAGAATACCCAAGCCTATAATTTTATTTGAAACCCAGTGATTTCCATTCCTTTTAAAATTAGAGTGCTCTCTATAATAGCTATAGGTGCACCAGTATAGTTTTTAAGATGAAAGAATAGACATCAACCTACAAATAACATTGAAAATGTTTCTTTAAAAAAGCCAGTGAATATGTGGCATCTCACCCTAGCACTGTACAATATATTAAACTATTTTCTTTATTGTTCAGCAGCTCTATAATTCTGTGCTCATGTAAATTATACCTATGGTAGTTTCTCGTTTTGAGAAATATGCAGAACCAGAATGGTTTCCCCCATTACTTGTCTACTTTGTCACTAAACCATATATTTTCTCTGAACATTAGATTGCTTTCTGATGAAAACATATTTTTTGTCCTTTAAAAGTCTTTTTAAAAAACCATAGCATTCATGGTAATTATTGTATTTCTTACAGACATAGCTTGTTTTTTTCTATGCTGTGTCAATAGAGATTTTCAACAAAGAAGATGAAGGAGAAAAAGGGGATTAATAAAGAAATGGAGGAAAGAGGGGAAAAGAATAGATGTGACAACAATTTAAGGCATTAATGAAAAGAATGAGAAATCAGTCCTGTTTGTATTTTTTTTTTTCTGGTAAAGTTGTGGGCTAATTTTATTATTTTTAATAGGCAGAGATGCTCTGTTATTGCTTTTCCTTTGTTTATAGCATTGCTGCCTTTCTGGCTGTGACTACTTTTTGATTTAATAAATTTTCTAATAATTTAGTGTTCTTCGTTTGTCTGTTTTGTCTTATGGGGTGAAATTGAAAGACAGACAGCCAAGGAAATTGCAGATTATTTATGATTTTATTATAGAATGGAAAACCATCATATTCATTCCTCAGGTACCTCAGGAATTTCATCGCTAAGCTAAAGTCAGAAACCATACCATCGAACTTTTGCCAATGTATAACTTCTTGTATGAAATTATTTCTTTCACTAATTAATATCTATACTTTCAATGCATAGCGGTATGACTGATTATGTGCCATCAAGCTACCACATAGATATATTTTCTCCATGTATGATTTAGTTACAAATAAAACTGAATAAATCTCTTTCTAAAAGATATACTTGCCATAAACACATAGAGAATCATCAACCTGCAACTGGCAGTCGGTCTTTCTGAAAATAGTATATTGGGGTGTTTAAGTGAACTATGCAGTAGAGTGATGAAATCATCATCAGAAATTATCATTCTGACATCTGTTTTAAGTAAAGGTATAATTTGTCACCTTGCCTGGAATATAGAACTCAATTTTTCACTAGTACAAAGTGACAGTTTATCTGTTAGTTTTTTAGTTTTGTTCATGTGTTTTGCTTTTGTTCCCCACCAATAGCTAATATGCAGTTTTTGTCAAGTGGTTACTTAAGAGTAAAATTAATGTGAAGTGTATATATTACTTGTTGCAATCTTCTTTTAATGCATTTCCTTTACACCTCTCTGCATGACACAATTTGATGATCTGACTGATTATGTAGCACTTTGTAAAATTTAAAACATGTTTTTCAGAAATTGAGTTGATCCACGGGTTAAAGAGTGTCATCTTAAATATATGACTGATAAATTTTCTCCCTCCCTCCCTCCCTCCCTCTCTCTCTCTCTCTCTCTCTCTCTCTCATAATTATTCATGTTTTATCACACCCCACACACTTGTATTTTCTTAAAAAATTTCCAACTGTGTAAAATTCTGGCTAATCACAGGGAAAAGGAACATGTACAAAAAATGAAGGGAACATATTATATGAAGTCTTTGATTCTATTTAGCATGTGCTGTATCAAATTCAGTGGAAAGTGGACTGATTTAGCAGGTATCTAACTGATTCAAAATTCTCTGGAGAGCTCAGCTTTTAATAAGTTGTTTGGGAGCTTAGCACATTGGAAAGGACAGGACATCATGCTCTGCACTAAAAAGCCTTGAAGATTTCTTTGAAAATAGCATCTTACAATTCTGCAAGGAGGAAAGTATTAGATTCAAGGGCTGACAAGTCTGTGAATGACTCTTGCAATTATTATTAGGGCTGTGAAAATCTTCAAAGGGATGCTTTGGCTTCAAAGGTTCAAAAGAAGCACTTCCTCGGAGCTGCTTTGCAGAGTAACACAGCATCCTCACTTCTAAGACTTAAAGGGATGAGCTTTCTTTGCTCTGCTTTCCAGGTCCCTTCTCAGTATAGTTCTTTTGTGATATTGTGGCCAAATATCTGTGCAAGGTGCTGCTGTCCTCTTCTGGCATGACTTGCCTGAGGCTTTGGCAAGTAGTGTTGGATGATATGGTGCTGAACCTACTCCAGCACAGCTTGCTCAAATAGTTGGCCAGTGCTCATTGCCCAAGCTGAAATAGGGTTCTTCTGGGGCACAAAATCTGCACAGAAGCCTTTTCTGATATAGAAGCCCAGGGGAAAAATCTTCATGGAAGCAAAGTGTGATGCCAGCTTGCTCTAAGGAAGACAACACATCACCTACATTGAGATACATAATCTCTTTCTCTCTCAGTCATTCTCTCTCATTCTCTTTTTCTTTCTATCTTTCACTTCGTTTGCCTGTCTCTGCCCCCCCCCTCTCTCTCTCTCTCTGTGTGTGTGTGTGTGTGTGTGTGTGTGTGTGTGTGTGTGTGTGTTTTCCACTATAACTGATATGTACTTGAGATCTCCATCAACCGTAAAATGGTCATGTTTAGCAAACAAAGCACATTATCTCAGAGCTGCGTGTCCACTATTATTGTTTTTAAGCCTGTGGTATTTCAGAATTATAAACCAGATGCAATATTTTTTTAAAAAAAATACAATCTGTCAGATTGCTAGAAACTTAAGGTCTCTCTATAAAGCATATGGGTTGGGCCATTCTAAGTGACTCTCTATAGGAGGGCACAGGAACTGGCAAACCAGAGCAGGAAGTGATATGACGATCACAAAGGACTAATTTGAGAGATTGAATATACTCATTTATTTCAAAGTGAATTTGTAACAAGTAGGAGATTTTTCTTGATCTAACTCTTCTTGGGACATAAAATATTTATATATGAGTCAACTAATGAAATATAATATTTCCTCTGTATCTCACATTTCCCAACATTGCAGGCATGTGAGAAGGAACCATAATAATTTTATACATACAGGTAGTACTTGACTGGAGAAGCTTAACTACATTAAGGTGCTCCATATAAATACAGCTGTAGTCATATTTTATATAGGATTATTGATTCTGTTTGGATGACCTTTAGCCAATACCTGTGGCTCATCTGCATGATATTAAACTCCTTGCATACTAAAGGTTGAATTAATCTGGTTTATTGCCTACATATTAAAAATAAACAATGACAAGTCTTTTTCTTGGAAATTATATAAGTAAGCAAAATATAGGTCATTATGAGGATTGAGCACAAATTTACATGTATTGCTTTTTCTCCTATTTATTACTTTTTTAACTATATAACTTACACTACTTAATGATGCTCTAATATTAATAATACCCTGTTTCTCCAACAATATGGCCTCCCACAATAGGAAGTCCCAGCATGTTTTATAGGCATGAAATGAAATTAAGCCCCTCCCACCAAACTAAGGCCTATATTAAAACATGCGAAATGGGGGGAATGGTGGGGGGGCTTGCTGTTAGGAAGTATTTTGTTGCACACCCGGATATGGTGCTGCCTGCATTGACCCCGATACGAAGTGCCCCAACAATGCCGAGGTCAACATCCAAGCCATCGCCACCTGCCCGCCCGAAGATGCAAGGGGGGGAATTAAGTCACCCCCCGAAAAGATGGCCTAGCCATTTTTTGGGGGCTCAAAAAAAAAAATAAGACCCGGCCTTATTATATGAGAAACATAGTATTTTTGGCTATGCAACTGTATTTTAATTATTTTTGCACAGTAACATAACACTGGTCCATTAATATTATTTAAATATTTCTCTCAGTTTCTCCTGCACATATTTTACATATTTTTAATCTTAAAGTGCTTCTGTTGTATTTACTCATTTCATTCTGAGCTATAACATGTTTTTAAAACACAGAAATAAAAATAAAAATTAAATGTACCATCTATTTACCTTTTTGATATTTTTTTGATATTTAAGTAAAAGAGTCACAAACAGAACTCAGTTTTGTTTGGATTCACCTGTATTATATTAAAAAACACACCGCTTAATTTATTTCATCAAAAATGAAGTCAAAAATTGATTTTTTTTAATGATAGCAAATCAGTGCGACTATGTTTTTGCTATTGTGTAAAATAAAACATCAAGAATCTATTGCAAAAAATGAACTGGTTTTTTTTCTCCAAAAACTCAGAACGTTTAAAATTCTGTAATTCAATTTCTGAATAAGTGAATAATTAAAGTTGTGGACAACGAATTATTTTCCTCTCTGCTTAGTGTAAAGAAACTTGATTGTAACAAAATAATAAGATCCTCTCTTTCTTTCTGAATTTCATTTCATTTTTACCGATCATTTATGACCTTTCATATAATGTCAATAGAAGCTTTTATTAAAAATGAATGAAATAATTTTGAACTAATTATGCCTTACACTTTCATTCTTTAAAAATGAACTTATGAAATAATTACAATAAGCTCTTTTAAAATGGCACGTGAATAGAAGAATAGAGAGGAATAGAGGTAAAAGAATGTCCTGTCTCCTTTGATGGCCTGACACCTGTTTAAGGAGCCACTCTTTTAAAAATAGCCTAGCTGTCAGGTGGAAGGAACCAGGACAACTTTGTGAATAGACCAGGGGTGAGCTTCAAAAATTTTAGCAAGGGGTTCTCTGCTTGGGTGGACGTGGCCATGGTGGACATGGCCTCGTCGGCCTCCTGCACCATGGTGGGGAGGCGGGGCCTTTTTGCCCTCTCCGGGCTCAGGAGGCTTTCTTCAAGCCTCTGGGAAGGCGAAAACAGCCTCCCCAGCTTCTGGAGGCTCTCTGGAAATGGGCTCCCAAACTTCTGGGAGGCCCATTTTTTTGCCCTCCCTGAGCCTCTGTGTGCATCCTGCATCCCAAATGGCCTACCTGGGGACTCCTGGGGGGGCAGGGGGGGCGAGGCCAGCCAAGAGTGGGATTTGGGGGTTCTCCAAACTGTGAAGAATCTTAGCTAGGGGTTCGCCCAAACCCCTGCAAACTCCCAGCAGCCCATCCTTGGAATAGACCAAAGCAGTTTCTTTATTGTTGATTGGCCATGTTACAAGAATCTCATCAGACTGGTTGCATTCTCTTCGGACCCAATAGATAAGGCTTCCCTAGTCTATGATGTTTATTCCTCTGGAACAATTTCATGCTGGCAAGCATCTTTAACCCCCTCCCCTCATCCCCACTCCATTAGCTGGTGATTCTACATGTCAGTTATGGTATAGCCTGTAAAAATATTGAGGAGGAAGAGAAAAGAATGAAAGGATAGAAGAAAAGAATGTAGAAGGAGAAGAAAGGAGAAAACAACAACAAATAACAAGAGATGCAGAAAAGAGCTGAAGCCTTAAAAACAGAGGTGGTATTCAGCAGGTTCTGACCAGTTCTGGAGAACCGGTAATGGAAATTTTGAGTAGTTCAGAGAAACAGCAAATGTCACCTCTGATTGGCCCCTACCCATCTATTCTCTGCCTCCCATTGAGTCCCAGCTGATCCGCTGTATCTTCTTTTGTTGCCCTGCACTGGAGAATGGAGCTGGAAAGCAGGTTCGTGGGGTGGGGAGGGAGGGAATGGGAATTTTACAGTAACCTTCCCCTGGAGTGGGGTGAGAATAGAGATTTTACAGTATCCTTCCCCTGCCATACCCACTAAGCCATGCCTACCAAGCCACACCCACAGAACCGGTAGTAAAAAAATTTGAACGCCACCAGGGCTTAAAGATATTTTAAGAACATAAAAGTGGCAGCCAGGAGTAGTGAACAACAGTGGAGTGGCATCAAACACCTCAGGAAGCTCAGAAGTTGTTGACTGTACATTAGTAACCATAGGAACTGCTATGTAATTTTCAATCATAAGCAGGACAAAAGTGATTTGGATGCTGCTTCAAACAGTGGCAATATATGCCAGTATTCCAGAGTAGCCTGGATGTTCACAGCCTCTTAGCAAACAAGAATATTGTGATGGGTTCCGCCATGGTACCACCAACTTTTAATGATTGGCAGCTTGTGAAATATGCACAAGGCTACAGAGCTAGAACAACAGCAGGAGCAAGCTAATCCAAGCAGCATCTGTAGTATCTTCTTCCTAGGCAAACACACAAGTGGTTTTGGGTTCCAAGTGGATTGGGGAAAGACCTGAAAAATTTGAAGGAGCATAAGAAATTTGAATGGAGGTGTAGAGTAGAAAATACAGCAGTATAAGCCTACCTGTTAAGGAGAATGTTATGTGGGATGATTGTACATAGATAGTGAGTAAACTGGAAAGTGTTTTAAAGAAAAACAATGCTGGAATTACTTATGAAATCTTTATTGAGCATGAGTCTTTGCTATTAAAAGATCCTGTTGCAGAAATTTTGTTCCTGGCCAAACCAACACTTTTATTACTTCGGCTTCCCTATGAATGCTACTGACAATATTGCCTCAGATTTTGTATTCTTTTCCTGTATTTCTTTTTCTAAGGGGATGCAGAAATAGATTACTTTGTCTATGATTACTGATCAGCCCAGAGCAAAAAAACCAATCGAGAAAACAATAAAAAAACCATACCCAGTTTCTTCTGTGAATGTCACATGACACATTGTATCATGTTTTTATGATCACATTTATCACACTACTAATTTAAAACTACCTGATCTGGCCTGAGATGCAATAGATATGATCAAAAGTAGCATGCAAAAGAAGTCAGCTTCTCATTTTACAAAAGGGAGCCCAGGAATTTCATTTAAAAAGTTACATGTTGAAGTCCAGGAGTCCTCAGACTCATAACAGGAGAGTTTTCTCTTCTGTAAGCCAAAATTCTCTCCAAACCCCTTTCTTTATTTTCCACTAAAATCACCATTAAACTGATTGCCAACATTTGGAGGCAAACCAAATTTCAAAAGTCAACTTGAATACAATTTCTTGTCCTAAAGGTGCTTTTTTCAAAAGGACAACTGGACTTTCTTGTTTCTTCCTTGAAGAAGAAACACTTCTCAACCAAAAATCTTCTTCAGAACTGTAACCTTGTATTGAATAAAAGTGCTACTAGATAATAAGAAACTGTAATGTTTGTGGAGATTCTCAGTCATCCAGGTCATGGAGGTCCGAAAAGTGCTTTTTCAAAAGGCAACTGGAATTCTTGTTTTTTCTTTGAAGATGTTTCAATTCTCATCTAAGAAGTTGGATGACCTTTAACTGCTCCACACCACTACTATTGTAGAAAGCTTCTTGGTGGAAATGATTCTAGTTGGGAAGCTTCAGTTTTTCCCACAGTATACCCCAAAGTTGTATACAGCCTGGAACACCCTTAATACATTATGAAAGTCATAGATTTGGGTGAATCTTATGGACTTGCAACTCCTCTCTTCTCTGAGACACACCATATTTGGCAAATGGTTAGAGGCATTTTAGGTCTGAGAGCTTTGATATGTCCTACAGGATGGCCCACACAATTCATCTGCTACAGCTGTCTGGTGTGGGACTTGAAGCAGTGAGAAAACAGTCTCCTTTTTAGAAGGCTATAAAGGGATCTGAATTGGAGTGAAGAAAATACACAGGACTGCTTCCCCTTGCTCTTAAAAGCAAAGGAGCCATGGTGCTGTGCAAAGAACTTCACGGGGGAAAATCCTTCAAAGGTCCATCTAGCAAGTAATCCATCTGAAACTTCCCTTGATCTTAATATTAGGAAATTTCCTAAAGGAAAAAATGTAGTACTGATCAGTTTAATTATAAAATTTCCAATCTTTTTCTTCTTGTTATATTGATGCAAAATATGCATTTGTATTTATTTTTATGTGTTATGACAGATATAATTGGATTCAAGCAATGTCTTTCTTTTTAGAAGTTTAAGAGGCAGTGGTGATGAAAATAATTATAAAAACAACTCTCCTAAAGCTTTCAATTCTTTCCTGGAATTCTAGGAGATATTTTCTAGCCTTCTATTAGAGAACATAAATATGCCTCTGCCAATAAAACATGCACGTGACATTTACAGACCAACACTGAACCATAAATAATGTCAATTTCTCTGCAGATCCATCAAAGACAGCACTGCTGATGAAGAAGACAGTGCTGATTCCCACATTGCTAAAAATTCTAGGAAGTTCTCTCATCTCAAAGTTGCCCACATTAGGAACAAAACAAAATTAATAGCTCCTAGACTTAATGTGAGAAATTAAATGACCAAGTGGTTATATGACAGGATTCCCAAACAAAATGTTAATCGACTGCAGAGACATTTGGTATACAGCACACTGAGTGCATACAGTCCTAAAGATGGAACTTTCTTTGTTTCTTTTTCCCCTGTCCTGGGATAGAAACTTACCCAGTATTTTTTAATGAGCCAATGAGAGTTGTATTGTTTTTTTTTTTAAATTACCCTCACTAAGATCTACATATCTTACATTCCAGGTTATCATAGTTGTTAAATCTTCAGAGAATACATTCGAATGAATTTGGAATGTTATTGAGATCTTGTCTTGTTATCCATGAAGTGGATGGTGCTATAATCATGGCCCTGTCTATAGTTGTGCAAATCTAGAGTTAGCAGAGAACGTCAACTATTCATCCAGATTGCCTCCAAGATGGATCCAAGCTTTGTGATCTTGCCATAGAGCCCCAGATTACGAAGTCACAAATCTACTTCTTTTTTGCACTTGATACATTTTGATGCAGTTCCAGGTGCACCACACATTATGGAATATAAATTATGGACCAACCCCGCCGCCCCACTTCTGTTGCTACATCAGTAACATTTCCCAATTTCTTTTCCTAAATAAATTTCCATTTTGTTAATTTATAATAATTTCTTCTAACACTACATAATTAACTTCAGCTCCTTAATATGTCTTTGCACTGTAATTTCATGTTCAATCAACATTTATTTTCAAAGGCACACAACTTTATCCCTAGGAGTCTGGTGCATTTGAACGATAAACATACTTATTTTATGGCTAAGATTTGTTCCCTATTTAGCACACAGTTTTTTTTCTGTATGATGTGTAGGGAAGTAAAGTGATGAATTTTAAAATGGAATAGCACTGTGTTTCCTTCTGACATGATTATTACAAACAATAAAACAATCCTTATTGCTGGATTAATTTCTATGCAATCTTATTTCATCACACTACATTTGCCAAACAGGTTGACTGCTTTCTTCCTCACATTTATTAACTAATTCACTCCAGAAAGGTATCTTTGTTCAAATTGAAAGCCAATCCAAATGACATACTAGGTTTGATCCCGTACTGACTATGGATTGATTAGGTACTTGTACTGATTCAGTTTGGAGCAGGAAAAAATAATCCCATTTTTTTTTTGTTCCATTCATTTCCTTTGAAAAGCTGATACCCCCACAGAATTTTTTTCCACTTTTTAAAAAAGTATTAAATCATAGGGTCCTAGGTATAGGATATAGAAAGGATGCTGTTTTAATATTGATTATATCAGTAATTAATGCTGTATTTTCCAAGTCTTAAAGATATATTCCAGATAACAGATAATCAGAGTTGGAAAGGACTTTGTAGGTCATAGTCCAACCCCCCGCCCAAGCAGGAGACCCTACACCATTTCTGACAAATGGGAGTCCAATCTCTTCTTGAAAGTCTCAAGTGATGACGCTCCCACAACTTCTGAGGGCAAGCTGTTCCATTGGTTGATTGTTCTCACTGTCAGAAAGTTTCTCCCTATTTCCAGGTTAAATCTCTCCTTGTTCAGTTTCCATCCATTATTCCTTGCCTGGCCTACAGGTGCTTTAGAAAATAGCTTGACTCCTTCTCTATGGCAGCCTCTCAAATATTGGAACACTGCTATCCTGTCTCCCCTGGTTCTTCTTTTCATTAGACTAGCCATACCCAGTTCCTGTAACCATTTTTCATATGTTTTAGTCTCCAGTCCCCAAATCATCCTGGTTGCTCTTCTCTGTACTTTTTCTAAAGTCTCAACATCTTTTTTTTTTTACTAAGGCTTTATAAAGTGGTATTAGTACCTCACTTGATCTTGATTGTATCCCTCTGTTAATGCAATTTAGGATTGCATTGACTTTTTCAGCTGCTGCTGCACACTGCTGGCTTATATTTAGCTGGTTGTCCTCTAAGACTCCAAGATCCCTCTCACAGTTACTGCTATTGAGCCTGGTTTCACCCAGTCTACATGTGTACTTTTGATTTTTCTTGCCTAAATGTAGGACTTTACTTTTCTCTACGCTGAATTTCACTTTGTTAAATATGGCCCAGTGTTCTAATCTGTCAAGATCCATCTGGATCTTGAGACTTCTTGGGTCCATATTAATTGTAGTGTTTTTATTAACCCAATGAAAGATCTTCAAAATACAGGTAGTCCCTGACTTACAAGCATTCAGTTACTGACCATTAAGTTACAAAGGTACTAAAAAGACTTGGGACCATTTTTCACATTTAAGGACTGTTGCAACATCCCCATGGTCACACGACCAAAATTCGGCACTTGGTACGGGTTCATATTTATGATGTTTATACTATTCCAGGGTCATCTGTTTCCCTTTTGCAACAAGGGTTCACTTAACAACCTGGGTTACTAACCTAACAGCTGCAGTGATTCACTTAATGACTAAGTTCATAAAATGGGGCAAAACTCACTTAACTATCTCACTTAGTAACAGAAATTTTGGGTTCAATTCTGGTCATGAGTCAAGGACTATCTATAGCCTACAAGCTTTTGAGTAAACAAAAAATCTTCATCAGCTAAGATACTTAAAAAGCCAATAAGGGGAAAAAAATGAAGTACATACTCCAAAATAAATTGAAAGATAAAAGCTTATAAATAGTTCTGATTCTAAAACTTTAAAAAATTTAGCAATAATGCTAGTTCACAGAATCTCCATCCAGCATGGCCAATGGTCCCACTTTATCCCTTAAACCGACACACATCTATACCCAAATGACTATGCCAAATTTTAGACTGTGGTTTTTAACATTCTCTTTTAGAATAGAATAGAATTCTTTATTGGCCAAGTGTGATTGGACACACAAGGAATTTGTCTTGGTGCATGTGCTCTCACTGTACATAAGAGAAAAGATACATTCATCAAGAGTCAAGAATCATAAGGTACAACACTTAATAATAGTCATACGGTACAATAAGCAATCAAATCATACTAGGAAACAGTCAATAAAAATAGTTAGGATTCTAGCAACACGGTTACAGTCATATAGTGATAAGTGTGAGGAGATGGGTTAAAGGAAGGATGGGAGGATTAATAGTAATAGTAATGCAGATTTAATTAATAGTTTGACAGAGTTGAGGGAATTATCTGTTTAGCAGAGTGATGGTGTTTGGGAAAAAACTGTGTCTAGTTGTTCTGATGTGCAGTGCTCCATAGTGTCATTTTGAGGGTAGGAGTTCAAACAGTTTATGTCCGGGATGTGAGGAGTCTGTAAAGATTTTCACAGCCCTCTTTTTGACTCATGCAGTATACTGGTCCTCAATGGAATTAGATTCTCTTCAAATCTGGTGAGACCTTATCCCTAAACTTCACAGTTGTGCATTATAGACAATACTATTACAAGTACAATAAATAACCAATTAAACCATACAAATTAAAATCAACATTGTGTCAGATGTAACATTAAAACCATAACAATTGATGATGGCAACAATGACAGCAAGATGGCAAATAAGATATAATCAATCCTCACTTCGTAAGCATTTTATAAATTGCTTCATACTGACTTATTAGATGGGCACATGAACAGTCATTGCTGCTATCTACTTTTTAATTAGTACTGTACTTTAGCTTTTTATATATGTGTATTTTTCAGAAATTATTTTTTAATGTGAACCCGGCCAGTAATTTTTAATTTTAATTAAAATTTAATTTTAATGTGTATCTGGCCAGTAAATGCTCAGCTCTATCCTGACTCTATCCCGAATTAAGGAATGACAGTCATAAAAAGTGATTTTTATTAAGTTATAGTGATCTTGTAACCTACTGAATAGGGTCTGGTTGGGATAGGTAACAAGTATAATTAACAAATAAATATATGACACAGAAACATGAAGCAATAACCTGGGTGAACCAATAGTTCTTCAATTGATGTGAAAGCTAATAGCAGTCACAACTGGACAAGAAATTTTCTGTAGATCTAAAACCAACCTAACTCTTTCACAAACCCAATTCTTTTGTTGTGCCATAATCTATTTTCATTATAATGACTTTGGAGACCTTCACAAAGTATTTTTTAGGTTTATAGAATATGTGGTTGTTTATTTATACTACATGTGTATTTTTAAGAAATTATTTTGATGGAAATCTCTCCATTAAATTTTTATTTTAATTACATTTTAATTTTAATGTGCTTTCAGCCAGTAAATGCATAGTTTCATCCAGTTGTCCCAACTCTACCCTGAATTAAGGGATGACAGGGTTATAAAAAGGGAGTTTTATTATGCTCTAGTGATCTTGTTGCCTGTTGAATGAGGTCTGATTGGGATAAGGAACAAATAATTTAAAAAATATGATACCTATATTTATTATATGAAATGTAAATGTAAGCCAGTGTGAACCAATAGTTCTTAAATTGATGTGGAAGCTAACAATTCAAGACCAGTCACAACTGGATAAAAAAAAAATCTAGATCTAAAACAAACCAAACACTTTCGCAAACCTAACTCTTTTATTGTGTCATAATCTATTTTTATTATAATGATATTGGAGATTTTGATGAGGGCTTGCTAGGTTTATAGGATGTGTAGTTGCCTATCAGTGTTCTAAACTAACAATGTGAAATGTTTGAGGAAAAACCAAGGCACAGTCAGAATTTATTTCACAATAAAATCCAAGCACTTACAGCAGCTAAATGCCTACTATATTTACATTTCTTCCAACTGTCATCTCCCTGAACAAACTTTTTGCTTTCCTGATAGGGGAAAGAGCGGGATAGTAGGTTCAAAAATCCCAAGGACCATGAAAGACATGAAAGAAATAATTGGATGCATAAACATTACACCATGTACTCCATCGGAATAACAAATGACACTTAAGTTACTCTGAAAAGAAATTCAGTATGTCTGCCAGAAGAGCATGTGCAAGCTGTTAAAGAGCATAGAGCCACATTAAAGCCAAGCATATTTAGTGCAGGCTGAACATTTTCAGGCAAAAGGCTGTTTTTAGAGACGGAAAATTATGGTAGACAATAAAGCTCCATATGGTTATGCCAGTGGAGAGGAAAATAACTTTCTCGGATGCTACCACAGATGACTCTTGAACAATGTTTGTCAACCTTCTGCTTTGGAAAGACTAAATGGCTGAGAATTGACATTCAAAACTCTGCGCTTTGGAGAAGACATGCTTTGAGATGGCTCTCAGACAGTCATTATGGCTCTGCACAATATGGCCTCTCAAAAGCTACTCCTCATGTGATGGGCAGAGAAAAGAGAACATCGTCCATCAGTTTCCTTCTGGTGCGATTCACTATATATGGTGAGTCATGAATTGGGTGGAATTATTTACTTTCTGTTGTTGCTCTCAATGTGATAGCAGCACAATTTTGATAAAAGGTCCTACTTCAGTACTCTACTGGATTCAGTATTCAATCTGTTTTGAGCAGAAATCTTGCCCTGGCAATTATCTTTCTCCCAGTAGTCGACAGAGAACTTGCTGAGGTTGGCTACGTCATGACTTGATATTTCTTCCAGTCAAAATAGGGGGGGTCACTTAATAAGTCATGTAATTTAGTTGGTACTCATCAGTTTTAGTTCTCATCATGTCACAGATTATCAAGAAACTCTGAGATACTACTGTTTTATATCATGTTGTCCTGGATGTGGTATTATTTTGCAATAGGGGAAAGAGATATATTCTCCCTAAGAATACTTATGACTATGTGCTATTAAGTCAGTGTTAACTCACAGACATCATACAGATACGTTTTCTTCAGAATGATCCCCAACCTGTTTTTTCAAATCTTCTAATGGTAGAACCATCACAGCTGCAATGAAATGAAGGCTAGCCACATCGCTATTGGTCATTCTCTCCTTTTTCCTTCCACATTTTTCTTGACTATATTGACTTCACAATAGATTTTATATAATGTGCCCAAAATAATTTGAGCTAGGTCATTTGTGTGTCAAGTGAGAAAATCAGATAGATTTGTTTTATTGTCTAATTGCTTATCCTGCTATCCATGGTAAACTCAACAGTTGTCTCCATCAATGCTCTTTCTATCTTGCATCTTCAAAGTCTAATTTGAACATGCATAGAGTTTCAGTTGGAAAACCATTGCCTGCATGATTCTTTGCTGTATTGACTCATTATATGTTTCACATGGTGCCTAAATGAGCTGTGAAAATAATTCTATCCTTGAGTTACTTGAAGCCAAAATGAAAGACATTAGTGATATATTAAAAGTAATGAAAAGAGACTTCCATTCACATAAGCTTCTGTGAATTGTGTGAAAGAAGGGGCAGAAAAAGCTATCATTACAAAGCAAATCAATCCAGAGCTGGATGACAGGGGTGTTTTAATGTAGGTGTCTTATCCCTCTTTTTAATTAATATCTTTATTACCTTAATAGTAAAATTAAGCTAGAATATATATGTTAATTTTCCAGACCATGAACAGGCAGCCAGCCTTAATGAGTGTTCATGAATGCTGTGTTCCACAAATGTAATCAGTATGCCACACAGCAATTGTACAGTGCTGTAGCATGTAAGCATAATTTAAACTGTACTAGGAGGAAAGAGGTTGAGTGGAAGAGGAAGCCAGAGAAAGCCACTGATGGGTAATTTTAATAAGATTCCCAATGCAATCCTAAGTTGCATCAACAGAGGGGTACAATCAAGATCAAGTGAGGTACTAATACTACTCTAAAAAGCCTTAGTAAGACCACACAGAGTACTGCATCCACTTTTGGTCACTATACTATAAAAAAGTTATTGAGACTCTAAAAAAAGTACAGAAAAGAACAACCAGGATGGTTAGGGGACTGGAGACTAAAACATATGAAGAACGGTTACAGTGGGCATGGCTAGTCTAGTGAAGAGAAGGACTAGGGGAGAGATGATAGCAGTCTTCTAATATTTGAGGGGCTGCCACAGAGAGGAAGGGGTCAAGCTATTTTCCAAAGCAGTTGTAAGCCAAACAAGGAATAATGGATGGAAACTGAACAAGGAAAGATTCAACCTGGAAATAAGGAGAAACTTTCTGACAATGAGAACAATCAACCAATGGAACAGCTTGCCTTCGGAAGTTATGGAAGCACTATCACTTGAGACTTTCAAGAAGAGATTGGACTGCCATCTGTCAGAAATAGTGTAGGGTCTCCTGCTTGGACAGGGGATTGGACTAGATGACCTACAAGGTCCCTTCCAACTCTGATTATCTGTTATCTGAAAAAGAAATGAGAAACTTAAAGAAAAAAAGAGAGGCAAATTTAATTGGAGCATCAATGTAAGGTAAACAAGGAAAATTTCAGCAAGATATGGGCAGGCATAATAACAAATATAACATCCCCCCGTCTCTTGCTTTTTATTTGTTTATTTTCTTTGTGATAACTTTTCTTTTTTCTTTTTGCATAATGTTATTAATCCTGAAAGGAAAATACCATGATGGGCATGCAGTATACATATGCAGAATGGCAAGACAGTTACTAGGCGTGTTTACTCTGTGCATCTAATCCCCATAAAAATTATTCTGTGAAATTCCTGCTAGACATTATTGTCTGTCTGTTTGTTTGTTTGTTTGAGGGTATTACATGACTTAAACAATGTTATTCTCCCCTGAGATGAAAAACCAAAGAGACAAAATGACCTAACCGGGTAACAGAGGAAATGTATGATCTTGCAAATAGTGTTGAACTTCAACTCCCCATAGGCCCAGCAACCATAACCTGTTCTGAAAGATGCTGGGAGTTGTGGGCAGGGGTGAGCAACTTATACTTATGATGGTTGCTGTGTCCCAGGATCATGTGATCAGCTTGGAGACCTTTTGACAACCAAAGTCAATGGAGAAGCCAGATTCATTTAACAACCATATGACTAACTGCACAAATGCAATGATTCACTTAACAACTGTGGCAAGAAAAGTCATAAAATGGGGGGGGGATAAACTATTTCACTTAGTAACATAAATTTTGGGCTGAATGGTGGTTGTAAGTTGAGGACTACCTGTATGATGTCTAACAACAGTGAGGAGGAGACTGACAATTGTTCCTTCCTTCCTTCCTTCCTTCCTTCCTTCCTTCCTTCCTTCCTCTATCCTTTATTTGGTACAACACAAGGCAGCATACATTATATTCCCTCTTTCCCAATGAATATCCAGAATGGGAGGTGTCAAAAATAGACAGAGGAAGGTCTCCAAAGCCTACTCTTTTACAAAAAGGGCATTATATCACCATCTTCTTTCCAACAAATTTTGTTACTATTGCTGAGGGCTATGTTATGGTAAATATTAAGTAGAGTTCATGGAAACAAGCCAGATTTATAAACTCTGCTTTGTGTGTGGCTGCTAAGATATTCTTAACATGGGTAAGGTTAGGTTTTCCTTGCTGAAACATCGGGATGGGCTACAGCAGACAAAAAAGCTTCCAAACTCACTTTCTTCATTGGAGGAACAGTGAGGCAGTATCCAAAGCCTTGCCATGGTAATGCATTTCCTTGGATACAGTTGCATGAGTACACCAAGTCCTATCTGCTCTGAGGCTTCTCTGAAAATTTCCAGTAGAGAAGTAGATTATGAGTCTGCTTACAATAGCAATAACAGCCACATTTGAATGTTAACATGCTCTGAATTACTCTACTGCTAAAAATTCTCATTAAAAACGCAGTGTATTCGCCTATGAAGAGTTTATTGAAAACTGCAAGACGCAAAGTAATGTTGGGAGAATGCTGTGCTTTAGGTTAACTTTTGAGTGTATTTTCTAACCTCTGCATATTAAATGATTCGTTCATACACTGAAGTGTAAGATAATTTATACCCGAAAAAAGACAAATGATATTATTCTCCAGGCACAGCACGAAGAGATTTATGTTCCTAGTTTCATTTAACAGTGGTGGGCATTTTGTGTATAACTCACTACATGTGTCTTGTTAAATTCTCTTCTCTATCCCATAACAGTGGCAAGTCATTTTGAGTTATTAATCCAAGTATTACATTCAAATTTAACAACCTAATCAAGCAAAAATAAGTAGATTTGACTGTTACAACAGTGATACTCAAATAAAAGATCTTCCTTTTTTATATTGTATTTTGGTGTATAACAATAAATCTACTCAAAAAAAAATACAGTAGCATTCTCAATTTAAAATTCAGGGCTATTACTTGAAACCAGCATGGATTATTCCATAAGTTTAAATCTCTGTAATATTTAGCAGTTATACTGTAACATTTCATTTCTAATATATTCTTCTATGCATTTTTAATTTAAACAGTAAAACAAAAGGACCAAGAAACTATTCAATTATCAGGGAAAGTGAATCATTTCCGTTTGAATGAAATGGTGGTTGTAACAATATTGATCATTCTGAATTTGAACACCAGGGTTTATAATTTTTTATTTGAACTTGGATCTGCTAACTTCACTTACAAACCAGCATTTGTACTTCAGATGAAAAAAAAAAAAGACTGGTTCTTTCATATCCACAACATGTAAAAAATTGAAAAGCAAATACTAGAAGCAAAATAATTAACCTTGAACTTTGTGTGCCCAAAGGAGAAAGGGAGGGGAAAACTTTAATATATGAAATGGGCAGGAAGCCTCTCCATTTGTCTCTGTGTGTTGTTTTCAAAAGATAGAATGCTAACAGCAATATCAAACTGTTTTGGATGATCTTTTTTGTCTTCTGTATTTCTGGAAATGACTATGTCGCATTCAGTGTTGCATATTAAATGGCTGTTCCAGGGAATATGATGGAAAAGAAAGAAGACGTCCAAATGTGGAATTGATGTTTTCATTCTGACTTTTAAATCATTAAAAGTATTCTAAAAGGAATCATTTGATCATTTTATAAATATTTTTAAAAGGGGACAGAGTTATCCAGTGTGTTTTTCTGTCTACACATCAAAATAAATCTCCATTGAAAAAGTACTATTGATATATAAGGAAGCGATAAAATAGAGCTGTCCAAGCCAGGCTCTGATTCAGAGTCAGCCATTCACTTATTTCTTAGCCTTGGGCAAATTGTCATTATTTGCTATCGTTGCTGAAATGGACAGAAATATAGCTTAATAAATAAGAGTGCTTAAGGCTATAATCTTTGATGTATTTATAAGCAAATCCCACAGAAGGCTGTGGGTCTTTATCTGAAAAGGGGCAGACTGGACTGCATGGAAACATCTTTGAATTCCATGGTCTTAAAGGGGAAAAGAGGGTAGCTAAGAAAAATTCCCAGCATGCAAGACACGTAGCCAGGACTGGGAGGCTCTGGAAAATAGAGCAGCAGACACCAGACTCCATCATCCCCACCTTCACCTCTCTCACCGATATGGACTTTGAAAGATGCATTCCAAAGTAATACTCTTTGGAGCAATACTTCTTGTTGCCATTTGCACTACAGGTAGTCCTTGACCTACAACCACAATCGAGCCCAAAATCTATTGCTAGGTGACATTTTGTTAGGTGAGCTTCCCCACATTTTATGACCTTTCTTTCCACAGTTGTTAAGTGAATCATTGCAGTTGTTAAGTTAGTAACATGGTTGTTAAGTGAATCTGGCTTCCCACATTGACTTTGCTTGTAAAAAGCTCACAAAAACTGATCACATGACCCCAGGGCATAACAACAGTCATATATATGAACCAACTGTCAAGCTTCTGAATTTTGATTTTGTGACCACGGGGATGCTGCAACGGTGAAAAAGTCACATTTTTCAATGCCATTGTAACTTTGAATGGTCACGAAATGAATTCTTGTAAGTTGAGGACTACCGGTAACTGGGAACATTTTTGAATATTTGGGGCATCTGTAATGCAATTCTACTGAGGTTTTTTTTTTTTTTTTAAAAAAAAGCTCCTTCATTTGGACTTCTCACTCTTTACAAGATGCATAATATGATCATAATTTTTATAACCTTTTTTTAATGGTGACTGTGCCTTATTCATTCATTCATGCATGCAGCCATTCATTCATTCATTCATTCAATATTTATAAATATCCTTCTCCATCAATGGCCCTAGGTAGCTTGCATTTAAAAAATGGTGGTCTACTATTCAAAATACTATATGTATTTACTAGTTTCCTAATTAAGGTTATACAAACATGATAAACAAACGAATTGTAAAAGGAGCCTCTGAAATGAGTCTAATGGGGTGCATGGTTCAGTTTGTGCCTGCAGCTAATAAGTGTTAGAGTGGTGCGTTCATTGGCAGCTAGGATTTTGCAGGGACTTCCATAATGGAATTGTTCTCCTGGAATCCCATAGTCCCAAGGTTTTTTTGGGTGGACAGGTCTAGAAAATTCTTCTTTTGATAAGTCTATGATATGACAAAGGTATGGACTATCTGGGGTCAAAATTGTCATTACTCTCAGTGCAGGCATTCAGAGGTTCTCCAGAAATGGTTCCCAGCTTTGCAAGGAAGGGATATAGTTTATCGTTGAAAAGAACTTGTCCAATTTTTGAACAAACAGAACAAATGCCATCTAAAATTTCCAACATTGAGTGTGTTAAAAATCAGAAGGAAAGGAACCAATCATCCAGACAAAGGTCTTTGAGTACCTAAGCCCTTACATGTTTTACTTTAATCCATATCATTCAGCCATATTTCTGCAGCAGAACTTCCACTTATGTCTTCATCTTAAACAGCCAAATGGTAGGTAGAGTAGTATGCTGAAAATAGTTATTCCTTTTGAATTTGGGCTGTGCAAATTTTGATTGGATCTTATCCACATTCTCATGAGAAGGAAAGAAGTTGAAATTTTTAAAAAAACGTAGCAGTGGTGGTGGGGAGAAAGAAATGACAGATTGACCAATTACTGATCTTGACTTAAGTACCAAATAATAATTATGAAAAATAGATATTTATCTCATAAGGAAAAACCTTGAACTTTTCATGTTGTGGGTAATATAACATAACTGATTTCAGTGCAAAGGCTAAATTGGTTAAAGCACTGTCTCATTTTTATTTGTTTATAAATTACCTGATTTGAGAACCAATTACTGTACTTTTGACAGAATAATTGGAAATATAGAACTCTGACTCTGTAAAGTAGGTAAACAGAGTAACAGAAATCTAAGTTAATTTGCTAAAAGAGGCTTGATTTGTTTGAAGGTTAAAGGTTGCTTCCAACATTTTGAAATTTTGAAGGTTGCTTCCAATATGTTTTACAAACAAGATTCCCTAGAAGAGGGGTCTACAACCTTAAACTGTCAAAGAGCCATTTGGACCCATTTCCCAGAGAAAAGAAAACACTAGAAGCCACAAAACCTGGGTGGGCATGGCCAACTCAATGTCACTCATTCCCACCCAGTCACATGACCCAACCCAGCCACCAGGTTTTGTGGCTCCTGGTATTTTTTTTTCCTCGAGGAAACAGGTCTCTCGCTCTCTCCCCCTCTAATCTCTCTCTCTCTCTCTCTCTTTTCTCTTTCTCTTTCTCTCTCCTGTCTCTGTCCTCTCTGTCCTGGGCTGGGCTGGCTGCAGCCGGCATTCCACATTGTGGGATCCAGGAGGAGGAGGAGGGGACACAGTCTCTCCCATTGTGAAGCACACTAAATTTAAGTGTGCTGCGCAAGGCTCTGCAAGAGTTTGGGCCAGTCCTGGAATCTGGGGAAGGCTCTGATGAGTGCTCTGTGTTGGAGGCAGAGATGGAGCCAGGGCCATCTGACAGTTATCAGCTGCCTTTGGAGTTGGAGATCAGTGGGGAAGAAGAACAGCTAGAGCCAGTTCCCAGTGTGCCCATGCACAGAGCTGCTAGGAGAAAGGAACAGTTACGGAACAAGGGCCAATTCAGGAGTAAAGGCTCAGGTGGATGGTGAATGGCCCCTCGCATAGGAAATAAAGACGAGCGAAAGGGGAGTGATGTTTGCAGGAGACAATTAGTTCAATTCATTAGGGTGAAGATCTGTTCCTGATTTCTTGCCAAGTAATTGCTGCTACAGTGTGGCATTTGAAAGATATCAACCTGGCAACTCTCCAAGCCTGGTAAAGGTCTGTAGTTGTGAAATCTCTTTAAAGACTGTTGGCTGGGATTTTGCTGGAGAGGAATTCACTTTAACCTAAATAAAAGTGTTTATCGGGACAAGGAGTCTGCTTCATGATCTTGGGAAGCCTAGGTCAGAACAACACCGGCTGACGCTGTTGCTCTCGTTCCCTCCATGGTTGCTCACAGCTCTTGCAGAGCCTCAAACAACACACTTAAATTTAGTGTGCTTCACAATGGGGAAGGCAGCCTTTCCCTCTCCTCCTGGAGCCCATTATGACATGGAACATTGGCTGCAGCTGGCCCAGCCAATGTCTCAGGGTGGAGAAAAGTCGTGCATCTCCCCCAGCAGCTGAAGGGCACGCAGCACCAACAAGGGCCAGAAGAAGAGGCAAGTAGAGGAGCACTTTGCTCCCACCCTGGAATACGGAATGAGTCTCCATCCACCACTATCGCCCTTTCCTTTTCAGGCGAAGAGTGAGTGAGAGGGGAAGGTAAGAAGTGGCACTAGCCAGTGTGAGATCATCCAATAGGGAGCTGCAGGATAGGGCCCAAAGAGCCGCATGCAGCTCTAGAGCCACATGTTGCCGACATAGAAGTAACCATTATTTATTGTTCTATTGTTTGAGCAGCAATTTAACCTTTATCTATCCTGGTTTATCCAGCTGAGTGTCAGTGAAACTAATTGCATCAGAAATGGCCACCAAACTTCAAAAGCTTTCGAATACATAAATAGGAGCAGCATTTAGACATTGCTGAAATAAAACATATTTTTAATCTTGTCACACTCCATGTAAAAACATGGATTTAATCACAACACAGCATAGAAAAACAAACACCTGTCTTATGCTCATAGTTTCTCAAAGTAAAAAGGCAAAAGATTCAAGCCCCAATTAACTCAAATAATAATATAATCTTTAGGATGGTGACTTAGACTAGCATAGTTATTATTTATAGGACTTATTTTGCTGCAAAACTGTGAACAAGCAATCAATAGCAGCAAAGGGATTTTGTTGTCATATAGTGGTCATGTATATTTTTACAACTTCTTCACTTAGATCAGAGGTCTTCATACTTAGCAACTTGAAGACTTGTGGATTTCAACTTCCAGAATAGTTGGAGAATTCTGGGAGTTGAAGTCCACAAGTCTTTAAGTTGCCAAGTTTGGAGACCCCTGATTTAGAGATCAGTATCCAGATGTTGAAGAGGAGGAGAGAAAGACATACCCAAGGTCCATGATCTACAGTAGTTACAATAGTTCATTTAGTGACAATTCAAAGCTACAATGGCACTGAAAAATGCGTCTTATGACAGTTTTTCAGTTACAACATTTGCAGCATCCCCATGATCTATGATCAGCATTCAGATGCTTGGCCACTGGTTCATATTTATGAACATTGATGTGTCCCAAGGCCACGTGAACCCCTTTTGCGATCTTCTGACAAGCAAAGTCAATTGGGAAGCCAGATTCATTTAACAACTGTGTTACTAATTTATCAACTGCAATGATTCACTTAACAAATGGAGCAAGAAAGGTTGTAAAATGGGGCAAAATTCATTTAACAAATGTCTCACTTAAAAACAGGAATGTGGGGCTAAATTGTGGTCATAATTGCTCCTTAGTTAATAGTAGACAATGCTAGCAATAGAAATCATTGCTATTGGGTGAGAAAAAATATTCCAGTTGAAAGAAGAACAAAATAAACAGGAAGAAAAGAGATGCTGTTACTTTAGTCCTTATATCTTTTGGATCTTCTGGGTTCCTTTATTAAGCTTCTCCCCATTACAAACTCACCTGGAAATAAGATCTGTTGAACTCGGTAAATCTTAGTGCTGAATAAATAGAAATATTGCATCCTCGAAGCCTAGAATGAATTTTATTCTTTGACTCTCCATTAAAGGAAACCTGTTTAGACCAACTCAATACACTTTAGTTTCTATAATTTTTAAGGGGTGTATTCCAAATGAATGTCTAATGGATACTTTAACTGGCAATGCCAAAGACTGCAAGTAGTACCTTCCAAATATTACAGTTTTTGTCCCCAAGAAATTCACCCACATATCCTTATTACATTGGTTTGCAAATTGCTGTGAACAGGGGGTAATGAGTTTGCGGCATTGCATATGTTGCTGAATTCCAAGCATGTCTTCTCATGTCTGACCATCCTTATGGATGTCAGGATGTAACATTCAACAATTAGAATGCCACTGACTGCCTTTCGCTGTTCTAAGTCATAATTATATCTTGCTTATTGGAGGAGGGGGATTGTACAATGCGTGAATCCAGCTATTATAGTTTTAGCATTATTTAAATCAAGCTCCTGTAGACTAGTCAACCATTTAAAACCCTTCCCCGAATGTGAATGATAAAGCTATGTCCTTGGTAAGGCCACACTTGGAATACTGCATTTAAATTTGGAAAGATGTTGAGACTCTAGAAAGAGTATAGAGAAGAGCAAAAAAGAAGATTAGGAGACTGGAGGCTAAAACATATGAAGAACGGTTGCAGGAACTGGGTATGTCTAGTCTAATGAAAAAGAAGGACTAGGGGAGACATGATAGCAATATTCCAATATCTCAGAGGCTGCCACAAAGAAGAGGGGGTCACGCTATTCTCCAAAGCATCCGAGGGCAGAACAAGAAGCAATGGGTGGAAACTAATCCAGGAGAGAAGCAACTTAGAACTAAGGAGAAATTTCCTAACAGTTAGAACAATAATCAGTGGAACAACTTGCCTCCAGTAGTTGTGAATGCTCCAACACTGGAAGTTTTTAAAAAGATGGATAACCATTTGCCTGAAGAGGTGTAGAATTTTATTAGAGTTTTGCACTGATAATTCAGCGTCAGAAAAATAAACACAGATGGCTGATGCTTCATTTAACATCATTGTAAACATAAGTAGATTTTACAAACCAGTTGTAGATTTCTCCAACATGGAGCAAACTCAAACAGAAACATGTTGCAAGTTCAGAGGAGAGCTCCAGTCTTCAACAAGCAAGCAAGTTAGTTTCATCTTCAATAGACAGACTTAGAGCTCAACATAGCTGCAGAGTTGCAGAGCTTAACACAGTTTCATGCTTAGGTTTCTTTTAGTTTCAGTTTCCAGCCTATCTTCATTGGCTGATTTAGTTGCTATGCCTATTCATTGGATGACCTTGTTACCAAGCTCTATTCTAGTTCATGAATATACTGACAGGTTTCCTGCCTAGGCAGGGGATTGGACTAGAAGACATCCAATGTGCCTTCCAACTCTGTTATTCAATTGTAGTCTATTCCTTTTGATGCGAGCATGCTTGTTTCCTAAAGTAATACAATACATTAGCTGGATTATTCTCCAAAGCACCAGAGGGCAAGACAAGAAGCAATGGATGGAAACTAATCAAGGAGAGAAGCAACCTAGAGCTAATTCCTTCATTATTATCTGATTTATGAATTAACACATGCCCAAATGTGTATGCAGCCGAGGCACAATAAAGTCAGCAGATTTTCTGGTAATATAAACAACAATTGAAAAGAGCAGAAGGTTGTAAACATATGATGGATGATGTACAGAGTATCTGAATATAATAACCACAAAAATATCCCTTTAGCAGAACTTTGACAGACTGCATAGTTCTACTACATAAACATAAAGATTTATAAAAATATTTATTTAGGTCATACATGCATAAATTACAACAAAGTTATTTTTTATCACCACCATAACTGCAAATGTGCTCTGTAGAAGACATGATGATGATGATGATGATGATGATGATGATAACTGTAAATAGTCCCTGCTTTTATGATTTTGTAGGTCTTTAAAGCAAAAGGAAAGGTAAAGTGAGATCATAAGTACAGTCACAGTTTCACCTAATGGCTGCTTCATTTAATGACCAAATTCCCAATTCCAATTGCTTGTAGTTGAACCAGATGTTCCAGTTGTTTGCTCGGCTCTCAGAACAGCCAGTGCTTTGCTTATAATAAAACATCTAGCTATGGAGAATGCTATCCTGTAGTAGCATTGTGTTCTTTAGCTTTAGGAAGGCTGCAAACAGTGGTTCTTCTCACTGATAGATTAACTATCAATAGAATTATTTAATTGTTTGTTTGTTTGTTTATAGAATTCTTTATTGGCCAAGTGTGATTGGACACATAAGGATGTTGTCTTGGTGCACATGCTCTCAGTGTACATAAAAGAAAAGATACATTCGTTAAGAGTCAAGAATCATAAGATGAATAGGAAAGAGGCATACTCTGTGGTTTTTCATACTCACCAGCCGAATTGATTGTCTCCTCCTAAAAATAATACCCTTGCCTGTTTTTACTTTTGAATATTAAGCAAACAATGGCAGGACCTGCAAGATAGAGCACATACTCAATAAGCTTTGGTCCCATGCAAGATAGTTCTTTCCAAGGAAGAAGCAATGAGAAGAATGTTTACACATGACCAGGAATAACAACCCAAATTCCATAGTGCATACATGTAAAGAAGTCTGTTACCCTTCCGACGAGAATGTGCCTTCTAATATGTTAGTCTGTTCTAGACTGTTCCTCTTTTTTCAAAACCAAACTTCAAATTGTTTGGATGCCCAGCAAAATGGATACAAACCCAGGTCTCTTGCCATGTCCTATCCAAAATTATATGGACAGCTCTGTCATTCTCGCTTTCAAATCTTGGCAGAGGGCTTTCTTGAGTCAGTTTCCTATACATGTTTTAAATCAATGATAGATTAGAAATTAGATAACTCATGTCATGTCATGTGATATTATAACTCATGTGATCCCTTTCCATATTTATCATACAAATTTATTTGGCCTGTTTCCACTCCTAGGTTACTTTTACTGTTTCTGAATATTTAGCAGTTTTGAGATGCCTGGGTTTAAATCAGGGCTGTCAAACTCACGGCCCATGGGCCAGATGCATCATGCATTGGCCAAGCCCATGCCCAGTTGAGTGAAGGGGAAAAAAGTCCCAATATATCATGTGATGTTGCCATGACAATCCGAGTTTGACACACACACACACAGAGAGAGTTTAAATAATCTACACACAATAATTTAAATATTATGAAAAAAATTAAGAGTAAACATTAAATTGTCATTTAGATTTATCTCTTAAATTTCTGAAGATTTATTTATTTTTTCTAATGGGCTATTATGTTTCTCTGTATCAAATCCAAACACAATTTGATGTTTAATACTCATACTAATAATAACAATAATCATATTTCCCATCATTTGTAGCACAGCAGTGATTAAATATTTCTTTTCTTCTAAGAAAGGTTTCATGTCTCCTGCTAAACTAAGTAAAAGCTTTTTTTAAAAAAATGATATAAATGTTTGGACTGGAGATGGGCAAATTGGGATCAATTTAAATGAGACATTTGAAGTAATTTGGAAAATCAATCCAGTTTAAATGTTCAAATAATTTAGAAATTCAGTCAAATTTGATTTGGATAGCTGAATATATTGGGACCAATTTTTCAAATTGGACTTAACTGCAGTTCATTTGGCTAGTTCAGATGATTATAATATGTGTTATGATGCTAGGAAAGCTTCCCAGCAGAACTGAACTGATTTGGGCAGACATGCTTCACTGATGAATCGAATCAATCTATTAATTTGATTCGTATAATTAATTCAGTGTTCTGAATTCATCCAAATCAGTTAATTATGCATACAAGATTAATTTGAAGAAATGAATGGTTTGAAGCAATGAATATTAAAATAATATTAATTATTGGTTTGTTTGTTTTTTTAAAAAAAGCAAGTTGCTTTAAAATGATAATAAATGCTGTTATTGCTAAAGTTTACTTGATGTCAAAGGTTATGGAAAAGCAAACATTCTGTTCTTTGGAGAATTTAAATTTTTGGTTTGTGAGAACAACATATTTTTAATTTATCTGAATAAATACAACCTTCATTTTATTTCTTTGTTTGTTCACAACATATATGCTGTTCCATTTCTGGAAACCCTGAGCAGCTTATAATATTTACAATGTATTAAAAACAAAAATAAATTAATTTAAATGTAAACAAACAATTCAATGCATTTTTCTCATTGCCAAGTATCTTTCTGATACTAATCAACATTATGTCTAACACAATAATGCAAATTAGGTATAAAATTCATTTTAAAAAGGAGCATAATAGGGATAAGGCTGTTTTGTAATTATGAATATTTTGTATTGAAGCCAGAAAATAAAATGCAAGCATAGAATAAGTAGGGAAATTGAACTGGTTTCCTTTGTTCTGTTATGTTGTTGTGTTGCTGTTGTTTTGTTGGTGGCTTCGTGTTAACAAGTATTATTGTAAACAATAGCTCAGGAACCATAGTTTCCACTGTGAATTTGAATCCTTTTGGGGAGAGGCCTATTATTTATGGAATCTTTAAATAAATCTCAATGAGTTATATATCACTCATGAAAATAATAGTATTCCTTCCTTGTCTCTGTGGTCTGACTTTTCTTCTGATAAAATGATATGATGTATTGTACTAATTATAATACTACATGAGAACACACCATGCAAATTAAATTCAGTAGCAATGGTACTCTAACAAGGCAAATTCTTACAAAAATGAAGTCACTCACAAGCAAAAATGAACTCAGGGTCCTCAACTCCATTGAACTTTAGGATATGAATTTATCCATGTCGTCTCTCAGTGTAAATGTCAGCCCCACTAAATCAGAGGCTGATTTATACACTCTTTGTGCTTGTTGACCCAGCTATTTTTCCCCCTCAGCCAAACTGGATCCCTCTGTAAATGTCACAGTAGCTGAACACTGCCGAACTGAAGGGATGGAAATAAATCACTCAAAAAAAGAAAAACAACGGTATTGCTTTTCATTAAGAGACAATACAAACCTATGTTAAAAAGCTGTGACATTCAACAAAGCAAAGATGCTTCTGTTTCTACTCATGTAGTTCCTGGTTAGAACAAATGTTAAGAGGTCACATTTGAAGTCACCAGAGCAACTCAGTAGTTTATCAACCTCAATGCTATCATATTGTTTCCTACAGCCTTTGAAGGTTTTGACATGAAGGTGCTGGATCTGCCATGGTTTGGTGCCTTTACTCCATATTTATTTTGGTTATTCTTATTTTGAAACTACCAAATCCAATATATCAGATCCTTGTTGTGGGTTTCTGCTCCATCTGGGAGGTAGGCTTCAGAAGTCCTTTTAGAGAAGCTTAAATACTGAACTGGGCTCTTCACACATCATCCTTATTGAAGCTTGCAAACCAGCATCTGCATTTCCTGAATCGGATGAGGAGAGCACCTCTTTCTCTTTCTGTCCTGGCCACTTTTTACAGAGGCATGATTGAGACCGTTCTAACAAACTGCATCACTGTTTGGTTTGGTGGATGCAGTGCCGTAGAGAGAAAGTCAATTCAGAAAGTGGTAAGGACAGCCGAGAAGATTATAGGCAGCCCACTTCCTGTTATTCAGGATATTATCAGCATTATGTGGTTAAAGCTCAAAGCATTGTTAGGGACACCACACATCCACTTCATGGTGTGTTTCTGTTTCTCTCCTGTGGGACTAGATTTTAAAGTATTTCTAGCAGGACTACCAGATTCTTAACAGCTTTTTTCCCTATGCCATCCATCGGGTAAACTCACAAAATTCGTTTTTCCCACCATGTACATTTATACATCTGAATTAGATTGTGCTGTTTCTCCTTTTAATACAGTATATATGAGTATATGCATAATTTTGTATTTATTTATCTTGTCATGTTTATGTTTATATTAAAGTTGGAGACCCTTTGAGAGCTGTATGCAATGAAATTTCATTTTAATGTATGCCGATTAGTGTATATCAGGGGTGGTATTCTACCGGTTTGTCCCCGTTCAGGTGAACCAGTAGCTCCCAGGATCTTCTGTGAGCGAAGCAGTTCGCTCTGACGAATCGGCTGCTGGGCCCACCTGCCCGCCCCAGCTCTATACTAACCTTTATTTCCTGGTTTTGAAGCTCAGCTGCTTTGTGCAGCCCAGCGGATTGACACATGTCAGCTGTTTAACACACATAGAGAGTGCGGGATTGCAGGAGAAGGTCAATAGCAAACCCTCAGCATGCATGCATGCATGCCCACCAAGCCATGCCACAAAACCAGTGGAAAAAAAATTTGAAGGTTAGTCTAAGTCTAAATGAGAATCTGCCCCATCTAGGAATGAATCATTGGCTCAGCTTGCTTTGCCAATGGTGTGTCCTCTTCCAGCTTTCCTGCCCCATCCCTAATATCACTCAGAACAAACAAGAACCCTTAACTTGGACCTGTAGAATTACAGAGGCAAAATTCTCTTTCATACTCTTTTTACGCTGCCCAATTATCTCTGGAGAATCACTTGTGCAGCAACAGAGAGAGCAGTCACAGTGGCAATGATCAATGCTTTACCTTTGATTCTGACTAACAGGAGATATAATAACATCTCTTATGCAGAATGTTTCAGCACCTCTCTTTGCATCTCTGCAATTGAATCAGTAGGTCATGTTTTTTCTTTCCCATTTCCTCTGCTGTGCTTGGCATGCAAAGCCCATACCTGCACTTCTTATTCATTGCACAGGCAGATATGATACTTCTCTTTACTGATTTCTCTGCTACTAGGAATGCAGTGAAAGTTTTGCATAATTGCAGTTGTTAGTAAAAAAATAGTTGCTTTTCTTTTAATGCTTGCTAAGGGCACAGAACTCCATCCATCCATCCATCCATCCATCCATCCATCCATCCATCCCAATAACATAATTTTGCTATGACATCTTTACTAATCAAGTTTTACCCACATTATTATCTGTCACCTTCTGTCACCTGCTTCCTTTTGTGCACTCTATAGAAATTTATTTTGAGTCACTAGAAAAATTATTTTAAAAAGCAAAATCCACACATGTTAACTATTATTGGACTGGTATTGATTTTTAAACTCCCGTCCACTGATAGCTCTTTGGCTTAAGTGTAGATTTCTGCCTTTCTGTTCAGAGGATCACAGACACCGAGAAACATGTGTTGTTGTTGTTTGCTGATTGCCTAGTAATCTTTATTTTGCATATACGTATGCATTAATCTCAAGTATCCTTGTAACATGGTAAAAGTGTAACATGGCAAGAGAGGACAATACGATTTATTCTGGTGAAAATGCTAATGATAATAATAGTAAAAATGGCGGTTCATGATCTTTTTGTTATTCTTGATGCTTGTCTTCTAGTTTGTTACTCTCAGAAAAATACAGATTTAATCTAGATGAACACACAGCAGAATGCTATAACAGAGTCATAGATTTATCCTGTTAAATTGCCTATAAATATACATCTTCTCTTAGGCATCAGCTTCTTTTCATGTAAGTCTCCATCACCCCAATCACAGACTGATTATAGATGGTTTTATAGCTTGCTAGCTTTTATCAACAACCTCTTTGTTTTCCTTTCTTCATTTTTGTAGCTTTTCGTGAGCTTTATATTTTTTCATTCTGACAGTTATAAAAGATAAAAACATTTTTAAAGTGTGAAATAGCATTAAAATGGTATACTTCCTTCTTATTCAGCCTCATTATTTGTGAACTGTGGCAACAATTTATTAAAAGAAAATGATGGAAAAAATGTATTTTCTGTATGCATCAAAGCCTATTCTCCATACATAGAAAACATTACAAAATGTTATTCCCCAAACAGAATTGTGGAAAAATCCCCCAAAAACAACAGCAAAAAAACCCCATAGATATGTAAAAGCTCTTAGTATATGAAAAAGTCGGCTCCATATTTACAAACAGCTAATAGAGGAAACCAAGAAAGATGATGGAACCATAATTAATGGAGGGCCATCTCTATAGTAAACCTTTAATGGACCAGTAGGAGGAGAAATGTCCATCAAAATCAAATCTCCATTTCGTCTGAATTCATATATTTTATAGAATACATTCCATCTGCATAATTATGTAATTGCTGGTTTGATTTGATAGATTCGACATTATTGACATATGACAAATAGATGGAAGTGATGTAAATTATATCAATTAAACAGACTGCTTCAGAAAGAACAGCTTCATTTTTGGTTTAGGGTGGAAGTAAAATTTGGTCTGTACTATCCGAGTCTTTTAAGTGGAATTAAGACCTTGCTCTCACTCTATTCTTTTTTTTTTTTTGAACATCTGAATCCCAACATTATATTGATTGATCACCTAATTTTGTTGCTATCTTGTCATGTAAGGAAAAAATAGATTGAATTGTGACAAATAACAATAAATACTGGACTTAACTATGCGAAAACAAATAATGATGAAGTGTTGTGATTGGAAGGATCGGTCCTGTTGGGAGTTTTGACTCTGATGACTGTTAGATCGTGGATTGACGTCAGAACCAGGAAACGTTAATCTGAAGGGCAAGCCAGTTAATTAGCACGTTGCCTTAATGGGTATAAAAGGACACAGCTGAGCTGGTGCCTTTCGCCAGGAACAAAATGACTATTTTGAATGAGGACGTTATAGCAAAGAGCTCTCTGTTTGTTTGAATTTCGAAGGGGAGTCCTAACAGTTTCTGCCAGCCGTTATCTTGTTACTCCCTTCAGTTTGATTTGATTGTGAAACGGCTGCTTTATGTTTGTTCGTTTGAATTTCCAAGAGGAGACATAACATTATTGTTCCTGGCCTAAACAAACCATCTTTAAAGCAAGATGGATTCAAATCAACTGCAGCGTTTGGTAGAGCAGCAACAACAACAAATTAATCAGCTACTGCAAAGCAATGTGACGCTTCAGAATCAGGTAACACAATTGCTGAATTATGTTTCCAGCTTACCAAGCCCTGCTGCTGTTCCCCCTGCCCCTCCTGTGAGGAAAAGCCCAGTATCCATGCCGGAGAAATTTTCAGGACAAATGGACATGTTTCCGGCATTTCTGGGGCAGTGTCAATTATTTATGTCCTTGAGGCCTGAAAACTTTCCAAATGATCGGGCTAAGACAGGATTTATTCTTAGCCTTTTATCTGGGCAGGCTGCTAATTGGGCTACTCCCTTGTTAGTTCAAGATAGCCCATTGTTGAATGATTTCCAGGGTTTTCTTCAACAAATGAGAGTGATGTTTGAGAACCCAATTAAGATACAAACTGTGGACAGACGGTTATGGGACATTAATCAGGGGAAACGTTCCCTGCAGGAATACGTTGCAGAATTTTGTTTGCTGTGTTTGGACTCTAACTGGAATGAACCGGCTCATATGGCTGCATTCCAGGAAGGCTTGTCTGATGCCATCAAAGATGAGCTGGTCCATGCAGAGAGGGCTTTGACTTTGGATGCATTGATAGTTCAGTGCTTACGAATTGAAGCTCGTTTACAGCAACGTGGATGCAAACGGCTCGGTATGGAACCATCTTCGTTTTCTCGTGCACAACCCACACCACCGAGAGTTTTCCAACCCACGGTTAATGTTGAGGAGCCGATGGAGTTAGGCGCACTCCGCCCTCACTTAACGGTGTGAGAACGTTCGAGAAGGTTCCAGGAAGGCTTGTGCCTTTATTGCGGGGGTCTGGGACATTTTGTTAATTCCTGCAAACGGAGAGGGACCCGCAGATCCGTACCTGAAACCACTCTTGGCTCGTCAGGAAAACAGGGTAGACCTGACCTCAGGGAAACCCTAGGTCGGACACATTTCACATCCCCACCTCAAATTGCTGAAGTAAATCCTGGCCCTCCTCGGCATTTACTTTTGGACACTCAAATTTTTCTACAGTCACAGAAGGAGGGAATTCCCGCTGTTGCGTTGGTGGACTCAGGGGCTACAACCAGCTTTATGGACCGAGCTTTTGCTACACACTATGGGATCCCATTGGTTGCTGTACATCCACCCATTAAGGTGGAAACCGTGGATGGGCGTGAGCTCAAGTCTGGGCCCATTCGTTTCGCCACCCAGCCAGTGCTTATGATCATTGGGGATCATGAGGAGGCGATAAGTTTTTATATCACCTCGAACCTTCATCTCCCTTTGGTGCTCAGAATGTCCTGGTTGCGTTTGCACAATCCGTTGGTGGCTTGGTCGCAGAACGGTATTTCTTTTCCAAGTCTCCAATGTGTAAACCACCTGAGACAATTGGAACGAGCGACGCCTCCATTGGCTGTGGGAGACAGAGTGGGGTTGTCAACGAAACATCGTCAAGTTAATCATCAGACTCGGGGGAAGGGCCCTGCGGTGGGGGATAGTGTTGTGATTGGAAGGATCGGTCCTGTTGGGAGTTTTGACTCTGATGACTGTTAGATCATGGATTGACGTCAGAACCAGGAAACGTTAATCTGAAGGGCAAGCCAGTTAATTAGCACGTTGCCTTAATGGGTATAAAAGGACACAGCTGAGCTGGTGCCTTTTGCCAGAAACAAAATGTCTATTTTGAATGAGGACGTTATAGCAAAGAGCTCTCTGTTTGTTTGAATTTCGAAGGGGAGTCCTAACAGTTTCTGCCAGCCGTTATCTTGTTACTCCCTTCAGTTTGATTTGATTGTGAAATGGCTGCTTTATGTTTGTTCGTTTGAATTTCCAAGAGGAGACATAACAATGAAGTATCCAGACTTTGGGATGGAATCATTTCTCATCAGCTTGAGGAAAGAATTTTCATCCTTTCCCCTTCTTTTGGATCACTCAGATGCTGAATTCAGAAAGGGCACCCTGTGAGATCTCCTATTTCACTTTCTGCTTCTGTATCTTGATATTCAGAAATTAAGATGAAGTGTTTTTCCCTCCTGATTCTTATTCCCATGGCAGGAGCACAGAGATCTACTTAAATAGAAGTAATTCCCCCCATTTCTAAGAACACAACTTGCACAATGTATAGCATCAAAACTGGACAATTGCCTAACATATTAGCCTAATAAAATGAGAAGTTTTACTCCCATTGCTGGCTTCAAAACCAATTGGAATCAATCTTCTAAAGATAACAGTGGTTCACATTATCACAAAAGAGCAAAAAACCCATGAGACCCATGAAAACCAACCAACCTCCTCTCCCTTCCTCTCTCCCCTCCTTTCCCTTCCCTCTCCCTTCCCTCTCCCTATCCTCTCCCTGTCTTCTCCCCATCATCTCCTTTCCTCTCCTCTCTTGTCCTGTAGACAACAGGAGAATGTTCAGAAACACATTAATCTTAATGACCCAGCACTGGAACTGAAATCAAGGAGAGGTATATTACTTGCTGGTACAAAAGCCACCTATTGCTAAGGATTATGATTTGATGTAGTCTAATTTGAGTTTAGGAAATGATGAAAACTATATTACATAAGAATATGTAGGGATACTGCAACTCCTGAATTCTAGAAAATTTAGAATTTTCAAATTTTTGCAACTTATAGTACGAAATGTAAATACATGTGTACCAAAGATACTACTAGAGAAATGAATGCACAATTTTATCTTTACAGTGAAAGCCAGTATTCTGTGCTCCTCTTTTTTAAGAAGGAGAAGGAGAGAGGAGAGGAAAAACAGCGCATTACAGTAGAAATCATATGCAGGCTGATGATAGTTCTACATTATGATGGTTGAGGGAGGGAAGGAGAGCAGGGGAAACGCAGCTAACAAAAGTAGCCTAAGTGTATTTGCTGGCTTTTGTCACCTTAGCTTTTTCAAGTGCTAAATGAAAAATGTGCATGCAGAGAGTGTTGATTAGAAAAGCAGAAAGTACATGAGCTAGGTCAGAGTCTTTCTGTGGATATGCAAAGGCTTGAAAAGCAAATCAGAAACAGGAAGTCTGGCTCATCCTTATGTTTACCTAAGATAAAGGAAAAGGATTGAACAGAGAGTTCAGGAGGTTCCATTTCAAAAGCCAGCTTGCTTCATCTGTATTCTGAATGGAACTGCAGCAAAGTGTAACCAAATGTTGAAAAGGACTTGTTGAGTCCACCCTATGACATAGTCTCTGCCACATGTGCTTGTCTGTACAAGGGAAGCAACATTTGCCTACAGATTCAAGGAAGAATTGCTAAGGATGTGCTAAGTATTCATATATAATCAAACTATGTTTTTCTAATATATTTAGATTAAACATCTGTACAATATTCAGTCATACTTTGCTAATAGCCTTTCATTGATAAAACCACTAAAATTGCCATTAATTTTTCATATCTTGTTTATTTCAAAAACAGATAGAACATTAGTTCACACTTAAAGAAGTCATACCTGGATTATGCTAATAATTGATTGGTAGGCTTTTCCAACTATGATGTCCTTGCACTAGTTCATATCCAGAAGAGTTTGCTCCTAGTTCTGTCTGGATATACTCCTATTTCTTTTCTTTTCTTTTCTTTTCTTTTCTTTTCTTTTCTTTTCTTTTCTTTTCTTTTCTTTTCTTTTCTTTTCTTTTCTTTTCTACCTTAATTTTGGCTGAATCTTTAGAAGTTGTATGCATTTAAATTTCTAATGCTGACTTTTCAGGCCATGCATAAAAGACCAACTGGCCTATTTGAACAACTCAATTCCAATTCATTTTTCCTGTGTGCTCAGCTTGATTGTGTGATAAGTTTTTCCTCATGTTAAAATGACCCTTTACAGTATAGGGCTTTTCCCACTTAACTTCCTGGAATCCATTCTCCTTTGTATTTCATTTTATTTGAAGAAGTCAAGTTAAAAATGCTTCTTTATGTAAGATATGAAACTGGAAAAACCTTCTTTCTCATGATTCACTAGAGATTTATATTTTGGTTGTGCACTGTTAATCATCCTGCATTAGCAAATGCCTTGCATTAAGTATTATATTATTTTATTGCAGGTTGTACCATATATAGTATTTTGATTTTCCTGTTCTGCACTTAGTTATATTTGCTCACTACCATTACTAAATAGTTAACATTTAGTTTCTGATAAAATTTCACATTTATGATAACAAATTCAGTCCCAGGATCTTTGCACTTTTACGTAGTGAATATCTCAAACGTTTCTGTTCTCTTTTGTATGCAGGTATTGCTTCAAGACTCGAGACTCGCATGAGTCCTCTGATGCCAGCTCAAGTCACCAGGGTAGCGGCTATCTCATCACCAGCTGTGACGTTCATGGCAACCAATTTGGTGGATCAAACATTAGCAGGTGTGTTTATGTTTCACTATACTGATTATCCCGCTAAAGCATATGTTGTGTATTTGCATACATTTCAACCAAATTGTTTCCTATGTTGTACAGTAATGAAAAAACCCTCTGCTAAACAGAAGCATTTTGCAATTGAACTAAATCTAGCATGGTTATGCAGCAACTGTTGTAGGATTTGCATCAGTTGAAGATCAGAGGAGGTTTCTTTTTCACAAATTCTATTCCAGAATGGACCCTTTTTTCCCCCTTTTAGACCTTGGAATCAAAGAAGTGAATTTTTTTTCTTTTTTTAATAAATAAGACCGGAGCAGTAACATTTTAAAACTCTCCATTCTTACAATGTCAGCTGGAAAGGAATACCTCTGTTTATTAGAACAGATGTATGATAGAAGCCACATCTGCACTAAAATGTGTTTTCACAGTACAGGAATGAATATATTTGTATCTATATGGTTTCTGTGATGACTGAGCAATTATTTGATTCCTCATAATTCCCTTTTACCTGTCATCATATTATCATATCCCTTTTTTGTCTTTCTGGTCTTCAGCTCACCTTTTATAACTAGCCAGCTGCCATTTAGACACACAAACTGAAATTGGTTCCCCCGCTCCTCTGAATTATCTTAACTCTTTACTACCTTTTCTATAATTTTAGCTTTTTTTCCTCCTCTGGCCCAAGATGTGGAGGTAGCAGTCTGGTGGGTGAAAATTAGTGATTCTTCAAATGTTCAATTTGCCAGATTCCAATATAAAATTGAATTGATTCATGTTTCCTAGACAGCACCTGTTATTTTTTTGCAGTTGTCTGAATGTTGCAAACGTTTAAACTAGTTTGCCTTAATTGCATACAGAGCACTGCTCACCAGAACAACTAGACGCAGAACAATTTTTTCCCAAATGCCATCACTCTGCTAAACAAATAATTCCCTCAACACTGTCCAACTATTTACTAAGTCTGCATTACTATTACTATCAGTCATCATTCCTATCACCCATCCCCAGCCACTTGTGACTGTATGACTGTAACTTTGTTGCTTGTATCCTTACCATTTATATTGACTGTTTCCTAGTATGATTTGATTGCTTATTTGTACCCTATGACTATCGTTAATTGTTGTACCTTATGATTCTTGATGAATGTATCTTTTCTTTTTATGCACCCCGAGAGCATATGCACCAAGACAAATTCCTTGTGTGTCTAATCACACTTGGCCAATAAAGAATTCAGTCATTCATTCAAGAGAGGATGTAATTATCTTAAATTCAGATGGACTATTTTATTTCAATGGAAGATCATAGCTTGGCTTTTCAACTGTCAGCAATCAAAGATTTCAGTAGATACTAACAAAACACTTGTGTAAGCTAAAATATTTTGTCTCATGTAGAAAAATTTAGGACAGCTTAAGAGGCTCAATGCACTTGTTTTGGTGCATTTTGGTCAAACCTGGGAAAAAAGCCAATATCACCTAATATAAAACCAATATCACCTAATATAAAAGCTGGTAGCAATGTCTTGAGTATGTTCATAGGACACATTTATGTAAGTCTGATCATGCTTTACTGAATTTACCCAGTTTTGTAACTGATACACTGAAGCATAAATTAAGTGTACAGGTAGGCTTTGTTGTGCATTATACTACACTAAATTATGGGTTTGCCCAACATAGCTCTCTAAATTGGTTTTCAGTGTCTCTTATGAACATGTTGATTATATAACATTGTTTAGATCAAATTGATAGTTGAAGGAAATAAGACAAAGGCATTGTTCAAACTCACATTCAAGGTCAACAAGCTTAGTGAAATATCAAACGAATAGCCTTACTTCTTTTATTTTCCTCCTAGTAAATAATGCTAATTCCAAGAAATTGTAACTCTTAGTTAAATATTTGTAACTTAATTTCAGTATTTCCCATATTCTAGTTCCTCATAAATTTATGAATGCATAAAACTGCTAATATCACTACAAACACTTTGTAAGGCAGTTCTCTATTCACAGGTATTTATGGTGTATAGATGAATAGATTAGCTTGTTTTATTCCAGTTTGTTGTCCCCCAAAATGGGTCTTAGTCTAGTGCTGAAGCACTAGATGCACAACAAAGCCTACCTGTACACTTAATTTATGCTTCAGTGTATCAGTTACAAAACTGGGTAAATTCAGTAAAGCATGATCAGACAAGAGGAATAGCTTTTAGCGTGTTTTTATTGAATACTCCCATCAAATGGCTAGTGTGATCTGCTGTCGTCGGGACAGTGGGTGGGAGTTGGAGAGTGATTTTTTATTTATTTTTATTTTTTCCCAAATCTTGTTCTATTGTATTTTATTAATTTATTTGATTCTTTTTGTTAGATTTTATTGTTTTTTTATTTTTTGTTTTAAATATGGTTTTACATTATGTAAGCCACCTCGAGTCACCATGGGTAAATAGGTGGTAATATAAATTAAATTTAATAGATAGATAGATAGATAGATAGATAGATAGATAGATAGATAGATAGATAGATAGATGGGTTCCGGCCTCAAAGGAACCAAGACCAAGAGCAGTGTTTTCCATTTACTTTTATACAGTTCAAAGCAAGAAGACAAAGAAATAGCATGAATCCATCTCATTGGTTAAACATACATTCTTTACCTTATATGGAACATCAGGTGGACAGACCACCTTAAACATTTATTTGTTTGTCACTTTCTGCTCTGCCAGGCACACAGCACCACATGCATATCTCTGTGTCATAATTTCCTGGGATGTTTCCACTCTCACCAGGATGGGCCTCTCCTAATTCCAGGGCTAATCCATCAGTTTACACTCATATTTTGCAGTACACACTTTAGTATATTTTCACTCATTGCAATTGTTTTAACTCTTTATTTTTTTAAAATTAGGTTATAGAGTATTATAAAATACAAAAGTAAATAGAAGATGGGGGGAGGGGGGGAAGTGAAGTGAAGAAAGATAGGGTGGGAAAGAAAAAGAAACATTGACTTCCTACTCTCTCTGTTACAGTAAAATAAGGCATTAATATCAAATCATAGCTTTTTTGCTTTTCCGTAATAGTATGAACAAATCATTTCTATAGAGATCTATCAGTCTAATCTGTAAAACCCAAAGTCAAAGTTACACTCGTTTCCACATCATTAATTGTTTTAACTATGATGCTGAGTTTGGAAGTGCACAATAACTCAACATTGGGTAAGATTAATTAATGATTGGATTTAGTAGAGTCTGAATTTCAGTTCTTTCAGATGCTGTCTGTTGCTCCTCCTTCCTTTCAGTTTAGATTGGAATCTACCACATTCAATTTCTTATGCATCTTAATATACTCTCCACCTCTTGCTTTGTTAAAAAGCTGCACCAGTTTCAAACAAGACTTTCAGCATATCAACTGAAATAATGCATTGGGAATGTAAAAGAGCCTGCCCTTTTAGACTTAAACAATAGGGACATCTGAATCTGTTTGTATATTACGCAGCTGCACCTTGTTAGTAGATACCTTGCCTAATCCTGTGCCAGTTTAAGTTTACTGCAGACTTTTGCAAGTTGACAAACAAAATATTTTGCTAGAGAAACTGTGACCACAATATTGTTAGCATGTGGGTTAATGTGGTAGAAATGCATGCTTTAGAGATAAGGCGTTGACATTTTTACGTGTATGGTTCAAATTGTTTCAGATTGAGTTTAATTGTTAATTAGAATTCCATTCTGGAAATTATGATCAGTTTATAAGAATGAAATATACTTTATTTCCTTTTGCTGTACCTTTTGATGTTTGGGTACATTTTGTAGAACCTGAGAAACACATTTTTTTGTGATTTCCTAGATCATTGTAGAATAAAGGATTTTTCTGTGGGGAGAGGTGCTACTTGGAGTTTTTGGTTTAATCCAATATTACAAGCAGCACTTTTGAGAGGGATTTATGATATTTAAAGTTTGGAATTTCATGATTAGTAATTCAGACTCAAAGGTGATATCATCAGGAAGAAATTGAACCATAGATGCATTTGGGGCTGCTTTGATAGCATCTCACATAATATACAACAATTGTATGTTCCACTATGACTGTTTTTCTATCCATCGCTGCTAATCCTTTAGTAGAGCTATCTACAGAGCCCTTGCATTCCAGACTTTTGTCCAGCCAATATAATCACACCCAGAGCTTCCTGATTAGCTTTTACAGACTGAGTATCTGGATAGAGACAAGGAGGAATGAGTAGAAAGGAAAGGATGGAGTCCAAAAATCAGCAGGAAAGAGGAATATCAACATATCAGCACATCAAGTTGAGATTTTCTTAGGTCTGTTTCTCACAGCAATAATTATAGAATTATTTCTGAGGAGAATGCCTTTCTTGGATTCAGCAATGCAACACATCTAGCTTGGATTGGGCCAAACTATTCCCAATGGGTCTGTCCATTTCTCGTTCATTTCCTGTCTTGGGAAGTAGTATTGGAATATTCTGAATTTTGAGTCTTGGAGATGTGATGGACCAGTACTGCTTTCCAGATGATAGGTACAGGAAATGGACATTTCCACAAGATCTTCCAGTTAGAAAAAAGGGCCTTTACTCAGTTCTCTCATGGATGTGTGTCAGGGACCAGGATTTGGATTCAAACTCTGGTTCTGACAATGTTGCTCCAGCTCAGTCAGTGGATAGTCAGCCTCTGGAATCTTCAAGCCATGATTCATCAAAGAAGGCCAAGCAATCAGAGGCATCTTCTCATCAGCTGGAGTTGTCAGTCAATGAGGGTCATCAGCATCAGACTTTGACACAGTACAGGCAGCTGCAAGCAGAACAATGGCAGTCAATGAGGCTTCTCACTAGGCAAATGGCAGGGCCACAATAAATGCAGCAAGCTGTGTTCAGGAAGATTTATGTAGCTGCTGTGTGTTCAATCTTTGTTGGAAAGAACCATTTGAAACCCAGTTTGTGATTCTTGTTCCTTTGTTTACTTATAAATCCTTGAGTATTGAATTGGCAGGCAATCCAACTTGGTGCTCTGACATCTTGGACCATTCTATGGCAGCGTAGACTTCAAACAGATTTATTCAGGCAAGACCCTTTTGTGCAGATCCTGATTTACAATCCTGTCTACTGTTATCTCCTTGATTCCATAGCAACTGTGTCTGGATGTGTATGCCTGAAACCTAGACAGAATAGATTGGTGTCTGGGAAGTGCCCCCCTTGGTAAATCCAAAGAAGCTTCCCTAATACAGGTACTCCTCGACTTATAACCACAACTGAACCCAGAATTCCAGTCATTAAAGTTTTTGCTGTTGTTAAACAAGGCACTCATGCAATCCTGGTCCTCCCCCACTACAGTCATTATGTATGGAGCATGGGGTGCCTCAGGGGTTGTGAGAGATCCTGGGTTGCTAAATGAATGGTCATGAGTTGAGGATTAACTGTATATACAGAAGCTGTCTGAACCGGAGCTTGAGAGGACCACAGTTAGGTGTCATCTCATGTGCCCGCTCTGCCTGTGGAAAAGAGACAGAAGAAGCAGGCAATGACAAGACAGAAGAGGCAGGGTTCAGAACTGTAAAAGGACCTCAGCGCCCTGGCCTGGCTGCTATTCACCATATTCGCTCCCTAAGGCACACAGACATTTCCACCCACTTTGGGAGAGCGGGGAGTGTCTCTTATGGAGTGAAAAATATGGTATATTTATTCAAAACATTTGTATGGTTATCCAACTCAGTGTGACTCTGGGGGGTTATATAAATGTTTTAAATAAATAAAAAGAAAAATTAACTCTCAAAACTAAATGTGTATCAGTTGGTATGACTGTTTTTCTACAGGTATGATCTGGTTACTGTAATAAAATAATTGAATCCATTAGAAGCTCATTTAATTCTCCCTAACTGGACAATTAAATAAAATGGGATTGCTAATTATCTGATCCCTTCCTATAGTTATTCCTATGTCTGTTGCCATACATTACAGATGTTCTCAATTATATTAATTGTTGTCATTCCTTTTTTGAACTGACCTGTGTTTTCTTGTCCTGTTAGGGAAATAGACTGACAGAAATGCAATCTACTTTACTACCTATGTTAGATGGGAAGAATTCCCATCAATTGCTGAGTTTTTTAAAATGTCCATTAAAAAACAATTAAACACTTGCCTGTTTTCCTAAAAGGGGAAAGATATACTATACAACTTCAGCTAATGGCATGGTAGTTAATAAAAAACAAAACTTTTTTGCCTGGTTTTCTATTTCATATAAATGTCCCCCAATGAAGCATTTTTAAAAAGTTCCTCAGTTTAGCTCTTGTTCAAAAACTATTCTATTTAGCAAGTGTAACCCGTTTTGGAAGCATATTCCTTTTTTAGATACATCATTCTGAGAGTTTATATGTGTGTCCAGGTGCAGATTGTTGGATGGAGAGGGATAAATACCAAGTGCTACTCAAAGCTGTCATCTATACTGTGATGAAATCCATTGTGACAGACCTTGCAAAACCACTCCAGTAGATAGCCATGGTAGTTTGTTTGTTTTTTAAAAATATATATATATATTCTTACCAACTCTCCCCTTAGCACTTTTTCATCTTTTTCCTAACTTGGCATGATGGATAGCAGGTAATGGGCGAGTGGGGGAATCAATAAGAAAATAAGGTGACAGTAGGTATAAGCATCAATAAATTCACATTACTCCATGCGCATTTAGAGAGCAGCACACACATATTGTACATACTTGGAATGCACAATCTTCACACTCAGAGCTTAGGATAACACCTAGAATCTCTATGAGTTATATCCCAAGCAGCAATATTTCATAGAAGTGGAAAATTATTAAGAACATGGGGAATATTTATATTTTAACTGACTTTAATTTCACTTAAAATCAGCTTGCATAAAGAAGGAAAAAACACAAGTTCACCATTTACTAAAAATTGTCCACACAGCTTAGTACTATTGACCCATATTGACAACAGGATTTCAGATTGGAGCAGAGATATTCAGCAGGTTCCGACCAGTTCTGGAGAACCGGTAGTGGAAATTTTGAGTAGTTCGGAGAACCGGCAAATAACACCTCTGACTGGCCCCACCCCCATCTATTCTCTGCCTCCTGAGTCCCAGCTGATCAGCTGGGTCTTCTTTCGTTGCCCTGCACAGGAGAATGGAACTGGAAAGCAGGTTAGTGGGGTGGGGAGGGAAAGGGACTTTGGAATATCTTTCCCCTGGAGTCGGGTGGGAATGGAGATTTTGCAGTGTCATCCCCTGGAGTGGGCAGGGAATGGGGATTTTGCAGTACACTTTGCCTGCCACGTCCACCAAGTCATGTCATGCCCACAGAACCAGTAGTAAAAATTTTGAATCTCACCACTGGATTGGAGATTTTTGAAGCCCACTATCTAGAGATACCAGAGGTTAAATCTCAGCCTTTTGCATACAAATAGGTGCTTTTCACAAGCTATAGTCTCTATTTAGTTCTAGAAGAATTATATCCACAAGAACAAAACTATTCAAATTCAGTGTGCAATTTTTGTACGCAACCTGCAATGGGAATGGGAACAATTTTGAAGCAAACTCTTTACTAGAACTTGGAGTACATCATTATTCCCCTCTCCATATGCTTTATTTTATGAGAACCTTCTGGGTCTTTTAATCGGAACCAAAGCAGAATGAGTAAAGGAGATACCACTAGATTTTTGGCAAAATAAAGATCAATAGCTTGGGCTGAAGGTGAATCATGCATTTCAGTAGCATTGGGTTATTGTGCAAAATTCAGTAATAGAAACACAGGCACCCTGGATTCATTGTATGTGACGTCTTTTTCCCAAAAGGGATTTATTGATTTATTGTTTGTAATCTGTATATCATTGTCTCTTGCATCCATGATTGCCCCTGAATTGTACCATTAATCACAACTTGTTCTTTTATCAGCAACAACTGGAGGGAAAAATGCTGGGTTATGAAGCTTTCTTTTTTAAGAGGAAAGAAGCTTTTCAATCAACCACCATTCATTTTTTATTAGTTTGGTTCTTCCTGTCACCTGGGACATTTCATGCTTTAAGGGCCCACAAATCAATATTTATGAATAACTAAAATGCTCCAAGTCTGCTTCCTGACTGGAAAAAAAAATAGCTGCTTTTGAATACATTTGCAAAAATATGACAATTAAGATACAAATATGTTCCTAAGCCTGTATTGACATAATAAGAATGAACATTTAACTGGATTACTCATCGGTTACTGCATAAGAATGATTGTTGCCAATATTTTAATTACTGTGATTTAGGATATTTTGATTGTATTATACCTTTTAATGGAAATAATTTATAGTACTCCGTTGTTATGTTTCATCTAAAAAAAATATTGAAATGACTTTTTTGTACTATATTGGCTGAAATTATCATTATTCATTAGGAAGTATGTTTTATATTCACTCCTGAATTTCATTATAATAAATCACTTAAAGGCTCTTCTTATTCTCTAACCAAAGTTAGAGGATTCTTTTAATTCAGCATTTCCCTTCATATCTTAACAGTATTTTTCTTGCTTGCAAGGGATTCCACTTTGTCATACATTTTATTGTCTTTATTAGTTTTATAGTTTTTGAAGATTTGCACAAGAACCCTAGAAATGGCCTACTCTTTCTTTTCCACCTCATTTCTAAGGATCAAAAATTATCGATATTACAGTTCTATCTACTGTGTGTTCATGTGTGTGAGAGAGAATATAGCCACCGCACCCCACTTGTCCCCAAACAACCAATGATTATCAATGGATTTTAAGCTATCTTCCTGGATCACATTCATAGGAACAAATTAGTTATTATGAAATCTGCAACAGAAATCTATTAGTATGACATTCACATACCACTCTATTTCCTCATTTCCCTCTGTGTGTGTTTATAAAGCCTGAAACTGTCATATATATTTTTCTTCCATTGAGTCATATCCAATTCACAGAAACTGCCTGAACAGTCCTTCCAATTTCTTGGCAAGGCTTTTTAGAAGTGGTTTGCCATTCTATCCTTCCTTGGGCTGGGAGAAAGTGACTAGCCAGAGTTTACTTAGCTGATTTTGTGCGTAAAGCAGTACCAGAACTCATTCCCCTTGTTTATAGCCTGAGGCTTTAACCACTACATCAAGCTGGCTCTCTCTTGCCATGTACATATCCCTAACAAAACAATATTTTGTTGACTGCTTTCCATATTATGTTGATTTTAATGAAATGTTTCATCATATGGAGAACTTTCACTGTCCCTATATATTTGCAAGTATCAGCCCCACCATGAGTTAGGCTCAACCTGGTTATTAATCTTTAGAAGTTGACTGTTATACATACTCCTCTAGACAACCAACCAAGTATCTGCAATGCATAACAACAAACAAATCCAACTTCCAAAGATGAATAGACCGGACAGGATTTTGGACAGCACTCATAGAGTGGCAATATTCTTCAGCAATAATTTATCAATAAATGAACCATTCTATCTTACTCCAAGAAATCTAGTGATGCTTTATCTTCATTGTCATTTCATGGATTCCTGCTAAGAATGCTACCAATGGCATACTGGTTTTTTGGAGTTTGGAGTCCTTGGGTCAGAATATGATGGTTCCTTTGTAAACCTAAACTTTAGACAACACTTTTACATACCTTGCAGGTTCCAGAAAATTTTAAGTTAGGGTAGGAGATTTAAAATTCTTAGAATCTCTTAGGTCAAATTGCTGCTGCCCCATATATACTTCATCAGCATAACTGAGAATAGAATAGAGCAGAGCAGAGCAGAGCAGAGCAGAACAGAGCAGAGCAGAACAGAACAGAACAGAACAGAACAGAACAGAACAGAACTGACTAGGTTTATTGGCTGCGTGATTGGACACAGAAGGAATTTGTCTCCAGCAGTGGTGGTATGCTGCCATTTCAGATTGGTTCAGATAAACTGATAGTAAAAAAAGCCTCCCACTATCAGCTGAGTGGAGGAAGAAAAAGCCTCCGACAATCAGCTGAGAGGAGAAAGAAAAGAAAAGCGCAGGATCGGCCTTCCCACCTGCCCCTGCGCTTTTCTCTTTTTTATCCTCTCAGCTGACTGGTGCTGCTGCAGACTCAGCTGGTGTGGGAAAAGCTATGCATGTGTGTTAGGTGTGCGCATATGCGGACCTAAACACCAAACCAGTAGTGGAACAGGTAGGATCCCACTGCTGGTCTTATCTCTCAGTGTACATATGAACAACAAAGCGACAAGTCATTGATCATAAAGCATAATATACAATCATAAATCTTAGGATGTAAACAATATGTGTCCCAGGATAATAATACAAGATCCAACCTGGGTTTGTCACCAGGACCAGAACATTCTGCTAAAGAGAAGCTCTCCAATGATGGGATCCACCACGAGTCTGAAAGGTCAGAAGACTGAACTCTTTTCCTGGTGACCAACCCAGATTAGATTCAGTTCCTTAGCTTATATATAAATTATGTGATTGTGACAATACCTTAGATTTATTTCAGCCCTAAATTTATGGTTGTTATCTTTAAAAGAACAACAACATACATTTTCCTGTCCTAAGAAATTAATAATGGCAATAAATCCTACTGCAATTGCTAAAATTTTCCTCCGAATAAACATGAATAGAGTGGATTTATACAAATGGATATATTTTTCAGTCAGTTTTATCCTAGTAATGTACTTTGCTTTTACAAACCCGTCCTCTGTTTTTGCACTGTTTATATTAAATAAAACAAGACTTCATAACCTCAAATGAATTTTGATTGCCTAGTGTTTTGAGCAGCTTTCAAGCAAGAGTTTATTTGATGACAAAATCATGAGAGTTAGTGGAAGATCACAAAATGAAGAATAGTTAGGGATGTCAAAATGTTCTTCTGCTTAAGCCCTTGGAGAGTAATTGAATAGGTTTAGCTTTGCTAGAACAGGAAAAACATCAAAGCCAATTATGTTTGCACAAAAGTCCTGGGCATGCAGGTTACTTTGCACATTTCTATAACTGTTGCAAAATCAGTGATTGTTAAAGGAATATTTCCTACAAATCAAAACAACTCTAGCATTTCCATTGTTTCCCAGATTCACTTTCCAGCAGACATATTAAGAACCTATTATTCAAAATTGTTCATCGGTCAGACACTGTATTTTCTAAACAACACATTGGTTGCTCCTGCAATTTTTGATAAGATAAATGTCAGGGACTTTAACCAACCTGCAGATGAAAATGTCGAGGGTATGTAATTAAACAGAAGTGATCTGTTTGTTTATTATCTTTTTTGAAGACCTACATCGCAAGTGTTGTAAATTCACATAATTCATTGTTCAAAATAGGTTGGACTATTTCACAATTTTCTTGTCTCATCAAAGGATGGCTTAATATGAAGGTATGCTTTTGGGTCTCCATTTGCTGCTTCTGAAACCACTTCCAAACAGAAGTGAACAAGTTTCCTGCCATTGCAAACACAGACAAAACTCCTAGGTTTAGAATTAGCACCGAATAGGTTTAGCATTTTTTCCTATTCCTTCAAGGGAAGGACAAACCTCTCCAGATGTTCATAATTCAGGAGGAAATCAATATAGTAGTTTTGTGCTTGATCTAACAACCCATGTTAGATCGTTGTTATGTACATAAGTCTCCTCTGTGCTCCTGAATTCTGTTTCCAACAAATAAAGTTTCAATACCATAGAAAATAAACAGTGACTCTCATGGGTTCACCATATCTCTCGTAGGTCTCAAATTCTTGTGGCCTTTCAGGCATGAACATCAAAATCTCATGGGATTTCAGACATTTGTTTAAATAAAAAGTCATTCTTGTGAGCTTCATCCAAGTAGAGCCATAGGCTTCCAAGTGTTGTAACATTATAATGCATATTATTCCCCTTATGTATTTATGTGCCAGATTGCAATACAGGTGCATGTGGCTAAACTTTGCATGATGGCATCCTCGCGCACATAGCTTTTGTGTGTGTGTGTCTTCATGCTTAGAGTCATAGAAACTATATGCACATTGACATGCATGATGTTGTTGAAACTTGCATTAAATGTATCAGTGAAGGAACCCATTGCTCTAAATACCATTTGAACACTGTGAAACTGTGTGAAGAGAGGGAAAAGAGAAAACAAATGCAATATCTCTCAGTGCCTTCCCATGCATTGATTTACCTATTACTGCAGTATGAATAACTTACAAGGGTGAGATACTCATAGTAACTTACACCAGAGTGGAAAACAGCCTGTGCGCTCTCTCTCTCTCTCTCTCTCTCTCACACACACACACACACACACACACACACACACACACACACGTGTTAAAAGTCTTTATTAAAGCTTTCAAGCCTGAATTAGTATTCCCCAGAAATTCCCCTTGTCAATGTCAGCCCAACCTCCACTGAGTTCAACAGGCTACTCAAAAAAAGCCAGCACTAGTCCACAGCACAAAGACAAGGCAAGATCCCACGACAAAGGCAAATCCACAAGGCAAGTCCAGAGTTCAAAGGCATGATCCAAAGTTCAAGGCAAGAATCACGACAGCTGAAGAATACCCAGCAAGGAAACAGAAACATTGCTCCCAGCATTGTTTCACTCCCCTTACTTAGCTAAATAACTGCTTCCTGATATATCCTATCAAGAGGAGTGAAGCTGCCTCCTTGCAAGTAGCCAGGCTTATGTTTTTGTTGTGCTTGCCTCCTCTCAGCCCTATGTGCTCTTGGAACTTGAGGAGGAGACAATTGTTCTCCAATGATCAGCTGCAGCTGTGTGCCCTGTCCATCCAAAACTTCTGGGCTTCCCAGCTTCAGCTGTGCCTCTCTAGTCTCAAACTTAGCCAGCTGGTCTTCCAGTTGCTCCCCTGTGCTCATTTCTTCTACTCCTGGCTTGTAGCTCTTGGTTGCCTCCCCTCCTGACATGCCCATGACCAGTTCATCCTCCTCCAAACTAGCTTCTGGAGAGGTCACTGGGAAAATGTCCAGGACAGTCATCACACAGCCTTTCATTGATGACTATGGAACTACCCTTTGATTTTCTTGAAGTCAGGTGATTTTGGAAAACCTTATAAGCTAATGCTGGTTAGATGAAATCAGAAGTACAAATTATGAACATCCACATTTTGTACAACATCGCCTTCCCATTATTTATCTATTTGCTATGCAATAAATGATTTAGATAAGTTTTAAAACTGGATACAAAGTTAAGCTTTTTAAAATTCACATGCTATCTCTTCCTGGTGGATTAATGTCACATTGGCTGCAAGGGGTTATGTAAAATGGGTGGTTTTAAAATCAGTCTGATTAAATCTCTTGACATGGATGTGTCCTTTGGTTTTCTTAGGGTTTATTTATGTTTAGAAAGATAAGGAAGAAATTCAAGTCTATTTTCTGAACATTGGGGGAAATGCCCTCCGTTTTGCAAAAGTGTCTGCCTGCCAACTTTCTGTCAATTATCTGGTCCCAGAATGGGTCTGTTTGTGGAGTTAAAATGAGATTAACTAGCCTAAGGCTCTGTTACTTGTATCTTTTTATTTGCATTTGCATTTTCAAAATTATGAATGGGATTTCATTGCTGTGTACACAGCTGACACATCAGTCAGACAACAGAGCCCTCAGCCATTATTTCTATGAAATCAGAATCTCTCCAGAAACCTGTTGGCAAAGAAGAGAGAACAGAGTTTTTAATATACTGAGTGTGAATGTGTATGTGAGTGTGTGTGTGTGTGTAGGGGAGGAGGGAAACAGAAAAAATAAATACTCAAATGATTTTATAGATTCTTTGACAAAAATTGGTTGTTTTCATTCAGTAAAAGTTTTATGTCAAGACATCAAAGAAACAACATTTTAAAACATGCCTTAAAGTCGCCAAGTTTGAAAACACTGGTTTAAATTGAAATTTTCCATTCTCTTTTTATCAACATACATGGCATAATTCAAATTTGAAGGTACTGAAAATGTAGTTTTGAATTATAGTACGTGTACTGATTTTGGAAAAATAATGTATCTTTCTAAATGAAAATTTCTGTTTGTTTTTTTTTTAAAAAAGGCTCAGCTTTAGAGATCCTCTAAATGAAAAATAGAAGATAGAAGGTTCTTTCTGGATCTTATTTGTTCTGTAATTGCAGATAAAAGGAAAGAACCAGACAGGACATCCTGCCCACCAACCCTAATTTTACATACTGAAATGAAGAACAAGCCAGCAGAAAATGAAAATGAGAAGGTTAGTTTCTTATTGTTTAATTCTGAATTGAGAAAGAAATGGATTTTCTTCATAGATTTATCCTGCAGCACAGATAGATCCCCAAGTTGGCATATTCAAAAGTTTGTTTCTCTATCTTCCTGCTTTGCTTCATCTTCCATCTCCTCACTTCCAGGAGTGTGGGCCCAGCCAGAGAAATCTTAAAATGGAGGACTGTGAACTGGCGGATGAGAAGGGTTCATTGGAAAAATAAAATCCATTGAGAATGTTTGGATTAAGAGTTCCCTAGAATCTGTATCTATCTTTATTAAGATAATAAGCAAAATGAAAATTGTTAAAGCTGTGTTAATTGATAAGCTCCACAAAACTGAGTCATACACACAGAGACATAGACACACACACACACACACAATATGCAATTGTGGCAAATATCTGTAGCTCGGGTATAGGATAAGGATGAAAGTTTGTTCTCCAAGCTTGTGGGTTGCTTTCCAAACATTTCATTGCCAGGTTAGGTAACCTCTCCAGCAGAGTTTAGGGGATGTCAGTGTTCTTCTGTTTATAAGGGCTTCAGGTGTGGGTATGTCAAGTGAGGGTCTTGTGATGGGTCAGCTGTGAGTCTTGTGATGGATCTTGTGAAAAGGAGATTATATCAGCTCAAGGTCACTGGGAAATTAATTGCTGGTATGTGGGTTGCATGGATTGGTGCTGTCTATGGTTGGCTGTGTGGTTGATTTGGATTCTGAAGGGTTCGTAGATTGGTTGTAAGTCAATATGTCTGTTGATGAAATTGCCTGTGGAGTGCCAGGCTTCAATGAAGAGGAACACTGACATGCCCTAAATTCTGCTGAAGATGCTACCTAGCTGGGTAATGAAACATTTGGAAACCAACCCACAAGCTTCAAGGGTTCATTTTCCAAGCTTGTGAGCCGTTTTCCGAATGTTTCATTACCCAGCCAGGTAACATCTTCAGCAGAGTTTAGGGGGATGTCAGTTCCAGTGTCTATATTTATTTTATTTTTTATTTATTTGTTTGTCAAACATGTACAAGATAACAAGTATAAGTATGAACATAAACAAGAACAGAGGAAGTAAATACATTTACAGATAAATGGGGACAGTAAGACAGGGACAGTAGGCACACTGGTACACTTATGCATGTCCCCTTTAAGGACCTCTTAAGAATGGGGTGAGGTCCATGGTAGACAGTTTGAGGTTGAAGCTATGAGGGACTGAGGCTGTAACAACAGAGTCGGGTAGGGCATTCCAGGCATTGACCACTCTGTTGCTTGAAGTCGTATTTTCTGCAATCAAGTTTGGAGCGGTTTACCTTGAGTTTGCATCAGTTGTTTGCCTGTGTATTATTTTGATTGAAGCTGAAGAAGTTGTTGACAGGCAAGATGTTATAGCAGGCAATTTTGTGAACAATTTTGTGAACTTAGATCGGACTGCAGGTGGTGCAGTTCCAGAATGTCCAGGCCTAAAATTTTGAACCTGGAGGCTATTGTGAGTGGAGGAGTGGAGTACTTTTCTCGAGAAATACCTCTGAACCTTCTCAATTGTGTTAATGTCCAATATACATATATATCTTCTACAAATTTGACAGCATTTATTCATAATGTTGTATCTTTAAAAAGTTACTGTTATGGGAGTTAAGTAGCAAGAACAGTTATCTCTGTATTCATTCAAACTCGTCTCTCTTCTGGTTATTCAGGAATGGCCAATGTAAAACCTTCCATGTATTGATGGAATCCAATTCCCATTATCCTTAGCTGTTATGAGATATAAAATTAACTGTGAACTAGTTCTACAGAATAACATTATGTGCACTATCTTGGCCTCTTTGAGGAAAGCTGTAATCTGTGAAATTAAAAAAAAAAGCTTGTTAGAATGTAAATAAAACACATAGCATAACAACGTCTTTTGCTGATTAATCTGTTTCTTTTTTCTGAAGACTCATTCTTTAAAACTACTCACAGATGATGAAAACACTTCAAATGGCAACAAGCCTGTTGCATCTACTCCTGTCCCAGGATCTCCCTGGTAAGTAACTTTAGGAGTAATATATGTCATTCGTTATTTGGGCTATTTCCAAGGATAAATTAAAGATCTGCTATATCATAGTTAACTAAAGAAAAGGAGAAACATAATGGTTATTGGCTATTAGCCAATGTTTAACACTTTTCTTCAGAAACCAACACCTTAAATATATCTCAGTGCCCTCACAACTGCACATATCAATGAAATTCTGCTCCATCCCTTATCCTGACATTGTTGCACATCTGAGATGCAATACCAGTGATGTAAAAAGGACACTAAAAATATAACCTGAAATTTAGGCTGTATTCCTGATTTGCTTGATATAGTAAATAGAGATAAAGTACCTGGAAATGAATGTCATTTAACTCAGTAGTCATTTAACTTAAACTGTCATTTAATTCCAAGTAGGTATGCATAAAATTGTATTGTCCACTAATAAATGTATAGAATACCTCTGCAAGTATTTGTTTCATTTTTAGGGAAATATTTTTTCACTAATTATATTAATGTGCTTTAATGCAAAAAAATCTCATTCACCACATCACCTACATTAGCTCATAGTGCTGTTCGATCAAGTGATCTATGAGAGAATCACACTGAAACATGGAACAATCTTTAGAGGATATACCATTAATTCGAGCTTCTTTAGATAGGAAATCAAAAGATCAATATAACAAAATCCACAAAGAATCACCACATCTGATAAAAGTGTGGCATTGACCCCAAACCCTTTCCACTCATAGGCTGGGTCCATGCTTCTAATGGATTCTGTGGTTCATGTGACATTACCAGTCAAACACTGGGATGTCTTTCAGAAACAAGATCAGGAAGTTTTGAGAAAGATTTCAAGTTATGCAGCTTAAAATGAAAGGTGAGTTTTGATTATTCTTTGGAAGCTGCTCCTATCTCATTAGTTCTAATGTACTATGAAGTTTATGAGATGATTACATGATATACATATTTATTGAAGATACTGAAGAATGTTCGCAAACATTTTTCTTCGTTCTTTTTTCCCATATTCTTGATCACTATTTTCCAAACCAGTTTTGAACCCTATGATAGTTTACATTGAAACATTTAATTCTTTTTAGTTTACTGAAATATACTGTACAAGTGCTTAGACATATACTACTTCATAGTGCTTTATAGTGTTCTCTAAATAGTTTTCAGAACCAGCATATTGTTCCCAACAATCTGGCTCCTCATTTTACAGGGGTCAGAAGAAATGGAAGGCTGAATTAACCAGGATCGAACTCCTGGTAGTCAACAGAATTAGTCTGTAATACTGCATTTTAACTACTACAGCTCTTGAAATCCTTGTATTGAACAAACAATCCAAGTTACAATGTCTTACTTTGCTATGTATCTACGAATGGATACACATGTACCAATATATCTAGATATGATAGTAAGAAAATAGCTAAAAGCTTATAAACTACACTATATGGTTTTCAAATTTTGTATTTATGAACCTTGCACTGTTTACATTTTGTATCTGTAGACTTTTATACTTTATGTATTTGCCCATTGAACATGGGCTGACATAGTAGAAACAAATCCAACAATATTTATGTCAAACCAGATGGGTTGATAGCCTAATATTAACATTATTTAAATGAAAGTCCCATGGTTTAATGTGACTTAATTCCATGCAAATGTTTAAAAGATTGTGTCTTTAATCCTAAACGTGTCATTCAACTTTTTTTTGCACACATGTGTTGATTAAGCAGCAACTTTTGTAGGACTTTTGTTTTTCCTTTTATCTTTTGTCTCCCCCAACTAGAAAAATAGTGGATGGATATTTTGGTACTTTTTAGTATCTTTTTTATACAGTTTTGTTTACTAGAAAGAGACTATAAAAAATACAAACTATCACTAGACAGAAAGCCACAGCAATACAGAATCTGCTTCTGATCTGCTGGTGATCTGCTTCTATTTGGTTTATACTTGTAATTTAAAGGCCAGATCTAGTAGCCTTACATTTGTTTACTTTTCTTAAAGCCATTTTCTGGGTTTTAAATTGAAAGACAGGCTATTCCAGAACACATAGGTAAAGCACATTATAAAGCAAACAGCTTCAATATTGGAGGATAATTTGTGAAAGGGTTCATTGTTAATACTGTATGTTCAAATTCCTCATGACTACAATGCTATATCCATATTGTTTTCTTGGCCAAAATATAAATTCTGTCCCCATCCTCCCACCTTCCTAGACCAATTTATAATTTGGGATTCTTAGTTGCCTCATTTTTAAGTTGTAATTAGATTAGATCCTGCTTATCTTTTTCAAGAAAAACCAAAATTGGTTAGAAGCTGGTATCTACAGTGGCTTAAGTGCTTTCTAAAGATGTCCCTATTTTCCTGTCTGAAATATTGGTGTGTAGATATTACTGCTCTTTGAATTATCACCACTTGAATGGGATGGGAGTCTGAAGGTCTGAATGGGGAGGAAAAATCTCAAGATCAGGCTTACAAGACCAGGCAACTACTTCAAGAGCAGGAACTCTAAATCATTTAGCAGCCATAGGAATGACTTATGAAGTTCATGTTTTTGCTTCTGCTATTTTTTTTTTTAACTTGTAGTACAGATCTGAGCATCTGTACTGGTTGAATAAAACTAGTTCAAAGCTGGGAGTTAGCCAGGGGTGGGGTTCAAATTTTTTAACAACCGGTTCTGTGGGCATGGCTGAGTTGGTAGGTGTGGCTTTGTGATCATGTGACTGGCTGGGCGTGGCCAACTCAACATCACTCACATTGAGGCATGCATTTCCTCGCCTGGCCTCTCATGACTGTGGGGATGCTGCAACAGTCGTAAGTGTGAAAAATGGTCATAAGTCACTTTTTTCAGTGCCATTGGAACTTTGAATGGTCACTCCACACAAGCAAGGTACCAGCAAAGGAGGGGGGAAAAACTCCAGAGAAGTTCCCGAGACAGGAAGTCTAGTCCTGCCAAGAATGTCAAAAGGGTTAATGGAGAGGCAGTTTCTGTAAGCAACACCCGAATGTTCCCTTCCTACCTTCCTTACAAGATTAGGCCAGTAATTTATTCTAACAACCAGTTCTCTAAACTGCTTAGAATGTTAACAACCTGTTCTAGAGAATAGGTGTGAACTGGTAGAATCGCACCCCTGGAGTTAGCTGCTCTATCAGGTGCCAGGAAATAAGGAAATAATCTTGAACAGTTGGATCTTCATCCATCTCACAATTTATGATATTGCCATTTTTTACAAGATGTTTATGAAATAAGAGCCTGGATTTCATTGCATTTCATCTGAGAAGGATGAAATTTCATGTGAATTTACTTGAACTTGTCAAAACATGAATTTCAGTGTTGCATATGAAAGCTTTTGAGCTCGTTTGTTTGTTTTTATTTAAAAATGATAATTCCCAGCAAGTGCCACACTGTGTTGGAGAAAATTGCTCTATAGTTACCCAATACAGAAATGGTTATAGTCTTTGGGCAGGATTGGTAGGCCGAAAATTAAATATTATATGGGACCTTGAAAACAAATTACATATTAAGATATCAAAAGATTACAGGATAATTTGTTAGTTCGAATTGATACTTTATAATATGATCATAGCGTATTTATTTTGAAATGCAAACTCTGAATTGCTGCTTATATGCAACTGAATACAGTCAGTATTGTGTTAACTTTAGAGGCATTTTATGTACAAACCTCTGCCATTACCTCCATTTTTAATTAGTGTTCTGTCTGTGAACAAATCACTATATTTCTGCATTTGGATAATTGAAAACTTTATTATGCCAAATAGGGACGAACTGGGAGATGAGTCTGATAATTTTTAAATTAAATGTCAAATTGGGTTAGTAATGGGAAAGTGAAGAGATTTCTAGAGGGAGCTGCCATTTGGAGCCATTTTAAGCACCTCTCCAGGGACATTCACTAGGTCTTTCAGTCAGATGTGAAAATGGGCCATTTCCATTTCAGCTATTACCTTGCTTTTATTAGATAAATGCCTAAGCTTCAGCTGGCCCAGTGGTAAGAAGTTCACACAATGAATGTATTTGTAGCTGGAAATGAATTCAACCACCATCCGGGGAGATGGAAACTAACTGTGACATAAGCCAGACGTTTGGATTTCAGGAATGGAGGAAAAAAATGAATAGGGGGAAGATTCCGAAAGGCAGGTGTTCAGGAGTTTTATTTAAACTGCATGCAATTTCAAGTTTATTTTGAATACATCTCTACAAACCCCGCAATTTTACAGGTTTGCACATTTCTGTCTTACTTTGAGCCCCAAGTGCTAATTATACGTGAATGTTTTTGCAATATAACAAAATACATATTAAAATTCACTACAAGGCCCTTGTCAGCAAGTAGTTGCTTTCTGTTTGCTGCTTGGTGAGTTCCTGCATTCAGCTTTAAAGTTTTCAGGAATGAAAAGATCTTTCCAAATGTTTCTGCAAAATTCTGAGGCTCAGCTGAAGTGCTTCTTTAGGACACTTATCTGTGCAAACAATTTTTTTTAGTGAAGATAACATTTTTCATTTATTTTGAGTCAAACTCAGGGAAAAAACAGTCTGTCATTGTGCCAGGAAAAATTACTGCTTATCTGCATTCTCCTATATTTCAGCTTTGTTTTGCATAAAGTAAGATTAGCATTTCCATAACCTCTCATTTGATTGTTTAAGTTATGGTCAGAAACTTATGTTCCTTCTTTTCAAGCATTTGATTCAGAATAACGATTACCTTAAAGAGCCAAACTGGAAGAGACAATAACTCCAGCTCTTCAGATTTCTCTCTGGTTCAGAATAAAATCCAAGGTGAAGCAGAATTTCATTTTTAATTCTTCCCAACTCACAGAATCCCTGGATCCAAAATGGCAGCTCCCACAAACTGGGAAGTCTCTATTTAGATATTCTCTGGACTCAGGAAGAATGGGCAACCAAGGATATCAAAAGCATGAAATCTCTCCAATCCCCACCTGCAAAATTTAATTTGCCCTTGACATTGTCAGGCTGGAGTTGCCAGGCACATGGCAATTGTGGACTCACCTACAAATGCTGAGCATTTCTCCATCATTACTTATCCATACATCACGGAAAAGAAATCTCTTTTAAGTTCCCTTTCAGATACTGTCAAACATGAAGGTGGTGGTGGTGGGGGGGGGGGGGGTTAGATTGTTTCTGCTTCTTTACATTACTGTCAAATATGAAGGGAAGAAGTGGCTGTAGATTGCTTCTGCTTCTTTAAATCTCCTTATTCATTCTGATAGTCTATCCTAACTCAATTAGTTAAAAAAAGAACATTAAATTATTTCATCCCCAAAACAGCTGGTCCTGAAGCAAAACCTATATGCAGAATGTGGTCTCAGTAATACAATCTGAGACCCTGAGCTCCTCTGCCTCCATTTTAACAGGTACATTCTGCTTATTTAACTCACTGTAAGCTCCACAGGAGAGATATTTTCTAACCACATGCAAATGAATGAATGAAGCTGACACTTAACAACCAGGCATCTGGGAGACATAACAATTTATGACTGTCAAACATGTTGAGAGGGACAGAATCAAATTTGGCTTGGCTTTGTTTGGCAGTGAACCAAGTCATTATCTGGATCATTTGGGAAATGGCTTGGCTTATTTCTAAGTCAACCTAATGCCATATATACCTATTATTATCCCTAAGTGTTCAGAATCCTGTTGTCCTATTTTGGATTCACATCTATAATTATGAAGAATGTACATACTTCTTTGATAGCTTCCTACAGTCAAATGGTTCCTCAGTGGGTAAGGTTCAGAGTAGAATATTTTTTTTTTTTTGTAATTAAATTCTGGCAATGAAATGACTACAATAAATAGAATTACAATAGTCATTCTCCAAAATAAAAAAGGTGGATATTTAGTTGCAACCAAGTCTTAATAGCTTAAACATTTTATTTCAAGGATGAGTGAGCATATATGACACATATGCCTTTCTCTATACACCCAAATGTTGGGGGATGACTGATACCATAGTTGCCCATCTAGCAGGTACAGAAAAATATTACCAAGTCAGCATTCCTCAAGCATCCCTGCATTCCTCTTGGATTTAATATTCCATCTAAAAGAGAAACTCAGCTAGAAAAAAATGTGACAATCTGTTAACACAATATTTATTTTTATACCATTTATTAAACATTATAGTTATAATAGTGAAACCTAATGCAAATTAAAGAAAGATAGAAGAATAAAAAGATGCAAAAATGAGAAACAGGAAAAAAAAGATAAAGTGATTTTCAAGGTCCAACATAAAAATAAACAATTTTAGTAACTTAGCATTTCCTTTCTAAATACAACATATTGTGTCTTCTTCCCATAGCTCATTTATACAGCAAAAATGGTCAACAAAAGTCCATTAAGAGCTATGAGAAATAATACCAAATCTATTTTAACCTTGATCAAATAAATCAACTTTATATTCCTTCCTTTGACTTCTAACAATTTTAATATTTAGTCCAGAGATCTCCAAACTTGGCAACTTTAAGACTTGTGGACTTAAATTCCAAGAATTCTCCAGCCAGCTGTCTGGAAAATTCTGGGAGTTGAAGTCCACAAGTCTTAAAGCTTCCAGGCTTGAAGGTCTCTACTCTACCTTGATTGGACAGTATGGTGTGGTTTTCTTCCCCAGTGTAATACAATAGCCAGCTGGCTGAAGAATTCTGGGAGTTGAAGTCCATAAGTCTTAAAGTTGCCAAGTTTGGAAACCCCTGATTTAGTCCATTGAAATAAAGCCCTAGGCTAAATCTAATTTCATTTTCCTTTGCACCTTCTCACAAGATTTTCCAATATGAAAGCCTCTTTTGTAAATCCAATATAGCAAAATGATTCATATCACTCTCTTGGTTTATTTTTTTTATATCCCTTTTATTTCATCAGCCAATCTTTACTATGTCCAGTGTAACATCTTTTTTTCATGGCATACTTTTAAACCCACTTTCTCTCAGTCTTGATCTTCTCAAGTAAAACATGTTCCTTTTCCATAACATCTTTGAGACACGCTATTTCCAGAGAAGCAGATTTAGTCTTTGTTAACACTATTAATATGAATTTCTGAGTCCATTTAAAATGTGTTGCTCCATTCTGTAATTGTAAGTTCAGTTTATATGTTCTTCTTTAATTGAAATCTTTAATTCTTTCTAGGGTCCATTTAAAAAAAAAAATCTTACCATATGTTTAAAAATAAATAAATAAAAGTAAAGTATTTTCCCATGGGAAATGGGATTATTTACAGTTAATCCCATAATCTTCTTTCAAGTTTATTTTGATTCTTAGTCCATTTGTAACTTTCTAATATCAAAGTTTTAATCACATTTTTGCTATTTATTCCAAAAGATTTTAAAGTTCTTAAACTTGTAGTTAAAAAACTTTTTTTGCGGAGTATTGAAGAAAAACTCACCCAGTACTATCAAATATGCCAATATAAGGTTTCTAATAGCTGAAAAGAAGTTAATAACAATAATTGGAAAAAGAAGCATGAAAATGTAAGCTCTTTTCAAAGGGATCAACCTAAGTTGGAGCAAGATGACTATTCCTTCTTCTCCTTGAGGTTTCAGCCTACCTGAGTGTTCTATCTTGTGGTCTCCTCATAAGAAGCAATTGTATGGATGATCTCAAGGTTTCTTGCCCAGAGAGACTTGAACCAAGTTCTTCATTCTTTGCTGAGAACATCTTCCATCTCCCTTTTTTTTCTAGAAATCCCTTTCACAATCTTTATTGTAATTATTAACTTGTAGGACTGCTGATTTGGATCCTGGAGGATAGATAACTCCATATAGAATCATATTGTTCCCAGAAACTTTCATTAAATCAGTATAATTTACATTAGCCCCCACTGATTCCCTGCCCTTTCCTTCCCCACAAAACTAATTTTATTGGACAAGTGGACTTGATATGCAAAGAGAGTAAAGGATCAGAAAAAGAAATCATACTTGATGTAAGAGAAAATCTGTACTCTTGATTGTAAATGATGTTAATAACATGTTTATTGTTCCATTGGTGGCATTCAATATATAGTCTAGGTTTCAGTCCCTTTGATTTGTATCATTTGATATTTGTTGTAGCCAAGACAGTGGTTTAATCTTTTGTTAAATAAATTAAATAATACATACTTAAATGAATGTATCCCCTGCTCCCAATGTTTCTCAAATGCTAGCTTGTTGGTGGCCATGCTTCCATTTATAGTTCTTTGGCTTCTTGTTGTTTAAGCTTTCTACAACTTGACTGTGATCTACTGTGAGCCAAAAGCTTGGTTAGTGTCGCATGTTCATTTTTGAAGATGATTAACAACACTGGTGATATACTGTGAGTCATATCTCTAAAACACAAAGGATCAGGAGAGTTTTTTTTCCCCCAAAATGTTATTACAACAGTTAGGGAAAAAGCATCCACTAAAAATATTCATATTTCTAATAAGATAAGCTCCCACTATTTTCCCCTCTTTTAGTTCCAAAATAGAAAATTAGATATCACACAGTAGGTAATTGGAAATTGCTTCAAATAATTCTTTTTAGGTATTTCCATCAATATGGAATTAAGTCATTAAGTATGTATTGTGTGATGATTAAATTATCATCCCATTGCTTAATCTCATTTTACCTTGTCTCTTTCTGTGTGTGTATATCTCAAGGCTTGACACTTTCACCCTCCTATTTAACATGTACGTGATGTTATTGGGGAAGGACATACATCCATTTGGAAGATCATACATCAATTTAGTATGGCAAGGATAGTCAGATGAATATTTTGACCCCTTACCAACCAAACAATCCTATCAAAATCAACAATCCTGTCACAGAGTCTGGGTTTTTTGGGGGGAGGAAGTGGATGGGAGTCTGAAGGTCTGAATGGGGAGGAAAAATCTCAAGATCAGGCTTACAAGACCAGGCAACTTTCAGTTTTCTGTCTTGTTCTGGAGATTTCCCACCTTTAATTCTCTGTAGGAATGCACTGTCTACTCAAAACTTGCACAATTTGGGGGACCTTCCTAAATTCTATACTCCTGCTTGACAAAGGACTTTGCACAGGTTCAGTTTATATTGCAGTTGTGCCCGTTCCTGGTTAGAGAGGAGCCCCTCATTGTTGCTAATGCTTACAGTTGGACTAATACAACCTGTTTTACATCAGGATGCCCTTAAAGAATAATTAGAATATGCAGCTGGTACAGAATACAGTGGGCAAGCATTCTTGTAGCCATGTATCAACCCTATAACAATGATTCTTAGTTGGTTTTCAAAGTCAATCCAAGATACTGTTATGACATAAAAAGCTCTCCATGGTATGGGGAAGGGATGTCAAACTCATCATGATGGCATCACATGATCTATCATGACTTTTCCCCCTCTTTGCTAAACCGGGCAATGTCATGGTCAGTGTGTGATGCATCTTGCCCATGGGCTGGGAGTTTGACAACCCTGGTATAGGGTCTAATAACTTGAAGGACTGATTGTCTCCCAAGGTATCTATTCATCCTATTTATTCAGTTAGTAGTATCCTGTTCTGGGTCCATTGATTAATCGGGCCCATCTTCGAGGATCATAGTATGGATTATCTCTGTCACTGCATTTACTCTTTGAATAGTATTGCGCTGGAAATCCACATGGCTCTCATCTTGTCTTCCTTGTGATATCTCTAGTCAGACAGGTTCTTTTAGTGCTGTTGAGGTATGGTGTGTGTGTGTGTGTGTTTGTGCACACACACATAAACACACACGTATGAGTGTGCGTATTTTGGAGGTTTCTTTCTGTATGGCAGTTAACTTTTATGCTCTCTTTATATATATATATATTTTACTGTGTTTTTAGTCTGTGGAGCCATCCAGAATCATCTGGCAGTTGGCAGCCTAGAAACATGACTAATAAATAAACAAAGCTTTATTTGTTTCCATAAACCCTCCTGGGCTTCATGTTTTGTACAAATTTTATGCAGCATCATTTTCCCAAAATATTTTTAAATTTTTATTTTCCAGAGTTCAATGTTTACAAACTAGCTTTGTTTTTTGATTCCCAAAGTACTACACTTGTTTAAATTCTGTTGTAGTAAACCAACAATTAACATTTGAAAGTAAGCATTCATATTTGTGTGTAACTTTTTTGTGTGTAAGCTTGCTTTTAGGTTCATTCCCCCCCCCCACTAATCCTGTCTCAATTTATTTCATATCCTATATGTTGTTGTTGTTCAGTCACTAAGTTGTGTCTATCTCTTCGCCACCCTTGTGGATGTGCATGCCAAGCTCACCTGTTCTTCGTTGTCTCCCAGAGTTTGTCTAAATTCATGTTCATTGCATCACTGACATTATCTAACAATTTCATTCTCTTCTGTCCCTTCTCCTTTTGCCTTCAGTCTTTCCCAACATCAGGGTCTTTTCCAACGAGTCCTTTCTTCTCATTTGATGGCCAAAGGGTTTGAGCTTCATTTTCTGTTATCTGTTCTTTCAAAGAATAGTCAGGGTTGATTTCTTGAATTGATCTCCTTGCAGTCGAAAGGAGTCTCAAAAGACTTATCCAACCTCACAACTCGAAAGCTTCAATTCTCCGGTGCTCAGCCTTTCTTATGATCTAACTCTCAAAACCATAGACACATATACACAGAGAGACACTAACATAAATTGGAAGTGTTTTGCATGACCGTGATTTCAATCTATCAGCTTTAAATCGATAATATGATTCCACATTTGAAGATAAATTAATTCATTTGTTGAGAGTATAAAGGTCCCTCAAATACCTCCAGATGCAAAAAAAAAAAAAAAGGTTATGGAGAGACCAACTAACTTGCAAGACCTGTAAACTGTGAGAACCCTGAATATATAGTATTAGTGAACAAATAGTTGATATAAACATTGGATTATTAGTGGAATCCCAGTTCCCTTGTTAATTCGTGAAAGAAATATACAAATCACTATGTTATCATTCCACATTTCAGACATTCTTGCTTTTTTCTAAAACTTTGGGTCTAAGATTTTTCATGTATCTTTATTTTTCAAACAACAACAAGACAGTCTTTCATATACCAGAATCAAATAGATTTGTTGGAATAAGTATTCATTTGAATTATGCTATCAAAATAACAGTTGGTTGTCTTAAACATAAAGAATCAGCATATCAAAAATGAATGATGCAATGGAGATGATGACACTTCTGAGTGCAGCAATTCTCAAATAATTGTATGTTATAAATCTCAATGAAATTAATTATTGCCTGTAACAAATAAGATCTAATTCTGTTTGTGTTAATTAGAGGTACTTGTGCTGATATCATAGATTCTGAATCTCTGGTTTCCAGTGTGTTACTCGTTTTTCAATCTCCACATTCCATCTGCTCTCAATATTCATTTTTGAACTGTTATTACCATTAAAGTAACATTAATTGTGAATACTATTTTCTTAACATATGTGTAGTGATAATGAAACAACTTGTGAAGGGGCAAAAAAAAAAATAATCCAGGCTGTTAGTCTGAAATGAAATTGCAACTTACTGCTGTATGGCAGATCAGTATAAAAGATATTATACGACACATGGTGCTTTGCTTAGCTTCCAAATTATGCATTATGTGGCTGAGCCACAGTTTACCTTCTAAAGTTTTAAAGAAATTGAAATTTAGCTGTGAGGAATCTTTTCTTACCAGGAAAAGTGATTAAGACTTTTGTCCCTATTCCACTGATTTAAATTTGACCCCCCCCCCCATAAAGTTCTTTGCTCAATAATGTGCAAATTGTCATTGTTTAAGAAACTAACAATCTATAGAAGTCAATTTTGATTGAAGAAATAGGACTGTGGAAAAATTCATTTCCTTGCCATTGTTCTGAACAATAACATGAGATAACAAACAATTACTTGTATGGCAAGCAGTGTGCAAAGTGGTTTGTTTAGCTATGGTTTATTCAGTACACCTAGGGTAAAAAAAAACAGCAGGACATAATCTATAGATTTAAAGATGCTATGATTGGATTCACAATGTGCAATAAAACAAAGCTAAGCATAGTATGAGCTTAATGTGTGAATCATGGGCTATACATTAAATCATACCTGTAATAGTGAATCTTCAATGCAATTATTTTATTTTTCCTGAACTGTTTCTGAAATTCTCTCTAAGCCTAGTTTATTAATTGAAATAGGTGTATAGTCTGGACTGGGGATGACCGAGTCTTCTTCTTCAACCCTACAATGCAATTGTCAGTATGGGAGAAACCAGTGGATCTAAAGAACCGCGGTGATATTAACCGGATCATTGAAGACCCACCTCATAAACGCAAACTGGAAGCTTCAGCAAGTAACTAATGCTGTGATTATTTTTGTCTATTTAAACTTAAAGAGTATCTGAAAATGCTGGTCATTACATTTAAAATCCTGATTGTCAGTTTTGTGTTGGTCTTGATTGTGATTATTGGAAATTCTTTCGCAAAGTTTTGATTTCAGCAAGAGGTTTTGTTCATTAAAACTGGGATGGGGATCAGGAATTCTGGGAGTTGAAGTTCATAAAACATAAAAGGACCATCGTTTTCCACCTGTGCTCTAAAAGGATAATAGCAATGATTGATGACCAGGTTATCTGATGGACAGCATAGCTTCATATAAACTAACTTTGCTATTGTGAGCATCTTCAGATCTTAGTCTTCATTTCTTCACCAGAAATATGCCATTGATAGGATAAGAGATCTAATCCTCTTACTGAAATTAACCTGTTCTTGAATCCTTTCTTTCTCTTAATAAAATAGTTCCTTCCTTTAGTATGAGGTGGGTAATTAAGATCTTTTTTACTTCATTTTATACCTCCAGAGTTCTTATTTTATTTTGAAAGTAGTTTTTTTTTAAAAGTTTCCTACATTAGCAGATTAAATTAGCTTTGTGGTCAGAAAAGCACTGTAAAATGTGTGGGTGTATGTACGATTATATATTTCAGAGACAGAAAACTTTTGATGCCTTAAGGGCCATATCAAGCATTTGTGTTGAGTTATAAAGGAACAACTTCCACCATCCAGTTCTTGGAGGATTTTTTTAATGGATTATAATTCTGCCTTACATCTCTGGAAGGCTCCATTTATCTGCTTGAAAACCTGTCTAAACCCTCAAAGATTGAAAAGAGAAGGTTTTGAACTGTGCCCACTTTGATAGTTACCTGTGATCCCTGATTCCTTGTAGTCATCGTATTCCCTGTGTTCTTAGGAATGGGTTCAAGTATTATTGGACTTCTTGCACTTATCTGAATGTATACCCACATCCTAAAGATGTTTACATAGAAGTGTTCAGTTCGGTTCAAAACAAGAACTGCCAAAGTGTGAGAATGGTTAGCTGAAATGCCCTCAGTTGTTAGCTATAGCTTTTTCTACCTTTCTATTTCACTTGTTTATATTACAAAAGCCTGTGCATAACTTGTTTCATCCAAATGTGATATTGACCATTCTGCCCAGGGGATCTGTCTTGCAATAAACTATTATTTAACCCAGCTGTAGGTAGCAAATCTCAAAGATCCATCTCCCTGGATTGATGGAAGATTTGGCAGAAATGTAGGTAGGTCCATCCAAATATGCTGTTGTTAATCAATCTTCCTCCATGAGAGACTTCTTAAATACATTTTTTTGGCTTTAAAAAGAATTCTGGCTGTCATGTTACAAAATATGAGTATACGGAGGAAACCAGCAGCGATGGACAAATTTGCAGTACTTGTTTATCTTCATTGAGGAAGGAAGTATCCTCCAACTTAGCTGTTGTGTTTTTCTACAGGTTCAACAGTAACCCTGGCCCTAAGCATGGTGTTCTGAGCCAGGTGGTCAAGGCAAGGCAGGCCTCTAAATCAGTCAAACTGGATTTTTTCAAGGGCTGGATCAGCAATGCAGTTCTCCTCCGTGGGCCAGCCTAGGGGAGAAACGGAACAGATGATTCCTGCAGCATGCTGCCAACCAAAATGGGGTGTGGGAGGCCACTCAAGGCCCCTCCATGCCCAATTTTGGACCTTGACAGCCTCTTGAAGCAGCCTGCCTGCTAAAAAAAAGGTGCAGGGGGGAACGGGCAGCCCCATGCTCCATTTTGGCTGCAAGAGGAACCATTGGGCTGGTCCTTTGCTATTTCCAGGCTGGCCTCATGGGCCAGATTTAAGCACCCCTGATCTAGATAGTCTTTTATTGCTCTCAATAAATGTTTCAGCAAATGGCCCTCCAAAGACCGGTAAGGCTCCACCCCATGCTATCCTGAAGGCAGTCCCCCTGTTATCAGGAAAGTCCACTTGGCAAAGTCCAGGCATAAGACAAATGGTAGTTGTCAGGCAATGACAAGGTACAAGGCAAAGGCAGTTCTAAAGGTAAAGCAAAGAAAAGGGCAAAAGCAGTCCAGAAGGCAATGGCAAAATAAACACAGTCCTTAAAACAAAAAGCAACAAGCAGTTCTCAAATAAAGGAAAAAAGGCACAAATCAAAGTCAGGGGAGTGTAATCCAAAACAATTGTTCCTGGTAAAGACATTTTCCCATGGTTTCTTCTTAAATCACTCCACTCCAGGTGTTCCTTGTGAGGAAGATCAGGGCGACCTTCTCCCAAATAGCCTTGCAATGCTTCTCTGAGCTTGCCTACACTCCGTTCATTTTAGCCCTTGGATCGAGTGATGGAAGCAGCTCTTCCTCATCAGAGGGGAGCTGTTGCCTCTCAGCACCACTGCTTGTCAGCAGCAGATCCTTCCCTGTGTCTGTGAAAGCAGGCAGCTAGTCAACCACCTTCCCCAGTGCCTGTGGGACCTGGAACAACATCGTCCTCAGTCTTTCCAAACATGTCAAGAGAGATGTGCCATCCCTGTTGGGTGGTCCCGGTTCTAATGCCTTCTCCGAACTGGGCTCCAATGGGGTCATGACACGTGGTCCACCATCATCATCATCATTATCATCATCGTCATCATCATCATCATCATCCTTTTCAGCAGGTGCAAGGTCTGCTTTTTTGGATCAACAAGTGCCATCATGTCATCAAGCACAATATCCAGATCTAACTGGGCTTTTTTCATGTCTGTGTTTATTGTATCTTGCCATCTTTGCTTCAGCCTTCCATGTGATTGCTTTCCAGTTATATTAAAGTGGAAGGCGATATAGGCAACAGTGTTGGTTGCTGCTCGTAGCACATGACCATACCAGTATAGCCATTTCTCCAGCATTTTCTCTGACATTGGCATGGCCCCTATTTGCCTGGCCCTAAGCATGGTACAGTGTGAGTATTTGCAGCATGGAATCTTCCCACATATACATGTACGTTCCTCCATGGAGCATCCAGCACCCAGTAAAAAAATTTGATCCTCTCCCAGGGATGTATTTGAGAGAGACTCCATCTCTCAGTCATATGCACATGTGCTTGAAGATGACAAGTCACATAAAATCAGATACGGAGCTTTAGATGACAGCCACATCACAACATAGGTATCATTTTAAATACCAGGGAGAACATCTTTGCCCAATTTTATCTGAAATTTCATGAGACACATTTATGTTCTGATTGAGGGTTGGAAGGCAAGAGAGAAAATTCCCTTCTTTAGGAATAACATTGAAGCTAGGAATTGCATGTACATGCTGACAGTTTACGATGAACAAAACAAGATGGGATTTATGGCTACAGGTAGTGCTCAACTTATGACCACAATTGGACTGGAATTTCAGTTTCTATCTGATGCAGTTATTAAGTAAGTCATGGCCTGATTTTATGTCATTTTTACTGTGGTTGTTAAACAAATCATACAGTCCTTTCATGAATCTGGCTTGCATTGCTGATTTTGTTCCCAAATCCCAATAGGGGTGAGATGCCACAGAGATAACATTGAAGACGTATTATAAGTCACTTTGGGGGGGGGGTGTCATTGTATCTTTGACCTGTCATTAAACAGTCATAAGTCTCTAGGTTTACCTGTTCTGCTTTGCACAATATATCTCTAGGAAAGTTTTGGTCTGTATTTTTGTGCCTGAAATAAATAGGGAGTTTGAGCAAGTAACTGAAAAAAAAACTGATTATATGCCATCAAGTTAGTGTGGATTCTTAGCAACCACATGGCTAGCTGAAAAATTAATACTACACTGAAATCTACTGTCTAGTTTCCAAATGATTCCTCCATCAAATGAAAAAACTGTTGCTTGTTTGATCTTTCTCATTCACCTGGTGCTTTAAAAGTTCCTTAGGAATTCCTGTGGATGGTTTTTAAAGTTTATTTCTTCATTTAAAGAAAGCAAAAAGTGCTACTCTTTCAGTTTCCTTCCTTCCCTGTTGCACGCTTTCCCTAGTTGTACCAGAATTTCTGAGTATCAGTCTGTTTAAGTAGCTTGTAGTAAGGTAAAAGTGTGCAAATAGTTTTTAACAAGTTTTAAGTTGTTGCATAAATACTCTAAATAAGCCACATTAAAATTATTGCTGTTGAGACAGATGTTGATTTTGTGCAAAGTTGGTATTAATGTATTTTAAACTTTCATTATGCTTATTAAATGAAAGGGAAGCTAAAACTGACAAAGCATAATTATATATATTTTTAAAAATATTATACTTTAATACCACCTCTTCCATAGCATATATGCTTGAAACTCAGGAATGAATGAAAATGAAAAATTGCTTCACACCGATATTCATAAAGATGTTATTAATTTCATGTAATGGAACTTGTTGTGTTTCTGGATAATTGATTCTGCTACTTCTGAATTAAGAATTTAAGGTAGGTGAGGAATAGGTTAGTCTTACAATAGAATGTATCAGCGTGGAATTCCTCTACTTATAAACTCCATTCCATATCACTCTCCCTTCTCCATGTTTTCCCTCTGTTCCAACAGTTAGCAGTTCCAGCTCTATTGCTCCCGCATGGCATCATTTGATGTGTTTTGGGTTCATCTACAGACAGTTGAATTCTGCTGCTACTTTACTCTTGTGTGTGGATTGTGCTGTCGCATTAGGCAGACATTTTTTTTTTCCACAATTGTGAAAGAGTTAGTTTAAAAAGAAAGAAAGGAGGCAAATGACGAGGAGGCAAACTGCAGGCTGAAGGCTTAGGAATTATGGTCTACTTTAAATAAATAGATGACAATTTTGATCTACTTTTCAGAGAAGGCTTTGAACAACAGGAGTTTCAGAGCTTAAGGGGGTTTTGAACTTCAGTCAGAATCAGTAAAAGCAGCTCCTTGTCTTGTTCTTTTTTTTTTTTTTGGCAGCCTGTCTTAATAGCTCCTCCTTGAGGAATCAGTCTGCAATACTGTGTCCTGTTCTGGGAACTACAGTTCAAAAAGGACAATAACAAATTGGAGTAAGTTCAGAGGAGGATTACTAAGATGGTAAAGGTCCTGGTAAACAAATCCTAAGAGGAATGATTAAAGGATTTGGGTATTTTTATCCTGCAGACAAGTCAATGGTGAGGCTTTATAATAGCCATCTTCCTATATCTGAAAGGATGAGTCATAGAAAAGAGAGTGGACTTAATTTCCTATGGCTCCAGAGTGCAGGATCAGAATCATTGAGTTTAATCTACAAGAAAGAAGTTTCAGGCTAGAGCCTGAATTTTCTATTAAATAAGCTATCAGCAGTGGAATGACTGCCACACAAAATGGTAAATTATCGTTTACCTGAAGTCTTCAGACAGAGGCTGGATGGTCATCTGTCAGAAATTCTTTAGTAGGCACTATAGCAGGGCTGTCAAACTCGTGGCTCATGGGATGGATCCATCATGTGCTGGCCCCACCCCCGACTGATTTAGTGAAGGATAAAAAAGTCCCGATATGTCACCTGATGCTGCCTTGATGCCACGAGTTTGACCCCCCTGCATTATAGCATTGAACTGTGATGACACAGTGGTTAGACTGCAGTACTGCAGGCTACTTCTGCTGACTGCCAACTGCCTGCAGTTCAGCAGTTCAATTCTTATTGGCACAAGTGACTCAACTTTCCATCCTTCCGAGGTGGGTAAAATGAGGACCCAGATTGTTGAGGGCAAGAGGCTGACTCTGTAAACTGCTTAGAAATGGCTGTAAAGCACTGTGAAGCGGTATATACAGTAAGTCTAAGTGCTGTTGCTATTGAACTGGAGCTTTGATTAGCTTGTCCATGGTCCTTTTTAATTCTGTGATGCTATAATACCATAAATCTGTGTGGGCTTATTTGATTATATGCTTTTCTGAAAGAAACCCTTTTTTCAGGATTCTGTGTCAAAGCTTGTTTGGCTCCTAGGAGAATTAAACATTCACAGCTGGAAGCTTTTGAGAAATAGCCCTTGAAAATGGATTAAAAGATTGATTGGGGCTGTGCTGAATGAGACTTAATCAGAAGCAAGAACAATGGATTAAAGCAAAACAAAACAAGACTCCTGATGGACATAATGTCGCTTGAAGTAATACATTAGGAAAAAGATTAGTGTGCTTAAGCTAGGGTCACAAATCAGGAGCTGCAAACAAGATGAAAGAAAATAGCCAACCACTAGCTGGAATCAAAATATACAATTTACATTTTTCTTTGCTGGTATCTAGTGGTGATCTGCCTATTAGCAGCCCAAATCCAATATGCTTTAAGCAATTACTCATGACTTTTTAACTTTTGCCCCATTGGTCCATTCAATGAATTATTACTTGAATCAGTGGTGGGATTCAAAATTTTGTACTACCGCTTCTGTGGGCATGGCCTGGTGGGCGTGGCTGGAGAAGGATGCTGCAAAATCCCCATTCCATCCCCAGCCCACTAACCTGCTTTCCAGCTCCGTTCTCCTGTGCAGGGCAACAAAAGAAGACCCAGACAATCAGCTGGGACTCGAGAGGCAGAGAATAGATGGGGGCAGGGCCAGTCAGAGGTGGTATTTGCCAGTTCTTCGAACTACTCAAAATTTCTGCTACTGGTTCTCCAGAACTGGTCAGAACCTGCTGAATACCACCTCTGACTTGAATGAATGAATGTCTAAAGCAGCCCCCCCCCCCATTGGCAATTTTAAGACTTGTGGACTTCAACTCCCAGAATTCTCCAGCTGGAGAATTCTGGGAGTTGAAGTCCACAAGTCTTAAAGTCTTAAACTCTGCAAGACTTGCCAAAAGATAACAGACAAGAAATAATTTGCAATACAAGAATCTTCAAATACAAACTCAGGATATTGGAATGTCCACGAGGCTGGAGTTTCAAAATGCCTTTGCCTTCTGCAAAGTACGTTCGTTCACAGATGGCTTTTACCTTCTTGAAGGAAGGGCCGTTATCTTGCAGCCTTACTCCTGAGTCTCCCATGCTGTTGTAACTGCTCTTTCCTCTGAGCAATCCTGCGCACAAGCACACTTGGCACAGGCTCCTCGGGAACCTCCTCATCACTGCTGCCAGCCCACACAATCTCTGAAGGCAGCAGTCCACTCCCTAATGGCCCTGGCCCTTCATCTGAGTCTTCATTCTCCTCAGCCATCTGCACCTGCTGCCGGCTAACCACAACATCCCCCTGGTCACATGATTTACATTCAGATGCTTGATAACTGACTCACATTTATGACAATTACAGTATCCCAGGGTTATATGATCAATCACCTTTTGTGTCCTTCTGACACGCAAAATCAAAAACCAGATTCACTTAACAACCGTGTTACTAATTTAACAACTGCAGTGGTTCACTTAACAAATGTGACAAGAAAAGTCATAAAGTGGGACAAAACTCACTTAACAAATTTCTCCCTTAGCAACAGACATTATGGGTGCAATTGTGGTCGTAAGTTGAGAATTACCTATATTGTGCAGCTTTATTTTGACATTAAGGAAGTGGGCTTTTATTACTTCAAAATTGATGGTAGGGTAGAGGTCATGATGGAATTTGATGAGAAATAGTACTTAGTTGCTAAGATATGATGGATGGATGACATAGATTAGTGTCCTCATCCAGAAATTCACATTACCTTCATTTTTCAAATAAGTTTGTATTTATTTAAATTCCATAGAATACAATGGTTTTACATTAATAAATGGTACCAAGTTAAGATGGACATTATTTAGAAATGTTTGTATGTTGCTTTGTTATACTTTGTGGCCATTTAAAAAATATTCTCATTGTATCTTTTCCAAGATGGAATGGCAGACTTCATATTTCTTATAAAGTAAATGGGTGACCTTTATATATTTGTTATATTTTCTTCTCAAACTCAATTTAATTCTAGAAAGTAAGCAATTCCAGTGCCTTTTGACCAATATCCTTTGAAGTTGTTTGCTTTCCATAGCCTCTTGATTCAAGTTATTTGTTCTCACACTGAGAGAATAATGTTTAAGTGTATACAATGTTTTTCTTTCTAACATTTTTAGATGCCTATGTGGTGATAAAGATTTTATAGTTGTTTCATACCATATTTGTTGAGCTAATTCCCTGTTAGGAGAATGAGCGCATACAGGGAGATGTATTTGAGAGAAGTGTTTGAATAATACACACACAGTATACAGATACACTGTACAGTAAATGTATGTTTTTACTTCCAGAAAGGTTTAAGCAAAGTCAAAAATAAGCAATCCAAAGTCATTCACAAGTAAATCAGTCAGTTTTTCAATCCAGGGATAATCCAAATATCAAAGTCCAGTGTCAAAAACAGTACAGTAACAGACTTACATTAAATCCAGTAATATCAGTCAATTAGAAGAAATGGAGCAACGGCAATATTTTCCAACAGAAGGAAACAGAGATACTCACTCAAACACACTCTCTTCTGAGACTAAGACTAAGACAATCCAAGTTTATGGCTCCATCTTATGGCTGTTTGAAAAACCACACCCAACTGCAGTTTTTGCAATCTCTTAAAGACATAGTACTAAAATGTTTATCCTGGTTTATATATTTCTAACCCAAATACTTGTTAGGTGACTTATATTCCTAACAATATTCTTGGGGAAAATTAGGTCCAATAAGTCAGAACATATTTTTGGGTATGTTCTTGATACCTACAGTGTGTATCTTTGATGAAATAAGAACAATTGGTGCTCTCCCAAAAGATTATTGGGATTCAAGCATTCCAAATTCTTGGAATTTAAAAGAAGCATGATTGTATATCTGGATAAAGATTGAACAAGATTCTAATCATTCTGAGATTAGAGTTTTATTGAAATGTTGCAAGTGTGTTAGCAAAAAGAGCTCACAATATTTGAACTTTGATTGTTAACATAATTGATTGTTAACATAATTCAGATGTGGGAAACCTCAACCACATTATTGGATGTGGGGCCTTCACCTACAGCCTCTCCAAACATGGCCATAAATTCTTATTATTTTGAATTGACTTGTTCAATGAATGATTTGTTGATTGTTGCAGAGTTTATACTGTAAATTTACAATGAATACAGTGTGACTCTTGTTTATCTGTTTACAGTTATTTTTCTTTGAATTTCTTCATAGCACTTACAAATCATTCGTTTACTTTTCTACAGAGTCTTTCTAAATGAGAGGACTTTTTTCAAGGATAATGAATCCTTGAAGGAGGATTCATAGAATCAGTTCACAATTAAAATCCTTAAAAATGGACAGTTAATGGTACTCGTATCTGGTGTACCATTCCCACTTGTTATCCATGTGTAAGCCTGCAAGGACTGTTTACCTGTTTGTTATCCATATGTGTGTGTGTGTGTGTGTGTGTGTGTGTGTGTGTGTGTGTGTGAAAAGAATATATTTGGTTTCACAATCAAATCAGCTCATTATCAATGCTGTTTTTATTGGCCAAGATTAACTAATGTACTCTCAGATAACATTACTTGTGCATAATCCTTGCTTCCAGATATGCTGGACTACATTTTCTTGATTCCCAGCAAGTACTAAAACTGTAACACTCTAATGGTTAAAAAGGTAATTAGAGTTAAAGAAGGAAATGGAGGTATAGATATATGTGATGGACCTAACCATAGAAAGAGTTCTAAACTAAATACGGAGAAGAACAAGTTACAAATGACTTTTTAAATCATTTGTAATGGACAGAGAAAGGGAAAATTTAGAAATTGAACCAACTCTAATAAAACAAAAATTAAACTGGCTGATCTGATTGGATTAATGACATATTTGTCACTAACTAGTTTGTTTCCTTTTAGCAGATAAAGATGGCACAGATCCAGAAGATATGAATGATGACAGCAGCATCAAAACAAAGAGAAACAAGTAAGTCTTAATAGTATGAGAGAGAGAGAGAAACACACACACACATACACACACACACACAGAGAGAGAATGAGAATATCGAGGCAAAAACAATCCCTCCTCCTCTTCTACCACCACTACCATCATCTTAGCACAAAGTAACAAGTCATGATTTGTTTATTTATTTATTTGATTTGTCAATTGCTTACAAGATAATAGGTATAAATATAAACAAAGTTATGAACACATGGAATGGATACATATAAGAAAAATAAAAAGAAACAATAGGACAGGGACGGTAGACACATTGGTGCACTTATGCATGCCCCCTACAGACCTCTTAGGAAAGGGGTGAGGTCAATAGTAGACAATCTAAGGTTAAAGTTTTGGGGCTTTGGGGAAGAAACCACAGAGTCAGGTAGAGTATTCCAGACATTGACCACTCTGTTGCTGAAGTTGTATTTCCTGCAATCAAGTTTGGTGCGGTTAACCTTGAGTTTGTATCTATTGTTTGCTCCTGTATTGTTATGGTTGAAGCTGAAGTATTCATTGACAGGAAGGACATTGCAATGTATAATTTTATATACTATGCTTAGATCGGAATGAAGACGCATAGTTCTGAGTTTTCTAGGTCTAGAATTTCAAGTCTGGTGGCATAAGATATTCTGCAACGAGTAGAGCAGTGGAGAAGTCTTCTTGTGAAATATTTCTAGACTTTCTCAACTGTGCTAATATCAGATACGTAACGTGGGTTCCAGACTGATGAGCTGTATTCGAGTATTGGTCTAGCAAATGTTTTGTATGTTCTTGTTAGTAGTGTAATATTACCAGAGAAAAAGCTATGTAAGTTTAGGTTAACAACTCTTAATGCCTATTTTGGTTATGAGTTACAGTGGGCTCTAGCACTTAGATCATTAGAGATGAGTACTCCAAGATCCTTGACAGAGTTTGGATCATCAACAAGGTCTTGACTATTCAGCCTGTATTTTATTTTCTGATTTTTTTGCCAATATGTAAGACAGAGCATTTATTTGTTCAGATTTGAAGTTGCCATTTGTTTGACCATTCTGAAACATAGTCAAGGTCTTTTTGAAGGGTAGCAGTATTGTCTGTGGTGTTGAATAGCTTTACATCATCAGCGAAGATAATGCAGTTGCTCTTGATATTATCACAGAGGTCATTTATGTAGAGTATGAAAAGAGTTGGTCCTACAACACTGCCTTGGGGGACACCACTGTTGACAGGTACAGAATTTGAGAGGAAGCAGATTACAGGATAGTTTTTTTTCTGAAAGCAATTTTTTTATTAGAATAGGTTGTTTGTCTCTAAGTGGAGGATAATGGATTGGTTAATAATTGATTCCATGACTTTACAGGTGACACTCCATGACTTTACAGGTGACCACAATGATCAGACCACAATGCATATAGTTTTGGTTACGTATTATAAAAAAGAATGTAGAGACATTGGAAAGAATGCAGAAAAGAGCAACAAAAATAATTAGAGAGCTAGAGGCTGAAACATATTAAGAATGGTTGCAGGAATTGGTTTGTCTAGTCAAGTGAAAAGAAGGGCTAGAGGTGAAATGATAGCAGTGTTCCAATATTTGAGGGCTGCCATAAAAAGGGGATCAAGGATTGTGAGTGGTAGGTTTGTTTATCCATGAGATGTCCACTATTCAGGCCAAAACAGTTTTGCACCCTCCTGTATTCTGGAAAGATCTAATAAAACCTTTTATATATTTTATATGAAGAGAGTTTCCATGATATTTTTAGGACTTATGAAAATTTAAAATAAACCCGTGTGTAATTATTATTATTATTGTTTCATATTGATAATTCCTTTTTATGTTTAGATAATAGATGATATTTAAAATGATGCAATATTAAGAAAATAAAGTTCAACTCCGTTTATGTTTTCTTCAAACTTCAGCATTTTAATACACTGGTTTAACAGCTTTTAATTTGCACAATTCTTTAATTCATTTTTTCTTTTATGACAGTTTTAGCTGCAAGTATAAATGCATAACTATAATATTTTAAAATCATTTTAATTAACTATATTGGAAGAAAGAGATTCTCTCTGGCTACCTTTGCTAATGATTTAACTTTCTGGTTCCCATCAATTTCACTGTATATAAATACTTGGTAGTTACCTGAAATTAGATTGGAAGTTTCATAGATCATATTATGGAATATTATAACTGGAAAGAATTAAAATAGCTAATGCAATATCCAAGTCACTATTCTAATATGAAAAGTGGCAAATTGATAGCTTTAGTGCTACTAATATCATGCAATATCCATTTTAGTGTAATTTAAGAGTGAAATTTTTAATGCAATTATGGATGGCAAGAAGATAATATTGTAAGTTAGGACCCATATTGTTAACTGGAGAATGCAATTTATTACTTGAAAGTAGATTTTAACATTTCTATTACAATTGACCTCTCCCTCTCTCACCAGTTTTTAATCTGTAGTTCCCCTGGTGTCCAAGTTGTATCACTACTGAAAGCCAGTCTCCTTTTATTAAGTTTTTGAAACTAGTTTCCTAAAATCTGTGATACTTTTAAAACAGCAATTTGATTGAAAATATGAAAGAATAATTTGCAGCCCATGACCTTACTGATTTGTTCTGCAACCTCAGAATCTGGAAACAGGTAGTCAAAATATATAGATTTTCTCAAAATATGCTTCATTAAAAGAACTGGATATCCAGGTACCTTCCTTTGAAAAAAATATATCATTCCAGAAATTAACTTATCAAATTAAAAAGTGTAAATATATTACATTTTGAACCTGCAATGGTTATTTTAAAAAATCTGTTGCAGATGACCAAATAAAATGGCTAGATAGAAAGGCAGAGCTTTATTTAACCCATTCTCTATTTGCTGTATTGTTCATTATTTCTTCTTACTAAAGAAACAAATAGAAATTAAGTTGGGATTTGGAGAGGGATTGATGAAAGTTCTTCTTTTAAATTTCTTAACAAGAAGAATACGAGCAAGTTAGGTAGTTGAATTCCTTTTTTTTTACTCTTGCAATTGTCTGGACAAGTCCTACAGTTTTTTAAGAAGTTTTTTTTAAAGAAGTTATTTGCCATTACTTCCTTCTTAGAGCTGAGAGAGAGTGGCCCAATATCACCCAGCTGGCTTCATGCCTAAGGCAGGACTAGAATTCATCATCTCCTGGTTTCTAGCCTGATATCTTGACCACTGGACCAAGCTGATTTTCAGCTAACCCACTATTACAGACCACATCTTCTCTTTATATCTCTTTGTTTCACTTCTTCACATTTTTTCCTTGACTAAGCAGATAGTAGTAGAAGTGGAAGATGAAAATATCTTCTTACTTCATTGATTTCCAACTTCTACCATGTTAAAGTAGGAAAGGTCTTGTGAATATTTTTGTTTCTTTCCAAATGCTCCCAAAGATATTTTGTGAATAATTTCAGACCCTGATGAGTCTTTCCAATAAGAACAGACTCAGCAATATGTCAAGCACTTAGTAGGCTGCTTCACTTTTAGTTTTTGTTTTCAGTTATCTTCTTGTCAAGAATGTGTTAAAGAGGTTGGTTTTAATAATGTCATCGTTGCAGTCTTTACCATTAGGTCCTTTCAGGGGTGGGATGGACCTTGAGTCTTTTAGCTTGTTGTTTACAAAATTGTAGAAAGCGCGGGTGGAATTGGTGCGTAGAAGGTTTTCTTCTTGTTTAATGTGATAATTGGTACATTCAGTTTTTACCTGGTGGCATAGATTTTTGTATCGGCTTCTGAAGTTGGCAACGTGACCGGATTTGTTTTTCCCCCAAAGTGATCTCTTTTTGAAGTGAAGCTTCCTTATTGTTATGGGTAATTTGTTTTTTTCTGATTTCGGGAGTTGTTAATGGTACGTATAGTTTGATGACTCTTTTGACTTCAAGTAAAAATATGTTGTAATGGTCTTCTACAGTATTGCATCCAGAGAATAGAAATTGCCAATCAAGGGATGAGAGATCGTTGTTTATAAAATCATAGTTGCCTCTTTTGAAGTTATAATTGGGGATTCCGTCATTGTGATGATTTTTGTGTGGACGTATGTTGAGACAAAAGTCAATCATGTTGTGGTCACTGTTGGAAAAGGGTTCTTTAATTTGTATTCCATAAATTGAATTCAAACTATTGCAGAAGATGAGATCGAGGCAGTTGTTACATCTAGTGTTGTTGGTTACTAGTTGTTCTAGTCCCAGGTTTGTTACAGCATTGTAGAAGGTTGCATTTATGGGTTCAGTTGTACATTCATTAAGAGTCCAGTTAATATGATGTAGATTGAAATCACCAAGAAAGATAAAAGTGTGTGGGTAGGATGTTGCCCATGTTAGTAGTGTATTTAGCTTGTTTGCATGTTCAATGTCATGATCAGGGGCTCTGTAACATAGTAAGAACTGAAATGTGATATTTAAGGACAGTTCACAGATGATGGTCTCAGGAATAGCAAGCTCCTGGGTAACTTGGATGTTTTTTAGATATAGGGACCTTTTATAGAAGATAGCAACACCACCTCCTCTATGGATTTCATGATCTGATCGGTAAACGTGATAGTCTCTTACTGTGGTAATGGAGTCAGGGAGAGATGCGTTGAGCCATGTTTCCCAGACAAATATAATGTCGAATTTAGCCATATTTAGTAACAGGAGAAATTTGTAAATTTTATTTACAAGGCTTCTTGCATTGAGTACCTTGCATTTAAGGCCAGTTGTGGTTGGAATAGAGGTAGTTAGGCTAACATATTGTCTCAGATTAAAATTTAGCAGCTACTTTCCAAATTCACTACAGAGAAAAATATGTTGCATATTTTTTCCGAGATGTTCCTGCACTTTAAAGTTTACCATGAGTTTAAAAACACATATATCACTTTGCGTGTGTCTTCTATTATTTAAGGGTGGAAAATTCACAGAATACGGAGCTAGAAAAAATAACAATGGAAGAGAAAAATGTGAAAACATCAGAACATCAGATTACCCTTCCCTTGGAGGAACGTATTACTCATTTTCGAGATATGCTTTTGGAAAGAGGGGTAAGAAATTGCCTATGGTTTTCCTGTTTCCTGTACTATTGGGCAGCATGATATAATCTTAATATATGTAATAGGTATATTGCAACAGATTAATTGTTTACATTGGTTGTTAATATGTTCTTATCAAGAGATAACTCCACTGTTTGGTATTATGTTGTTGCCATTTACTGTACACAAGCTTAGCTTTTTTTAAAAGGAAACAATAAAAACATGATTTGTGCTTATCAAGTTTCTTGATCCTATCCATGTATTGGGTATGTCTAGTCTAATGAAAAGAAGGACTAGGTGTCAAACTATTTTCCAAAACGCCAAAAGGGGACATGATAGCACTGTTCCAATATTTGAGGGACTCAAATTACCTCAAATTTGACTCTCTCATCTTTGTAGAAGGCAAGGGGGTCAAATTATTGTGCAAAGCACTAAAAGGCAATACAACAAACAGTGGTTGGAAACTGGAACTAAGGAGAAATTTCCTAACAAAGCAATTAGCCAATGGAATAACTTGCCTTCAAGAGTTGTGGGTGCTCCATCATTGAAGGCTTTCAAAAAGACACTGGACCATACCATTTATCTGAAATGGTATAAGGTCTTCTGCTCAAGCAGAAAACTTCCAAGGTCCCTTCCAACTCTGTTATTCTATGTTCTACGCTTATGCTGTCTCAAGTATTGCTGTTTCCATTAGTAAGTTTCCCCAACCGGATGCTTGGTTTGCAGCTCCATAATTTCCACTCAGCATAGGTAATAAGACAGGAAATATAAAATCATAGTTAAATACATCTAGAAGCTAGCAGACTGGGGAATTTTAAATCTTATCGTTTGAGAAGCTATTTCAATGTGTTGAGTTTCATGCATATTCCAATTTCTGATCTCTGCCCAATCTTAAATAATTACAGTATCTATACCTCTAAACTATTAAATGTACATTTAATTGTACAATATTCTTCATGAGGATCTTCTTTTAAGTTCATCACTAAGATATCATAAAACTATATGGTTAAATTGTGAAAGAATCCATTTTGGTCCATTAAAATTATTGCCCCACTATGCAGGCATTTATTTAGCAGCTGTGAGTTAATGGAACTCACTGAGTTTAATATTTTTGATATATTTCATCCTACAGTAGAAATACTTAAAATCCCAGGTCTACAAGGGAAATCCCACTGACCCTTATAATGTAATCAACGCTCTTCATTTTGGCAGGATGCTGATTGGAAGGGAAACAATGTTGTGGTATGTTCTGCCCAAATATCTGAAATGCATGTATGTACATTATATAGAAGCCGCTCTTGCTATAAAATGTTTGGGTGCATTGATAACTTAGAAAAGTAATTAGAGCATCTAGGAAAGAAATGTGTTTAGAAATTAATTGGGTGCTCATGCTAGCCTTCAGAGGCTTTTTTAGCACTTATTTTTAGCTAATGTCACTAGTAAGTTGCTTTGAAAGCCATCTTATAGATTTATCCCATATCTTTTTAAAGTATACTACAAATCATTAAAATTGGTAGTGGGGTTTTTTGGGGGGAGGGGGGTGTTGTTTCTCTGTACGCACATCATAATCCTTATACTTTGATTTTTCTTCAGAAATAATAGCCACATTTTCCATTAGAAGTAAAGACTTGTGAATAAGTAAGATTAAGAGGACATAAGGCAGGAGTAGCTGTGCTAGACAGTTGCAATAAATGCAAGCCTAAGCATTTGACATGCTAAAAATAATGCTTTTAATTGTGGTATGTATATTTATTGATTAAAATCTAGTATATAAAATTTGTCAACTGAAATTATGTTTTCTGGCATAATCACCAGATGCTGATAAATAGTTACGGGTGGTTTAATCATAAAGTATTCTGTGAAATTAAAACATTAAAAGAACGAGGAAGGTATTGTAACAAGGTAGAACACGTCAATGTTATGGGGTAAAAGAAAAAAAGAAAAGAAATATGTAACCAATACTCAATACCTGCTGCAAAATGTATATATGTATATATATTTGTTTATATATTTGTTTGTTTCTTTTTAAATGTTTTAAATATATGAAACTTAAATAAACTTTATTTAAAAAAATTTTTTTTAAAAAAAGAATAGTTACGGGTGGAAATTGGATATTATTTAATAATGAAGTGTGATAATTTGTACTATATGCCTGTCTGCTACATACTCTACCATACAGGTAATCCTTGTTTATCAACTGCATCAGAAACAACTATTCATAGTTATAGTAGTGCTGAAATATAAACTTTGTGACTAATGCCTGCATTTCTTTCGGAGTGGAGAAGAGAAATGTGGACATTGGTCACAAAATTGACCCCTGCAGAACAGAGACATTGCTTAAGCAATCTATGTCTTCCTGAGCTGCTTTTCTTCATGGTCTCTAAAAAGTTAACCACAAGGTAACAAGTTCAGTTTTGTGCCTTTAATTAATTAATTAGAACCCATCTTTGTACTTGCTTTTCTTCTTCACACTGACAAGATTCTAATCAGTTTTAAATGAAAGCTTTTTTTTTTTTTTTGCTTCCTCATGAAATCTTTCCTGCTGTTTGGTCTCACCCAACTATTTGGACCATATCTTTCTGATGCTCTAAAGTGGGGTGTCAAAGTTGATTTCATTGAGGGCCACATCAGGGTTGTGTTTGACCTCAGGGGATTGGGGTAGGCATGGCCAGCTTGACATCACTCATGTCGAGGGTGCCTGTGGTGGTCTGACTGCTCTGCCAGCAAAAACGGGCTCCCAAACTCTGATTTTGGCTATGGTGGCCTCCACAACTCTCTGCCAGCAAAAACAGCTCAGGGGGATCCGCCTGCACTTCTCCTGAGCTTCATTTTCACTGGCAGAGGCATCCCGGGCTGGTCCTTCACTGTTTCCAGGGAGGCCCTGCAGGCCAGATCTAAGCACCCCACGGGCCAGATCCAACCCCCAGCTCTTGAGTTTGACACACCTGCTCTAAAGCAAAGGAAAGCCTGAATAAAATTATAATGATGTTCACTTAACTGCTTTGCTTAACCAAGTTGCCAATTCCAATTGTGGTCACTAAATGAAGACTACCACTATTGGATCTCTGGTCCTGTGTGGAATGTAGTCTGAATTCCCAGGCAGGAAGTATTATATTCCAGGGAAGCAGGAGACAGCGAAGTCCAGATAGTTTGGTTGAGAGGAGGAGGGTCAAGAGAGCTTCTCTCTAGGAGTTCTTAGAGTTATATGTTTAGTGGTGCAAGTATTGGGTTTAGTTTGGAAAGATTGCTATCTACAGGTGAGGAACAATAAAGGAAACTGATTTGAAGCAACTCAGAATGTCTATCTTGGTTTTTGAAGCCTGACATCCCAAGCTACTGGATATGAGTCCTAGAGTCAGGTATGAAAGTGCAGCTAACTTCCTTACCCAAGCTGTAGCCTGAAGATTCTTGAGATTGTGCTATTTTTTGGTGGTATTTTGGTTTGTTCTAATAAAGGAATTTAATTTAATTAATTTAATTTAATTTAATTTAGTCTCATGAATTTAAGACTATGCTGTACATAAACTTGGTTAACTTTTTAGCACTTTTCACTAAAGGAGAATGGAAAATGTATGTGGAGGCCAACTGAGGGTCAGTGACTTTTATGGTGAATTATTCCAGTATCTTTTCAGTTTGAAGCCTCTTGAATTGCTGAAATATTCAGAAAACCTCTGAACAAAACCTGAACATGTGTAGAAAGAGTAAAAGATGAATAAGTATTCATCTGAATGCATGCTGGATAAAGAACATTTGCTAAAAAAGTAAATCTTATATGTAGCAAGTGGAATGGGCATAATCATTCTATTATTAGATTACCAATTACTGAATATGACAGCATGCTTTCAGTTCTTTTTAAACAAAATGTTCACTTTTTATTTAATTTCTAGTCCAAGGAAACAACTCATTTCTTTTTCCTACTTCATATAGTTCATTTTCTTTTTAATCTAAATTCCTGTGATATTTTTTTTTTGCTTGTGCTACAATAATAATGTAGATGATTGATGATATCATTCAAAACATTGTACACTGTAATATTTCTTTAATAAAGATAGTGATACCTACTTCTTTGTCATACTGGCACAGTGGTTAGTGGTTAGAATGCAGTATTTCAGGCTACTTCTTCTGACTGCCAGCTGCCTGCAGTTTGGCAGTTCAATTCTCACCAGCTCAAGGTTGACTTAGCCTTCCATCCTTCCAAGGTGGGTAAAATGAGAAGCCAGATTGGGGGCAATATGCTGACTGTAAACTGCTTAGAGAGCGCTGTAAAGCATTGTGAAGCAGTATACAAGTCTAAGTTCTATTGCTATTGCTATTTTATTCTCAAGCCTTTAAACTTTGTTTATACCCTATGTAACATTTTTTTTCAGGTCTCTGCATTTTCCACATGGGAAAAAGAACTTCATAAAATTGTGTTTGATCCACGTTATCTTCTACTAAACTCAGAAGAACGTAAACAGGTGAGTTCTTGTTTTGGTAGCTTTTTTTAAAATATAGGATATAATGTGAAATGGATCATATACTGTAAATAATTTCATTAAAGGTCAAATTATATTGTCATTTTTAGAACATCAATAAAGATGTACACTATATCAGAAGTGAGGTATTATTAAATCAGACATTTTTATAGCCAGGGAAATTTCAGTCAGCTTTCACCTGATTCAATGAAGAAAGCCTCAGATTATCCTCTATTGAGAGAGCATTTTATGATCAGATGTTATCACCAACAAGTGATAACTGTTTCTTTGGTACATTTTAATTTGGGTTGCATAAGACATCTTCAGTAATCATGACATGTGTATATGTATAAAATTGGGTGTATCTTGTGTTTTTAAGATATTTTAAACTTTTGAGTTTAATTAACAATAGCTAATGCAAAATGTCCTATACATTTAATAATTGCCTATTTGTTGTGTTAAGAGAGTTAGTTCACAGGCTATACTGGAATGCCTCTGAGGATTATCCTCAAAGGTTTCTATCTTACATAGGTTACATGTTGTATCTAGCATTTAATACCATGCTTTCAACAAAAATAATTTAAGTTGACCCATTCTTTTTTTCATTGCATAGAAGGACTTGTGATTCCCAAATATGGTTGAATTACAATTCTCAGCAGTACTGTGGTGAAGGGTGCTAGAAATTGTTCTGCAACATCTGAAGAATCATAGATTCTCAATAGATTTTTAATGTTCTTGAGCATACCAGCTTGAAAAATATAATGCTGGTTGAAGAGGATTTTCTATCAAAGCTGTTGCTACTATTATGCAGATTAAGGTCACCATCTTAAACTGATTTTGGTTGTCATGGATGGGCAGAAATCTAATTTGTTTTTATGGCCATTAATTATAATTTTATTTTTAGTTAATTTGATATAATAAGAAGGGAAGTTTCCGTGATTTTCTTTCATGTGTGCCAAAATAGACTGCAAATTGATGCAGAGTGATGGCATTTGGGAAAAAGCTGTCCTGTGTCTAGTTGTTCTGTTGTGCAGTGCTCTATAGCATCATTTTGAGGATATATCATGCCCCTGTCAGAATCTGATTCAGAGGGGGAGGCCAAGCAGCTGACAGGGAGTGGGAGTGTGACTCCATTGGCTGTGGAAGAAACGGGGGAAGGGCAAAGGCCGACTGGGCAGAGCAGGGAAGAAGTAGGGCAAGGGAGAGAGAATTCAGAGGAAGACTTAGGCCCACCTCCTCTTCATCCTAGGGCACGCATGGAGGAATGGAGAAGGGAGCAACGTGAGTTGCATGGCTTACAGGGGAGAAAAGGGCCCTGATTCCCTTCATTAGTTGCAGCTGGGAACACAGTGTTTAAAAAGGGAAGCTGTGCACAGCAAAGTTGTTGGGAGCAAATCATGAATTATCTGGTATCGTTGAGGCTTATCTGGGTTCCTGGCATCTTCCCAACTGTGTGTTTTGGGCTTTCAAGTCTGCAATTCCTTCTCTGCCTTGTCAAGTTAATTACTGTAGTGTGGTTTGTATGGATTTTTATTTACAGTTTGTATGTACTTTGTTTTTGGACTGAATTTCTTCCACTTAAAAACTGTTCTTGGGAGAATTTTTTCTCCATCCAAAGGTAACTGGACACTGGGGGCAAAGTTGAAAGTATTAAAGGGACATTTCTTGCTCATTTGCCTGTGTGCCATGCCCCAGTTCAATCACAGGGTAGGAGTTTATCAACTCCTACCCTGTGATTGAACCAGGACATGGCACACAGTTTATGTCCAGGATGTGAGGGGTCTGTAAATATTTTCACTCGTGCAGTATACAGGTCCTCAATGGAAGGCAGGTTGGTAGTAATTGTCTTTTCTGCAGTCCTAATTTCTCTCTGAAGTCTGTGTCTGTCTTGTTGGATTGCAGGTGTAGAGGTGCAGATGACAGACTCAATAATTCCTCTGTAGAACTGTATCAGCAGCTTCTTGGGCAGTTTGAGCTTTCTGAGTTGGTGCAGAAAGAACATTCTTTGTTGTGCTTTTTTGATGACATTTTTGATATTAGGTGTCCATTTTAGGTCTTGTGATATGATAGAACCTAGAAATTTGAAGGTCTCTACTGTTGATATTGTGTTATCTAGTATTGTAAGAGGTGGTAGTATGGGACGGTTTCTCCTAAAGTCTACCTCCATTTCTATGGTTTTGAGTGTTTTCAGTTCCAGATTCTTCCTGTTATACCATGAGGTAAGCTGTACAACCTCCCGTCTGTATGTGGATTCGTTGTTGTCTCGAATGAGACCAATCACTGTGGTATCATCTGCAAACTTCAATATTTTAACAGATGGATCGTTTGAGATGCAGTCATTGGTATATAGGGAGAAGAGAAGCGGAGAAAGCACACAGCCTTGGAGGGAGCCCTGTGCTAATTGTACAGTATCAGATGTGATTCTTTTGGTAGCAGAAGTAAAGAAAGGCCCAATCTAGTTATTCCAACAATTTTGAATATCCTTTCATTTATTAAGCAGATGCATGATATAGGTAATCATTTAATGAGCAGTGATGTTTTGCATTATAGACATTAACTTGCAACATTGGTGCATGAACTTCATTTAAGATAAGGTAATTTTTATTATTACTTTTTCTGTGCGCACACTGGCACACATTAAAAATAACATTTTGATGCCCACTCTTAAAATAAAATGTGTGTGTGTGTGTATGTGTATACATACATACATACATATACATGCATACATACATACATACATTAATTACAGCCCATTTAGAATACATAGCAGAAAAAAGAGTCTTAATAAGGTTGATGTTATATGGTACTTTTACAGAATCTGAATATTCTGCTTCAGATAACCGCAAAGCTTCCTCCCAGAACATAACAAAGAAAACCCAGTCTTGGAAAGGATGTATAGTATTCATGACAATACTGTGGACAAGCAGTACTTAGATGCATGTCCTGGATAGAAAGAAGTGAACTTCCAATAATATTTTCTGCTGTCCTCATCATTCTATGCAGAGCCTTCCTGTCCAAAATAGTAATACTGCCAAACCAAACAGTAATACAATATGACATGATGCTTTCAATTCTCTCTATAGAGAGAATGGTAAGGACAGGAGAAGGAAGATGTGTTTTTTCTTCTGCATATTTTGGTCGCTTGACCAATATAAAAAGTTCTTATCAGTTTTCTTAGATTAAAAGACCAAAGTTTTATTTGATATTTTTGGATTACTAAGCAAAAAAACAACAACAATATTTGATGAAGGCATTACATGAGTCCTTATACATCTTAATTTGCTATTTTTGAAAGATTAAAGCACAAAGCTGGTTTATTTGGCTCACTTTTAGTGTACCTTCTGTTAAACTGGCAAACCATAAGACATAGTGGTCAAAAGTCAAAAGGAATATGCATGATTAAATGATGGGGAGGCTAAAAGCTACCTCTTTGTGCAGATTTCCAGAACTAACAATAAATGAATTCTCTTTGATTATGGGCGGGGGACAATTTTTAAGAAACATTAAAAACCAACCTGCATATTGTGCGGAATAGGATAATAAACTGAAGTTTGATGTTCATCTGAAACATTTTTGATTAATGTGTATGGAGTTATGGTTGAGTTGAAGATTTCCCTGAGAAATTATTGCTAAAGATCTGACTTGCAACATGAAAAATTAGTGGCAGCCAAAAGATGCCAGGTTTTTTTTTTAACTTATTGGTGCTGTCTCACCATCATTTATATTCTTGCAGTCCACATCTGCTATCCTACTTCATATAAGTAGAAAATCATGATGATAGATATGGAAGTCTTTTGGAGAAAATTCATGTGCATCCATGAAGGGGCAGGGATCAAAGCCCCCAAGCTGTTGGACACAGCGATCCATGCGCTGCACCTTTGAGAAGGAGTACAGCTTATATTGGAAAACTTGGTCACTATCTTACACAATTTCACATCCTGTTGCAGAGATCTCTAAGAAAAAACTGGAATTATGTAAGAGCTTTCAACGCATTAAAGTAATAACTGCTGTACACTTTCTGAATTGATAGTGGTTTACCCTATTGCCTCTGAGGACATTGTGTTAGGATGGATCCTTACATAAACACACAAATGCTGTCCTGACAATGGAAAAAGTGCAGCAATTGCTTGGCAACAAGATTTAGGCTGCACAGAAAACTTTCAAGACTTTTTCTTCCAGGCAGAATGGTAAGAGAAAAGTTAGCTGAGTCCTGAATTGGTTCAAATTCTAGGGAGAGCTTCTTATTTTTAAAAGTAAGATTATACCCTATTTTATTGATAGGGTGGTTTGTGTTCTTAACTAAAGGATCTGAAAAGGGGAAAATATAATTTTATTAGACTACCCTAAACACTATATTCCTACAGAAAGGCACATAAGCTTTCAACAATGATTTGTTTATGATGTAGTTTTTGACTTATATTGTTCATTTAGTGACCATTCAAAGTTATTAATGGCACTGAAAAAGTGACTTGCACTTGTTCTCATACTTACAACCACTGTAGTATCCCCACAGTCATGTGATCAAAATTCAGGCACTTGGCAATTGATATATACTTATGATGATTGCAGCGTCCATGGGTCATGTGTTTACCATGTGCAACCTCCCCAGCTGGTTTCTGACAAGCAAAGTCATTGTGGGGAAGCTGAATGATGTTACAATTCTATCAGCATTCAATGGGTGTCATGCCCCTGGTGGAGATTGACTCTGAGGGAGAGGCAGAACAACCAACAGGGAATGGAAATGTGGCTCCGGAAGTTGTAGAGGAGGCTCGGCTGAGCAGTCAGAGGAAGACCCAGGCCCATCCCCTATCCATCTTAGGGCATTCAGGGAGGAGAGGATAAGGGAGAGACGTGGTCTCCTCAGGAGGAAAGTGCCTTGATCTTCTCTTCATGGGCTGCAGCTGTGACAACTGAATAAGAGTTTGGACCTGTGTACTGGCGAATGCTGGAAACGAAGCGTGTAAATATCTCTAGTTTATAGTTCCTCTCTGAGTTTGATGTCCTCCCCAGTGTGTGTTATCTGTGGACATCCTCCATCCCTTATCACGCCTGGTTTGTGTTGCATTTTTCCTTCTTCGTACAACTGTTTGTGTGGGAATTTTTTTGTCTTCTGTCAAAGATATTTGGAGGTTGGAAGCAAAGTGAAGGAATAAAAGGGGCTTTGCCTGTTTTCTGTGACTGTGTTTGTTTGGTATCCCACCCTGGGTCATCACAATGGGTGAACTTTGTTTATAGACATAATATTGCCTCTTAAGGGCTTAGATTTTGGAATAAAGAGCCATTTTATCAATTTTATGTGATCATCTCCTTCTGATTTCAAGGAAGGCTGTTTCCTTTGACAATTAAAATGTGCTTGTTTACCAAATTCTAAGTGAGGGTTTTATCTTTGCATGTGCTTTAGAAAAACTTGAAAGTAAAAAAAAAAAATGAAAAAATGTATTTTCTGTTCTTATGTTTGTAAAACATGGTGGCTCTGATCCAAAGAATCTATCAAATTATTATATTTGGGTTGATCAATCTTTTGTAAAGATGATTGTTTGGGAAAAAACTCAATTTCTCATAAGCACAAGCAAAATCTATTTGCCATGGCTGTAGCTGCATCTCACTTGTTGGAAGAAACTTGGATATCAGACATCTAGTTTTCTCAATTTGGGAGGCCTCCTGGTTTTTAATCGTATTCATTGTGTTATTTTCTAGATTGTTTTTTGTACTATTTTAATATTTTTTAATATAATTTTACTACTCATGTATGCTTGAATATCCACTTGCTAGAAAACTATAATAAAACTGATATAAAAGCAAAACAGCAACAAAAACCTATTTGTGCCAAAGGTCATTTTCATCATCTATCATGTAAAACGGGATAAGGCTATTCCATTTCCTCAGATCAGTGTATAACAACATTAAAAAGCTGTGGCCATCCAGCTTTCTGTGGAACTCCAAAGTAAAACATGATAGAACCTTCTCAATCATGTTCCCAGAAATATTCAAAAATATACTGTCATCAATTTGGCAAGCATAAATAGCATACAATACTGATCTAGACATTGTTATTGTTATTCAATTATTCAGTTAAGGCCTCTTTCATTTTTGCAGTGCCTAGGTCTACTCATTGCAGGGTTCTGAAGGATTCCCTGGTGTATAAGTGTGCATTTGGGCACACATGCATAAAGCATTACATTGAGGGTATAAGACTCAGTTCTTGCACAGTTAATTAAAAGCAACATAATAGCAAATGTAACAGTTGCAGATGGAAAAGAGGGATGGATGGATGGAGACAAGACTCAAAAAGGAGATTCAAATTATGTAATTTTGGAAAAAAACATTGTAAATAAAATGCAAAAGGGCTAATTGATTGAATTTATTGGCTAAGGCTTCCTAGTTCCTTCAATAAATATTAGTTTATTTATTGGATTTCTTGTGAAGTTGTTTAAGTTCATCCTGGCCTGCATGTTGAAGCTGGAATCGTAGGGGAAATCAATGAACATTGCTGCTTCCTCTGAAACTCAGACTGAGAGCTGTAGTTCTCAGTGAAGAGATGTCAATTGTATAACAACAACTATTCAACTTCAAGTCCTGGCAAAGAACTGCAGGCAACCCTCTGAAACTAGCAGGAAAGAGGCAATGAATTTTAACCATCCAGGGATATAAGAGAGAATCCACTTCCTTAAACCACCAGAGTACAATCAATGATTTTATAAGACTTCATCCTAATATTCAGTAAACTTTCTTATCTGAGCATGCCATGCTGTGTGTCTAAAAGCCACTTGGCCAAGGTCAAGCCTTGAATTTGGAATGCCAAATTATTTCTTTGGGAATTTCTGTTGAAACCACCTTCCTGGGATCAATTTAGTTATCTCATTGAGATTCCAATGAGGGATCACAAATCTCCTTTGGACAGAAGTCCTTGAGTTTTTAGCTAGCACATAACAGAATCAATCGAGTGCAATTATTTTTCATCAGTTATGCATCCTTTGGACATTCATTTGAAAATACTAAGGGTGACATGATAGCAGTGTTCCAATATTTGAGGGGCTGCCACAAAGAAGAGGGAGTCTACCTATTTTCCAAAGCACCTGAACACAAGAAGCACCAGATGGAAACTGAAAAAGAGAGAAGCACCAAAGAACTAAGGAGAAATTTCCTGACAGTGAGAACAACAACCAGTGGAAAAGTTGTTGGTGTTACAATAATGGAGGCTTTGAAGAAGAGACTGGTCAGCCTTTTGTCTAAAATGGTAAAGGGTCTCCTGTTTGAACAGGGACCAGAAGTCCTCCAAGGTTCCTTCCAACTCTGTATTCTGTAAAAATATGTTATGAAAAGGTACAGACTTATAGAAACCTAAACTATTGGTCTGTTTCATTATTGGTCTAGAACAGGGCTATCAAACTTGCACCCCATGAGCCATATACATCACACGCTGGCTATGCCCCTGCCTGATTTAGTGAAGGGAAAAAAGTCCCAATACATCATGTGATGCCACCGATGCTGGGATGACGTAAGCTTGACACCCCTGGTCTAGAAGAATTCCATCCTTGGTGACAGGTTTTTCCCAGCACTATTAAGCTATGCTGCAAACTATTTTCTACATGGAATCTAAAATAGTAAAATACTGTTTTACTTGGAATCTTCTAAATTGTTGAATTTTAGTTCTGCATCTTCTAGGCCAGTATTTCACAACTATAGCATTTTAAAGATGTTTGGACCAACTCTCAGAATTCTGCATCCACTGTGCTGAGGAATTCTGGAATCCAAGTCCATACATCTTAAAGATGGTGAAGTTGAGAACACTGGTTTTACACCAATGTTGGTTTTCCCCCCAATATGAGCTGTAGTGGTGCGGTGGTTAGAATGCAGCATTGCAGGCTAATTCTGTCGCATTGCAGGCTAATCGATTCTAACCAGCTCAAGGTTGACCCAGCCTTCCAAGGAAGGTAAAATGAGGACCCAGATTGTTGGGGGCAATATGCTACTCTGTAAACTGCTTAGAGACGGCTATAAAGCACTGTGGAGCAATATATAAGTCTACAGTAAGTGATATTGTTATACCAATGCATAAAGCAGGGGAGTTATGAATGGTGGTGTTGCAATTAGCCGTAACTTTTAAACACAGATTTTCACCAAATGCCTATTAATGTGGAATTCATTTGCTCATTAAAATAAACATATACATAATATTGAACTCTGGCCCTGAAATGACTTGTATTTATATTGGTTATTTAGAACAATTCTCAAGTTGTTTTCTCTCCAATCTTTCCATGGAAACCAGTTATTCTGGGACTAGGTGGATTGAAACTGGATTGTGGATTGAACTTTCTCTTGATATATTGGCATTTTCTCTCAGCTCACACATCAGTTACACTAAAAAGGTCATAGTAGATTAACTATGACTATCCTACAGTTATAAAAAAAGAATAATACTATCATGCAGAAAAGCACTCAATTAAAATTATCTCTGTGAAAACAATTCAGTTTATAGCCAGATATAACCTATCACATCATTTACTGCTAAATTTGAACAAGACATATACAATGGACTCATATACACGTCTACTTGTTAATTGATCTTTCTCCCTTATGAACTACACTATAATAACCACTTTTCCGCATTTCAGCCTTTAACCACTTGTCTCCTGTAGATAAACTGGCTGGAAATAAAGCTGGCTTGGAAAGGTTTTTCTCCCATATTTCAAATCTTTCCTCCATTTTGATGACAGTAATGGCCAGCTGCTTTGTTTGAATAGTGGTTAACGGGGCCCCTTATTGGCAGATTCCTCTGTTTCTTTTGCTCCTTCCACAACTGCTTTCCCTCTTCTGAGAATGGAGGATGAGGGGACAGTTTTAACATCCTTCCTGTCACTTGGACTAGAAGTAGAAACTTGGCAAAATACTTGGCCAATATTTCATCATTGCTGGGTTACCATATTCTCCCCTCTGCAGTATTGGATGGTAAATATGAAAAGAAATTGGCTGGAAGGCTTTGCTCCTGGGATTCCAAAGAGGTGGAAACTCCAGGACATGTTCTTCTTCACTTCTTCTTGTATGGAAACATCTCAATCAGATTCATACTACCTCTAATTAGGGATATCCTGGTCACCTGAATTTGGCCATGACGAGATACTGTTCATAGATGAAGTACACCTTGTTATAATGCATGTAGCTAGGTTTTGTACAGCAAAATGCCCTTTTGTAGCTCTGATTCATTTAAACACCTGATATTTTTCCTTTGTTGATATTAATAGTTTTAGATGCTTTGACTGTGTCATAATTGTAGATAACTAATATAATTTTAGTTTTTGCATTATAATTTAATGTAGGCTGTATCCTGGATCTCACTTGTAGCTGTTAGTTTGTTTTACAAATGTATTTTAACTCTTAAATTATATATACTGGTCTACAACTGCAATAAATTGAATTGAATTGAAAAGCATTGTTGTGTTGAATCTGCTAGGGAAAAAAAACAGCCAGTACTTACTTGCTTGCTTGCTTGCTTGCTTGCTTGCTTGCTTGCTTCCTTCTTTCATTTGTTTGTTTGTTCATTCATTCATTCATTCATTCATTCATTCATTCATTCATTCATTCATCTCCCAGCACAACCAAGGAAGACTCTTGGAAGCTCAAAGTGATAAAAACATAACTGTCAAGTAAAAAAAAATCTTACAAGTTCGTTAAACTTTATAAAAGAATAAGTTGGCTGAGATTCTAAAGACAATATGGAAAAGCTGTTTTCAACTTCTTTGGAAAAGCCAATAATGTTGAAACAGGCAGATCTCTAATAGGAACCCATTCCAAAGGGCCAACCTTATCACATAAATTCAATACTTTTAGCCTTCAACTCCACTTCCCAAAATAAGAGATAGTCAAGTTTGTCTCCCAGCCTGATCAAAGTTGTTCAGCTGACTCCAATAGTAAAATATGATCCCGCAGGCAATTTAGTGCCAGCCATAGAGGGTTTTACAAGATAAACCCAGCACTTCAAATTGTCTCTAGGAGCTAATAGGAGGTCATTGCTCTTGGGCCACTGCATTCAGTATCAACTTAAACTTCTAGGAAGTCTTTAAAGAGAGGCCCAAGCAGAGTATGTGGCAGTAATGTAATCAGGTGCTGAGTCATTGCAGTCAATACAGCTGAATCGTTGTTGTTGTTGTTGTTTTTAAGTTCAGCCTTTATAGGAGACAACTCACCAACCCAATGCAAAATGACCAAAGAAGAAATTTGAGGCTGCAAGGCTGTTCACCATAAAATATAGAACTGGAATATGCAGTTTTGACTGAGGATATGCATCCCCCACAAAATGTTTTATTACACCATTCATTTTCATTGCTGAATATATCATTTCCATATATTAGAATGATATTTCTTTTGTGGCTACTATTTTTTGAATTCCATAATGGGTTTATTTCAGTGTGTCACATTTCAAAATTGGAAAGTATATCCATTAAAATGGAGTCAAGTTTCTTAATCCCCATCCCCATTCATAGTTTAATATATACAACTCCTGAAAGTCAATGAAAGTGTAATTACTAGCTTGGAGATAAATGTTCTCCTGTGAAGGCTAAAAATAAAATTTGAAAACTCTAAAGCTAAACAGATATCTTCCCAGAAGAATATACGTACACACAAACACATCACATATATTCATTTCAAGTTTGTGTTTTCTCTAAGACACTTCATTGTGCAATCCATAGCTATAAAATGAATAAAAAGGGGGTAAGAGTATTTTTGCTGAAATTGTACCAGTCTCAGTGTTAAGTATAGAGAAACAAGAATTCTTCAATGTTTATTATATGTTTCTGGGACAGCAGGTTGCCAAAATACAGCTAGCCCTCAACTTACAACCACAATTGAGCCCAAAATTTATGTTGCTGAGTGAAACATTTGTTAAGTGTGTTTTGCCTCATATTATCCTTATCACAGTTGTTAAGGGAATCACTGCAGTTGATAAAATTAACAACACAATTGTTAAGTGAATCTGGCTTCCCCATTGAATTTTCTTGTCAGAAGATCTCAAAAGATGCTCACATGACCCCAGGATATGCACCTGAATTTTGATCACAGGACCATGGAGAATGGGGATGGCGCAATGATCATAAATGTAAAAAACAGTGACAAGTCATTTTTTTTCAGTGCCATTGTAACTTCAAATAGTTACTAAATGAATTGTTGTAAGTTGAGGACCACCTGTATGTCACGTTAGACTAGAGGTTCTTTGTGGGAATATGGAGAGACAGCATCAAGTAAAACTAAAAACAATTAAGCCTTCCTTTTTTCTTTTTTCTTTTGCAAATGAAAGACCCAGGAGCCAAATACAAAACTGACCACATTCTATACAGGTTATATAAAATTTAGTTAAGCAGTTTTTATATTCACAGTGTAAGGGGCTACTTTCCAAATCTGGGTAAATTACCCAAAATTGAATAAAAGTTTTTCTTCAGGTAACAACTTACAAAGCCATTACTCCATCACAGGGACTTTAAATTGACTTAAAGTATACTACCTGTGTTGCAAACAAAGGATTATTGGATAATGGGATTGAGTCAGGAAATAAAATGGCAACCACTGGCCTAAGTTGTTGCAAGTTCTCAGATGAGAAAGATCATCATATGAAGTAGCAATAGCAAAAGCACTTAAACTTATATATCACTTCATAATGTTTTACAGCACTCTGTATGTTGTTTACAGAATCAGCATATTGTGCCCAACAATCTGGGTCCTCATTTTACCAACCTCAGAAGGAGGCTCTGTGGAGGCCAGAAACAGGCCTGTTTCCAGCTTCTGGAGTCATTGGGAAGCCCGTTTTTCACCCTCTCCAGACCTCCACATGGGCCGCGCACTTATCTGCAATCCAAAACAGGCCGCGTGGGGACTCTGGGGAGGGGCAGGGTGGGTGGAGCCATCCAATCATTGTAACTACCGGTTCACCAAATCAGATGTAAAATTAACATCCGGTTCGGCTGAAGTGACACGAACTGGCTGAAGCTCATCCCTATCTGCCATACTGCATTCTAACCACTGTGCCACCACATAATGCCAATCTTCTAGCAAGTATCACTAGAATGCAAAAATCATTCTTTTGTACTGTTGTTGTAGGCTGAGTTTAGAATTTTCCCCTTCATTAAAACAGTAATCTTACTATTATGAGTAGTACTGTGATTCTAGTAGACCTCTCCACCTGTTCAGAAATCTTTAAACCAAAGACTTAAGGAAGGAACTTATTCATTTGAGTTTTATTTATAGGTTTACATGACATGATCTGAAAGCAGTGCCTATAAATAAAAAATACAGTTGTGGGAGGGACAATAAAATAATTTTAATAAACTCTGTTACAACAGACTTTCAAAGGTAGCTTTAAAGAAATGTCTGTCTTCACAGGTAACTCATTTGATGGTGTTTTGTGACTTCCTTTCTCCTCTCCCCTTTCTTTAAGATATTTGAGCAGTTTGTCAAGACCAGAATAAGAGAAGAATATAAGGAAAAGAAAAACAAACTACTGCTAGCCAAAGAAGAATTTAAAAAGCTGCTTGAGGAATCTAAATTGTCACCGAGGTATGAAGCAACTTTCAGATACAAGTCCTAATTGAATGTGGATTTGTGACTAAACTGAGATTATGCCAGAAATCAAGCTTCTGAATATGAATGTATCACTTAGAGTTCTGGACACAAATATTTGTCATCTTCTGATGACATCTTCTGAGACTGTTTGAGACTATCAATCTCACAAACTTCAATATTCTTGCAAAAGACTCTGATACTTCAGAGATGACACCCCCACTGCTAGACCTTGTGAATTTTTTAGAGATTTTTTTAAAAAATATTCATTAATCCCTATTCCATCATAGTTACATAAATTTACATGATAGAACTGTAATATTTTGCCAGCCTTTTAATAGATGGTACAATATATAAAGGTACTTTCAGTGGCAACTCAAATCATAGACAAGTTTTTAGAACCAGTGGTGCTTATTATACTCTACTCTTTATTATTCTCTACCCATTTTCCCTTTTTCAAAGAAAATATACCAGATTTTCTTCCATTATTCTATTATAGCTAAGGCCCAATTTTTGAAAGGTTGACAACATGTTAGTGTCAACCATCTCCACAATCTTTCTTATTAAACCCTAAATTATATAAGAGAGGCTAAATTCCATGTCCAGTATAGGTTTCTGTATTCAAATACATGGAGAAAGTGCATAATTTATGTCAAGAACATATTTGATATCTGCAGCTATATTAATGCAGTAACCAATAGTTAATGAAGATCTAATTCATTGTCATGCATTGTAAGCAAGTTGAACTAAATATATTATCTCAGTATATAAAATATACTGAACAGTCAAAATCTATTACTGTATTTTATTATGCTTTGCAGTAGCAGATCCAGTTGCAAGCGTGATTAATGCTTGCTGTATGCCCAAGTACACTTTATTATATTATAAAATCAGTAATGTCTTTTCTGCCTTCTGACAAATTCCAAATTATATTCACACAAGAATTTATCATTCATAATGGTGACTGCACACTAAACATAAGATTTTAAAATGTTGCCTGTTTTGTTTAGCTGTTTTCCATGATCTTTCATTGAAAGAAGTATCTAAGAATCGTTTATAAAGTTATGATTCTTATTTGTAATTTTATTAATCATTAAGATAGTTTATGATGACAGATTTATATTACAGAGATAAAGAAAAACTTGCTCATTGTTTGAATAATTTTATAAACCTCCCTATGTTAATGTAGGGAATAATTTTCAGATTTTAACAATGTATTATATTTTTTTCTATATGGAGAATATTGAAGAATTATTCAATACCTATGAGAATGAAAGTAGCTATGATAATAATTTAAAAGGTTGACTTGCACTGCACCATTATAGTTATTTTGTTAAAGATGAAATAAGAATATATATATATAGCTATTTTTCAGTTGTTTTTTGATTATTGGTGTCACTTTGTTACGGTCTTTTCACCACTATGGTCACACACAATAGTTATGGGAGAAGAAACGTAGGACAGACTGCTAGATGCTTGAGTTCCAACAAAATCCAGGATATAAATGTAATAAAAATTAATTAGAGACAGTTTCGTCTAGTAGTTAAGGCAACAAGCAGAAACTGGGAAAATGTGAGTTCTATTCATGCATTAGGCAGGAAGGTAGCTGGGTCTAAGCAACCCTACAAAGAAGGCAGTGTCAAAATATTTCAGAAATATTGCCAAGAAAATGAGAAAGACTTATCTAGGTAGTCATCAGGAATCAAAAGCTGAATTGAAGGCGGGGGTGGGAGAGAGAGGGGGGGGAGAGAGATGGGGAGAGAGAGAGAGAGAGAGATAACACATAAATATTAGGAATATTAAAATCACATAGTTGCAAAATGCTGCCATGATGACTAGGACAATCACAAAATACCAATTTGCAAGAAATCAAATGGATAAGATATTCTCTATGCCCTTTCGTATCTACACTCATATCCTTTATCACTGAATGCTAAGTCCAACCCTGGATGTTTTTGACATTTTATTTGTTTTGGGCATGTGGGCTAATCACTGGGTCAGCACCTCCTTTCATTTCCATTTTTTAAAAAATAATATCATGTGGCAGATACTCAAGTCAAGTCAAAGTTTATTTCAGTCAAAGACCAGAAATGAGAGCAGGTACGATACATTTTCACAGTTTAAAATAATTCCCCAGGCGGACGCTTAATATTGCAGAAAACTAGCTTCTTGTATTGTAAAGTGAACCAATTATTATCTCTATTTTATTATCTCTAGCAGGAACACTTTGCAAGTCTTCACTTTTTAAGCTAAAACAAACATGTTCTGTGTTACTCTAGAAATATGATATTTATCTCTGTCAAGATCATGGGGGGAAAGGCCCTTTTTTCTTGAATTGAATATTTTCAAGCTACTAGAAAGCAAATATACCTAGGGAAACCAGGGGTGGGGGTGGAAAGTTATTTCAAAAAGGGATCAGAATCATTAGATTCATCCATTTTTCCTGCAATGCTTCAAAAAATATGACCCTTTAAATACAACAATCCCTTCTAAATTCTCCACTTTCTGTGATTTTCATGGGGTGCCTAAAAATTACTACATGACGTTATGAAGCAGGGTCATCAAAAATCAAGATGTCTGCCTTGCTCATGTGATTAAAATTCTGCCTATTTACTATGGACCTTGTATGTGTAAAGCACACACACACACACACACACACACACACACACACACACACACTAAGAACAGGTTTTTAACTGTGTGGTCCTGAATGCAATTTACATAAAGCCAATCATTGAAATTTAAGCTAGAATTTCCATATGCCATACACACTTTTTATTTAGCCATACAAATTATTTCACAAATTCTCCTATATATGTTAGTACTGGTCCCATCCTCCATATTTCCAGAGAGAGTCACACTTTAGAATAAAAAAATATTTGACTCACCAGTTCTGATGTAAATCTTAGCCTTTTAAAATATTATGCTGCTATGGAAGGAAAGAAGCCATGTTGTTTGGCAAGTTTTAGTGAAACTATTTAAATTCTTAATTTTTGAGAATCCCATCTTAATTATGTTAGATCATCCACAGCGAACTAATTATTCCTCGAGGTTCCATGAATCAATAAATGAGTCTATTATGTGAAAGTGGAATATTGACTTAGGATGAGAAGCCAAGCAGGTCAATGAATTTTCGAGATTTTTGACTTTAATATTTCCATTTTCTTTTCACCTCTGTGACAAGGAAAAGATGCAGTAAAAATGGTTTCAGTAGGGAAAAAAAAGCCTGTGTGTTTAAGAAAGAGCCAAAGAGTACAACTGTCAACTCATAAAATATTTCTATGATCTCTTTAGAGTTGCCAACAGAAAGGGAGGGGGGAAAGGGGTTTGAAAGAGCAGTGCAGCAGCTTGGAAATCGAAAGTGCATTCCATACATAGTTTTTTAGAGATAGTAAGTAGGTGACTGATGTTTCTGCCGTGCAAAACTCTAACTGGAGAACATGATTGATGACTCTTGGCTATGGATGTGCCTCATTGGAGAATATGAATTATGATACACCCAGAGGCTGGGGAAAAACCAGGGTCAAGGGTGAAAATGAATTATGAGTCTCAGAGTCAGCTACACCCAGGCAGTGCCGGATGTGTTAACTCCCACTAAATCCTTTGAAGTTTTGAAAGCTTGGCTCAAGACTCATGATTTAATTTGGGGTGACTACCGGAATCCTGACAATAACCATCAATTGCAGAATGCAAACCTCAGATCCTGATGACTCACCCCAAGGATGTCAAACTCAAAGTCTGCAGGCTGGATCTGGCCCATGAGGTGCTTAGATCTAGCCTGCTGGAAAACAGCAAAGGACCACCCCATGGTGCCTCTGCCAGTGAAAATGGAGCTCTGGAGGCCTGGATCCCTTTTCACTGGCAGAGAGTTGCAGGAGGCCAGCTCAGCCAAAAATGGAATTCACGAGCCCATTTTTGCTGGCAGAGCACTCCGGCCCCCACAAGTGCCCCAACATGAGTGATGACAAGCTGGCCACACCCACCTGGCCACACCCACCCTGGCCCCTGATGTCAAACACAACCCTGATATGGCTCTCAATGAAATTGAGTTTGACACCCCTGACCTACCCAGACTGGATCCTGAAACATAGGACACATATATTTGCCTTCATTCATAAACATCTATTGACCCAGCTTGCAGTTGTATGAGAATCCTTGCTTATTCTTTGATTATTCCTTTCCCATTCTAGGACCACCTTTAAGGAGTTTGCAGAGAAATATGGTACAGATCAACGTTTTCGATTGGTTCAGAAAAAGAAAGACCAAGAGCATTTTTTCAACCAGTTCATACTTATCCTTAAAAAGAGAGACAAAGAGAACAGAATAAGGCTACGGAAAATGAGATAAAAAGGAAACCTGCAATAAGAATACAAGTCAAATACTGGGGCATCTATGGTTGGAGAAGATGAGTGGCATGCATTTTAATATCATCTTTTGAGTTTTTTACTCCCAGCAATTAGAGGAAGGAAAAAAAGTCAGAAAATCCGAAGAGCCATCTAAGCACACAAAGTTTCTGTCTGTTGTATATGGAAGACTGCACTGCAGAAATCTGTAGTATATTTCATTCTCAGAGACTTAATGTTTCATATTGAAGCTCTCTTTTTGTACAACATTCAAATTTGATGCGTTTCTAATTACATAATATTTCAGTCCCTTAATTGTTTTAATAATTTATGAAAATTATTTGTAATATACACAAAATTGAAATCCAGCATGATTTGTTATTAAGCAGAAGCAGATGCCATCCATAATAATATCAAGGATTTTTTTTTAACCATTTAAGAAAAATAAAAGGTAACACTATACTTCTCTGCACATTTATTTGGAAATAAGTCCTGTTGACTTTACCAACACTTGCTCCCAAATAAAAGTGGTTAAAAAATGCTGCACAGTTATGTTTCGGCAGCTTTGTACATTAAAATAAATAAGTAAATGGTTTAAAGGTCCAGTGATACTGAAGAAATCATTATTCAATGTTCATAGGTCTAAGTCTAGTTTTCTGAGTCGTAGTAGTAATAGGGTATTAATTGTAATCATAGTGAAGATGTGAAAATCCTGGCATCTTTCCTGTAGAACAGTGTATAAATCTTTACCAAAAAAAAGCTTTGTAATTAAATTATTCTCAAAATGCTCTAGGCACATCAAGACGAGCAGCACTTCTATATTAAAAGCTATTATAAAGAAGTTATTTTGTAAACCCGTCCTACTAATATTTGAGTTATTTTTATTGTATGCGAAGAGTTTGCATGAGATCAGTCTCATCTTTGTATAATCAAAGATTTTAATCTTTTTTTAATTAATAAATATTTTAAGACTATTGGTCATGTTGTTTTACCAAATGATTGAAATTATCTCTAAAATCACAACTTTAATTAATCTATTTAATTGAAGACTGAAGAATAAGTATGGAAGGGGAAAACTTTTTCTAATTCTAGCCAACGTTCTTTAATTTAGTTTCTCCAGAAGAAGGCAACCTTCTACAGTTCAAATCATCTCGGATGACAGGTAGTCCTCAATTTGCACCATTCATTTAGTGATTCTTTAAAATTATAATTGAAAAAAATGACCAATAATTGGTCCCCACTTTTAAAAACATTGCAGCATCCCCATGCTCACAAAATTAAAATTTGGGCACTTGGCAACCGGCATGCATTTATGCATCAGATGTGAAAAAAACAGGTGCACATGTTAAGGTCCTAATTAATTGATTACTATAGCCAATGCACAGGATTAGCATCTGGACAAATAAGCTTTAACTGCATTAAAGTGGGTTTGGACTTCTTTCGACTGTGATACATAAGGATTCCAAACTGATGTCTCATTTAACTCTTCCCCATAGCTCTGCCAGTCTCTCTTCTACATTGTGTCACTTACAGAATACTGGAGATCACATGATCACCATTTGGGGATCTACCCTCATGGCTTCCAACAAGCAAAATCAATGGGGAAAGGTGGATTCACGTAATGACTGTGAGATTCATTTCACAACTGGGATAATTCACTTAGCAACTGTAGCAAAAAAAGGTCATAAGATCAGGTACAAATAGCCTTGCTAAGCAATTGATGTTCCAGGTTGTAACTTGAGGACCTTTGACCCTGTAATCTTCATTTAGCAACCACAATTAGAATAGAATAACAGAGTTGGAAGGGACCTTGGAGGTCTGCTTAGGCAGGAAACCCTACACCACTTCAGACAAATGGTTATCCAACATCTTTTTTTAAAAAATCCAATGTTGGAGCATTCACAATTTCTGGAGGCAAGTTGTTCCACTGATTAATTGTTTTAACTGTCAGGAAATTTCTCTGTAGTTCTTAGGTTGCTTCTCTCCTTGATTAGTTTCTACCCATTGCTTCTAATCCTGCCTTCAGGTTCTTTGGAGAAAGCTTGACTGCCTCTTTGTTGCAACCCCTGAGATATTGGAACACTGATATCCCCTAGTCCTTCTTTTCATTAAACTAGACATACCCAGTTCCTGAAAAAATTGAGACTAACAATTTGATTGTTTTGCAAAGTGTAACCACAACACTGCTCATTATCTTACTTCACTTTTGCTTTGTTTTATAGACTGTTAAGATTGTAACTGCAAGGATTGGTAAAAGGATTGGATATTTAATTTAATCAACATCGTATTTGTGAATGGTTGCCATATGAGAAACTGCCTTTATTGCTTAAGGTACTTTGGAATGCATTACTCACCTTTGACTAGATTAAAAGTTATTAACAAAAGCAATATTTGCCAAAATACCCACAGGAAATTATATTGAGGTTGCTGCCCTATATCAGTGGCAATGTTTTAGGCATTCTAGATTTGAAAGTGACAGTTTCTTTAGTTATGTAGCTGTATTTGTTACTTTGAAGCAATGATCCAGTGACATCTTGTAAACTGGACATTGCTTGACTTTAAGAATTGGCTATTTTAAAAATTATCCACAAGTAACATTTGTAGTATTTTCCCCCTGAGTTTCAAGTGAAAAGATAAACTTATTCTTTACTGATAGTCATAAGAGAAGGAATTATCATGATAAAGATAATTCCATTATACTGTATATAAATAAAATACCAAGATAAAGCTAAAATAAGAATAGCTGTTGTTCTTTTACACTACAGTATCTTATATTCCTCTGTTTCTTTGCAGCCAAAAGTAACTATCATTTCTATCATTTCTTCCTTGGGGAAAAAAAACTCAGACTGATTATTTTGGCCTTTCAATATATTTAGAAGTTTTACTTTCCAAAGTCCAGGCAATATGGCAGTCCAATCTCTTCTTCTTGAAAGTCTCAAGTGATGGCGCTCCCACAACTTCCAAAGGCAAGCTATTCAATTGGTTGATTGTTCTCACTGTCAGAAAGTTTCTCCTTATTTCCAGGTTAAATCTCTGCTTGTTCAGTTTCCATCCATTATTCCTTGTCTGGCGCTTTAGAAAATAGCTTGACCCCTTCCTCTCTGTGGCAACCCCTCAGATATTGGAAGACTGGTATCATATCTCCCCTGGTCCTTGTCTTTACTAGACTAGCCATGCCCAGTTCCTGTAACTGTTCTTCATATGTTTTAATCTCCAGTCCCCTAATCATCCTGGTTGCTCTTCTCTGTACGGTTCTGGGTTATCTTGAAGAACATAAGTGGTTGATTGTAGAAAATAAGAAAGATGACACTGATGAAAAAAATGTGGCTGTCATTATCTGGGCAAAAGAAGCTGAAACACTTTTAAAATCTAGAACAGATATATGATATTTGAAAGCAAATCAGAGATTCTTTTAATTCACTGAAGGGAGGAGATACAGTATTATCAGATTTTCATGATTCTCTTATAATAGCTAATCTTAATAGAAGTAGTTCTGCCTTTCCTGTGTAGTTGATTTCCCAATCCTGCCCATCTAATGGGGCTAACATTGGTTTCCCTGCCACTATCTCCACTTACCTAACAAATAGTAAAGGAAAAAGGTTCTGTAGATATTTGGAAATAGTTAACTATTAGGTAGCTGCCTCATCATTGAACTTTAGAATATAAATTTATGAGGTAGAGTTCCACTTCTAGAATAGCAATGCAAGGTTTCTGACATATAATCACGTAGATGGTTTGAAAACTATGAACAATTTAATGATGAACCAATCTAAGTATTAACTATGGGATCTATAAATTAAGAGTCATTCATGAAATTACAAACTTGACAGTGGTTTTACAACTAGGCCATGGGAATTTAGATCCCAGAATTACAATCTAGAGCCAGATTTGGACTGACCATCTATTACCTCAGCTAGCCAGTAGGTTTGTCATGATAGGTCAATATTGCAGTACAGCACATTACACATCAGACAATATTTCCCATGAAATGGGATGAACTAAATAAATGAATTAAATTTTAACGATACAGCAAGTGGCTGTGCATGTTTTAGCCCCATTTTACTGAGGAAAGTTTTAGTCAGTAATGGTGCTACACCTCTCCATCCAAAACTAATGCATAACTTGGGAGTCAACTTTGTCACACAGCTCCTACTCAAAGAACAAATGGCATTAGATTACGGATGTCAAACTCGCCGTGTCACATTGCCATCACATGATGTTTCACAACATTTTCCCCATTTGCAGAGCTGGGATGGGCATAGCCTGTGCATGATGCATCTGGCCCACAGGCTGCCAGTTTGACACCCCTGCATTAGATGATTCACTGAGAACTATCTAATGCACCAGCTGCACCCAATTCAATTGGAAGGGCCTTCAGATGGTCACTCATGCCCTACTCACCTAATGGTTAGGCTGCTGTAATGTTCTCTGCATATTGGATCTTTGCTTGAAGATCATCTTGAACATGGATGTCAAACTCGATCATGTCACGTGACATCACATGTTGTATCACAATGTTTTTGCCTTTGCGGAGCTGGGGTAGGCATGGTCTGTGTGTGATGCATCTGGCCTGCAGGCCACCAGTTTGACACCCCTGACCGTAAGCATACAAATAGTCCAGACTAGCATGGCATGAGCAATGATGTACATATTGCAGTATGCTTGGTCTTCCAGCTGTCTGCCTGTAAAATAAAGCAAAGAGGTATGCTCCAAGTCTCCTTAATTTCATCTACTATAATAGGAAGCATGCTTTCTCTGTTGCAGTGCCTGACTTCTGGAATAGTTACTCCTCCAGAGGCCTGTATGACCCATATCCCAATAATATTCTAAAAATTTATGAAAACCTGGTTGTTCTCCTAGACTCAGGGATTGTGAAGTCTCCCCTATTCACATCCCCAAGATACTACTCCAGAGTTTGGAAAAGGATGAACCAATCCTGAGCACATTAGGGGGGGAGTTGGTCAATGGCTCTGAGTAGCCATCTGAGAGGGATTTGGCTGACGCACAGAAAGACAATATTGAGTCTTCGGGTGGGAAAACACACAGCTGCAGTCAGTCAGTGATTAGGAAAAGAAACTGCCCTCTGATCCAAGAACATGTAGGGCAAAGAAAAGGCTGGAGCAGTGAAGGTCAACCAGATTGCTCATGAGGTGGCAGCCTCACCCTTCTTGATGGGTTGCACTATTTAGCACAGCAGACAGATGGAGGTGATGCTGAGAATAAAATGTTTATTTCCCTAGCTGTGTGTTTTCTGCCTTGCTTTGGATTGACACCATGTCTTGTGACCTCTTGACTTTCCTTGTCTCATGAACCCTCTTGTATTGTGAATTTAATCTTGCCTCGTGGGTTTACCTTGTTTGGGAAATGTTCAAGTGCCTTGTATACTCATTGCCCATTGCTCTGTGGACTAGCATTGGCCTACTTTTGGCTGGACTTAATTAGGACAATTGTGGGTTTTTTAGTGAAGGGAATTGCTGGAGAATATTAATAAACCCACTAAACCACCGTTATGTGTAAGTAAGTGGGATACACTGGGATATGGTGATATTGGGAGAATTCCATGCTGGAAGTAGCTGATAGATTGATGGCAGACTTTATCTCCCATCCTTTCTGCTCTCCACCTGTCCATCTTTTTGCTTATCATATGGATGTATAATTCTCATTGTGTTCCTTTGGCACATTTATCATTCTATTGTTTTATTCCTATTTGTACTTCTTTCATTTTTCTTCCTTTTATCATTGTAAGCCACCTGGAGTAGCCTCAGGGCAAGGTAGAGGGCAAATAAATTTAACAAATAAATAACAAATGCATAAATGGTGGCTGCTGAGCCTCTGTGGCTTCTTTTGTTACTGCTATGTTTGGTTTAATCTATGATTTGTTTCTTAATTTTAACTGCACCTGCTTTGAAAGTGGAAGCTGCACATAGTCATTTGGAGTCAGATGGAGGAGAGAGACAAAAAGACACATGTAGTCAACACAAGCACTGATTTGAAAATATTTCATGAAATAAATAACATCCTTTGAAGTCTATTTACAACAGTTGTGCAAAGATTTAATTCAGAGCTTCAAATTCAAAATGATGGAATTGAATTGTACTAATGAGCTCCATGGTGTATTATAAAGAAATCCTTTAACTTTGTGAAGCTAAAGCATTCTTTTGCAATTTCCTTAGTTGTAGTTTTACCAGTTGAAGCTGAAAAGCATTGGCAGCCTTTCTTTCTGCTTACCTTTGAGGAAGTAAGCTGTCCTCTGTTTTTTCTCAGCTGAAAACAAGCACCATCTAAAAGGTGAACATATATTTTACTTGAAAAAGCTCTTGTAGGAAAGGCACAGCATCCATCTGATGAGAAGCCAAGGGAAATGGCAGGAGAACGTTCCATTTCAGGTGGTATTTTTTGTGCATTTGAAATGCACTTTATAGAAATCTCCCTAAAGAAGGTCATATTGATTTAATAATGGTACATAAATATAGTACAGACAGCTGGAGTTTGAAAAAAAACCTCTGCACTGTTTTCCTTCACTTTATGGAGTTTTAAGAAGAACTTCTGTGACTCTAAAGAATATTCTCCCTCTAAAACCTAATATTATCAACTACTACATGTAGCACACACAAATCCTGGAAAAACCTTTGGGAGGCAGAGTAAAGGACCTCACAATACAAAAGTGCACCATCAAAAGTGCACATCAACCACAATTGAATCCAAAATTCTGTTGCTAAGTGAAACATTTGTTAAGAGAATTTTGCCTCAATGTTACTATGTTTCTTACCACAGTTGTTAAGTGAATCACTGTACTTCTTGAATGAGTAACATGGTTGTTAAGTGAATCTGGCTTCCCCATTGACTTTATTGTCAGATAAAGTGATCACATAACCCTAAGGCACTGCAACCATCATAAATATGAGTCAGTTGTCAAGCATCCAAATTTGGATCAGGTGACCATGGAACCACTGCAATGGTCATAAGTGTGAAAAGCAGCCAGAAGTCACTTTTTTCAGTGCTGTTGTAACTTTGGACAATCACTAATTGAATTGTTGTATGTCAAGGACTACCTGTATTTACAGAAATGCTTTGGGTTCCAGGTAGGTTCCATATACGTTGTTAGAATTGTTAAAAATATGTGATTTTGTTTGGAAGCATGCCTAGTTGCCTTGAAAAAATGGAAAGAGTAATAGAGAAAAATATGATTGGCTGGGATGGGGTGGAAGAGTGATAAAAACCTCAGCAGGTTGCCTTCTGATAAATGGATAAATAACCACCATATTCTGGGTAAATGAACCATTCCCCCAGGAGCTGAAATCATGGAAAATAAACCCAAATGTTTGCCATTTATATATGATATTGCGAAAGGAAGCAATTGTCAGACCCATGAAAAGAAGACGGAAAGACACATAAAGACAGATATGAAATTCTTTTATTAAAAATGAAAGGAGAAAAGCTTGGGTTTCACACAAAAAAACCCCCACATAGACTGCATGAAACTATTTTGGCAGTTATTTCTGATATGTGTGATTCTTGCCACAATTTTTCAATCTTGGCTTATCATTTTATAACCTCATTATAGATGACAAAAGAATTGAATTAAGACATTTTCTACTATGTTTTCTATTAAGTTTACAAATGTGCTTCCTGTTCTGTGAGAGAAGTAGATAATGAAGATTTGCATTGCTCAGTCAATATGTAAGCTAACTCTTCCATATCTTTATGAATGAAGTGGACCTTAGTAGCCCATTTCATTCCTTTCCATAAAAATATGGTTTTGAAAATCTATCCGTGAGAAAAGTTACTTAGAGTTTGCATTTTGTAATGAATGAACATGTGGAAAGGTGTTTGATCAGAATTATTTTTACAAGCCACGCTCTGGATGGATCTCAAATTAAATATTTGCACATTCCCAAATATTCATGTAATACTATAATCATCTTACAAGTACAGATATCATCGAACACTGGAAAAATAGACAGTTCAAATGAGTATAAAGCTTTATTGCACGTTTAAATTCTCTACTAGAATCTAAACCACTAACAGTCAAGGGAAATTAGACGGAGATAAGACAGACATTCAAGGAGGGCTGGACTTAGATGTCTTGTGGGTGTGAAAGGATTTATGACTGATGATGCGTTTGACCCCTCCCTCGGGTTCAGGCTGATCATCTCCTACAGATACATTGTGTGCATTTATTAGAACCTTTCAATAAGTTATGATTAATTATAATTCTTAATAGACAAAATAGTGCCTGATTTTCAGTCATGGTCCTCATCTCCACATTCATAGAATTTACAGGGAATCTTCTATCTAGGTAGTGATTAGATCCAGCAAAACTTAATTGCAGCTTATATTATTTGACAAGCTTTCATGATGTTTGAATGCATATATTCATAAAGCATACAAAGAGACAGAAAAGTGACTGTGCTTGAACATTTCCTTGTGCTACAGTTTTCAGTAATCATAATTAATGGTGGGGATTTTACTTCCTTGTTAAACAAATATGTTCAGTACTGTATAGATTTTTATAATGATAATTTCAATTAAAACATAATGAAATATGCATCTGTTTGCTTTGCATGCAGTAAAGCTTATCATTCCCCAGCTAAAGTTTGCTACTGATATTGCCTACTCTGATTTATATAATTTCTGGATCGATTCCCTTTATTCCTCCATGGAAGGTTTTGATTATTTTTTTATCACTCTGAAAATTGCTAACCATTCCCATTGCTCTACAGTTATTCTATGCCCACATACATATCTCAAGGTACATTTCTGTCACTAATCAGCCAGGAAATTGCCAAACAGTAGGGACTGCTGTAACAAATAGATGTTTTGTATATGAACAAGACACATCGATTATTATGGTTGTTCCATATTATGTCTCAGAAGAACTGAAATTTCAGTTCATATTGTTGCATTGAAATATCTCAGAAGCCATTTTCCTAAGAACGTTTTGATTCATTATTTTCTTCTTCTTCCCATCCCTGAAAGCATAAGTTATGTAGTTTAAAATATTCTCTATTATTTTTGCTATCAAATGTCATTTCCCCAAACACTGTTTGTTGGAGAAGTAAAAGTGAGTACTTGTTGGACTTTCTAGCATGAAAAAAAATAAGTCATTATGGCTCATCAATGAATTAATGAAGTTCACCATCATACAACTGCTCTGGAGAAGAGACTATAATAGATGGAGTGAATGGTGAAGCTAGGGATTTCACTCATTCTTCTCAAGTGTCAGCTCGTGAAGCTTTCCCGACCTGCTCCCGAGTTGCCATAGGCAGGGGGATGGGAATTGCACCTCGCAGCTGCACCAAGGAATTTATACCTCAGTCAAAACCAGACACAGCCCTAGCTGTCCGAAGCCAAGACTATCTCCATGGAAACCCATAAAGGCTGGAGGGAGTGATTTCTATGACCTGCAAAATTGTTTTGTTGGAGAATGTGACTGGTAACATACTCTAGGGGGAGGAGAAAATAGGGTCAGAAGCAAAGCGCGAATTGGGTGAAGCAGAACTGGCTTCACCTAGGTAGTGCTGACATGGTGCTCCTAATAAACAATGGGATTATTCTTGCTAAATGGCTTGAGACTCTTAATTTTATTAAGTCATTGGTCGGAACCCTGACCCCAAGAATTTACCATGTCCTTAGACATTGAGATTAGGATCGTCAATAACAGCTGATTTGAAGGATTGCTCTGATCTAATAGCTGATTTGTTGCACACTGGATCTCATAGTCCTTCCCACTCTGCCATTCTTCATTGGTGTAGTATCATATGAGCAATGAAAATAAAATATAATGTTTGTTTGTAGGAGAGACCTATGGGTACTGGTGGTGTGTTTCATCTTCCAACCTGGGTTTCAGCTGAATCCAGTGCCCATTTCCACTGAAGCTCTAAGTGAAACTGCTAACGATTTCAAAAATGTTAGCTCACCAATGTTTGCAAGCTTACAATAAGACTGAACTTTCCACTGCCAAAACACTGTGATTGAAAAGACTCAATTACTGTTTACTGTGAAATAGACCTGCCAGTCACTTCACTTCATTTATCTTCTTTCCACTCTCAGTGGCCTTTGTAATCCTGGGATTTTTACAAAGAAATGTTAGCTAAAACTAAAAGGATGAGTTAGCTATTTGGCTCATTTGCTGAAACTCTGATTATTGTAGAGTGTTCCAATGACAAAAATGTTGGTCCTGAAGGTGTCTTGTTTCTGTGCAAAACATTGATGAATTATTCTCAAGCAACATGATCTTATTCAAGATTCAAGCCAATCTAAGGTGCTGTAAAGAAACCAAGTTCAGGTCTTTAAAAGATGTGCTACTTTTAATTTAGAGCTTCCTTCTATTTGCTTGTTTCGGTCAAGAAAATGATATCACATAATAATTTTACTTCCTAATTATTATTTTTAAAATAAATGAGTTCAATTTCAAAAAGAAAAAAATGTCAGGTTAGCCAAAGGTATTTCATTTTGACATGATAGACACTTGAATTCCACACTAGCCACTGTCAGAAGAACTGTTCCTGACCACACGTGGAGTGATAAAGAAAAATTAATCTGCTCATCCTGAAAGCAGTTTAGGTATGATCCAGTGGTCATATTCATCCTAGTTCAGCCAAATCGGTAGCTCCAAAGATCATCTGGGAGTGTATTGCTTCACTCTGACAATCAGCTGCTGGGCTCACCTGCCCGCCCCAGGTGACCTTTATTTCTTGCTTTTGAAACTCAGCTGCATCACATGACACAGTGAATTGCCACGCATCAGCTGTTGAAGACATAGGGAGAGTGCAGGAGTGCAGGAGAAGATCAGTAGGAAAGCCTCTGTGCATGCATGAAGTGCGTGTTTGCTGTGTGCATGCGCAAAGCACACCCACCAAATTGGTGGTAAAACAATTTGAATCCCACCACTGGTATAATCCAGCTATCAAAGAGTGCTCACAAACATTCATTGTATTCAAAGTGGAAAAACAGATTTATTAAGAAATACACAGGATACAAAAACCTCACATTTAACACAGTGTTTATTAGACTCAGCAATAAGAATATATGTGGACCTCCCAGAATTTCCCAGCCATCATGGGAGTTGAAATCCACACAGCATAAAGTTGCTGAAGTTGAAAAACACTAATATAAATGATATGTTGAAGAGAGAGAAAGACCATAAAGGGAAAAAGTCACAGAGAAAGTTTCTTAATCTCTTAAACACAGAAAATCATTTCACCAACAAAAGGCCAGTGAGATATAGATATAGGGATGGTAGTAGGACAAGCAGGGCCTGTGGGTGGAATCAAGAGAGGAATCAGTTGTTACGTTCCCACGGGTGGTCCAAATCCAGACCCTCTTGAATTCTTTTAACTCTTATCTAGCACCCATCTAGTGCTGATCATTAGTTGACTACATTCCACTACAATCCCCAACCTTTATAGCTTGGTAGCACAGGGGAGAGGAGAATTGGCCAGAGAGTTGCTGGTGAGTTCAGCTGCATGCATGCATGCCAGCCTGCCACTCTTGCAAGTAGAATGGGGTACGCATATGCATGCACTGGCCAACCATTCACACAACCCAGATCCAAACAAGCCATGTCTTGGTAGTGGGCTACAGCCTGGGGGTTTGGGAGTCTTAGTATATCAGGCAGCTCTTATGTATGACTTTCGTAATAAAACAGTATAACTAGAACTTATAGTGTGGTCCTGATTCTTTGTTTCCAACAGTATTCTTCCCGTTCCCTACTTCTTTGCCTTTGTCAAAAGGTTCATAGGTGCAAAGATATAGTAGAACCTCTTTTAAGAAGTCAACAAAAGCAATACTCACACATCCTTGTGGATTTCCAGTCTAAATTCTCTCTATCTCTTTGTACCTTGGAAGACATCCTCTCACTAGTACATTTTGCTCCACTGTATTTCTCCTGAAAAGGCTGGTGGGGAGAATATTCCATTTTCCTGCTGGCAAGCATGCTTTACAATAATTGCTGGCAATTGCTCTGAAGGCCATTTTTATTAGTGACGTCTGCTGAAGAAATAAGAGAAAGTGTCATATATTGGGTTGAATCAATGTCAGATGACATGTAGCCTTCAGCTAATGTACTGTAATGGCTGTGTTGTCACTGGTGCCTTCAGCAAGCTACACAGGAAGAAAAAAATCAAGGGAAGACAAAGAATAGTGTTGAATGTTAAGCAATAATGGATGTCAACAAATTAGCAATAATTGGTGGTTTGGGTGGCAATTCTTGCAAACAGACCTTCTTATTTTTTTGGTTGGTATATATAAAATTAGTAAATATAAAAATATTTACCGTCCTTTTTTCCCTTTGAATCTTTTTTCCCCTTTGTTCTTAAAAAAAATAATACAATGAAGAAACAAGCAAACCTGTCTCAATTGTTTTCCAAAGCCAGTTTTGCTTTTCACTTTTGTTTTTTAACCTTTAAGCTTGGAAGCAAACCTGGTCTCCACCCTCTTTGTACAGATTATTTGGAACAATTGAACTATGAAAAGCAAGAAATTACCTCAGGCAGATGTCAAGAATGGATAATAAAACATAAGCAAGTGTTATCCCATGTGGGAAAAGTAGGACATTAATCTTTAATGCAGTTAAACATCCAAAGATAACCTCAAAAAATGCAACTTAATAAAAAGGGCCTTTATTTCTTTTAAGCAACTATAAGAAAAATGGCTCCCCTCCTAGTCCAATCTGAGATCTGAGATTAGAGGTGATTTCTTCCAATATCACATTCCCAAGGTAAATAACCAAGAGTTGTTTGTTCTGACAAGCAACTCTGTCTGCAATGTCTACTTTGCAACAAACAACAGTTTTGGGGAATCAGTTTTCCTCAGAACAATTGTGTAGAAAGAAATATTGATTTATTTTTTAAAAAATGTATATGTATTCTCAATGGACTCATGGTGACTACAGACTCACCATGTCACCCAATACAAAATCCAATTAAACCTCCCCCCCCACCAGTGATAACAATCAAACCAACCACTTGATGGGTTCTGTTAGTGTTTGGGGATAAACCCCCAAGCAGAGTATGCAGCAGCAGTCAAGCCAGGCAGGCAAATGAGAGAGAGAGTGGGCCCAAGAGTATACACACACTGGAGACAAAAACACTGTTTGTAGTTATAAAATAGTTATTTAATTCACACAGAGATTAAAGAAGTGTCATTCAGTCCATATATCATTATCCAGTATATCCATCCAGTTATCAAGTCCATTAACAGTAAATACAATGTCTTTATCTGCTTGTAAATTTTCTCCTCCCGATACCTTTCTCTCAAAGACAACGCTGAATCCTCAGCTCACCAGGCAAACAGTCCTTGTGTTCAGTTGAAATGGTATCTGGCACAGTAGCCTCCAAAAGTAAGCAGATAGACGTTCCAGCAGGCAGCAGACCAGGAACAGTAACCAGGTGCATCCAGAAGCAGGGTCTATTACGTTTCCCTTCCTACCTATATTACTGCCTGCAACCGCACCCACAATGACATTGCAGTTTCTTGTGCTTAAAGCTACAAGACACTTAATCCTAGGTTTACATATTTATTCAACCCAAACCTGGTTGGTGTATCCATATACCCAACATTCTCCCCTTTTGGGTGACATAAATATGTAATGCCTTTACATTCTAAACCCATATTTTTCACAACTCTCTAGATGCTTAATAGCACCTTGGGCTTTAGTAAAATGATCAGCTACATTGTCCTCCGACATGCAGTACTCCGGCTGTATCAATTTACTCTGTACAGATTGTCTTACATTAAGATACCTCAAATCTGTATGTTTACTTCTCGTTTTAACTGCAATATTAGTGGCCATTTGAATTGCTGCCTGATTATCTTCATGTACAACTATGGGGTAATTTACAGTTATACCCATATCCTTCAACATTTGTTTGTACATACTTAACTCAGTACACAATAAAGATAAACAGGAGAATTCTGCCTCCATAGTAGACAAACTTATATGCTGTTGCCTTATTGACTTCCAGCCTATTAATGTCTTACCCAGCATTATGGCTGTTCCTGAAGTCGACTTTCTAGTATCTCTTTCTGCTGCAAAACTAGCATCTGCATAAGCACTCAATATGAGATCACCTTTTGGTTCTAAATACAGTGCATGGTGTAATGTTCCTTTAAGATATCTTTGGATTCTTTTCAATGCTATCCAGTGACATTGAAGCGGATCATTATTGTGTCGTGCCAGCTGATTAATACTAAAAGCAATATCTGGCCTTGACCAATTGCTAATATATGATAAGCTACCAATCAAGGATTGATATAATGCCTTATCACATTTGGGACTTTGAGTATCCATTTTGCAAATATCCTGACTCATTGGAGTCTTTGCAGGCTTACAAAGTTCCATCTTATAATCTATTAGCAATTTAGATATCTTATCTTCCTGAGATATCTTAAAACCTTTCTGTGTTCTCAGTATATTCAATCCTAGATATCTCTTTATCTCACCTAATTGCTTGATTTTTACCTTCTTGGCTAATGATGTTATTATTTCATTTGCTTCATCATTAGTTTTAGTAATCAGAGCAATATCATCAATAAACAACAATAATAATGATATTTTCCCATTCTTTTCTCTCTTAAATAGACATGGGTCGGCTAAACCAGCTTTAAACCCTATATTGGTCAGTTCCTTCACAATATACTGGTTCCATTCATAGCCCGATTGTTTAAGACCATAGAGACTCTTCTTTAATAACCAACAATCATTATTATTGTCTCCTTTAAATCCATTAGGCCTTTTCATATAAACTGTATGTCTTAGTGGAGCATGCAAGTAAGCAGTTTCCACATCAAGATGGTTAACTATATATTGCTTGCTTGCTGCCCACACTAATGCTGCCCTTAACGTTGCTGCTTTCAGACTAGGTGCAAATACTTCATCATAGTCTTTTGCACTTTGTCTAAAGCCTTGGGCTACTAACCTTGCCTTATGGATTGTGTTTCCATCCTTATCTGTTTTTATTTTAAAAATCCATCTGCAGCCAATGGGTTTTTCATTACTAGGTAATCTCACGTTTTCATATACCTTCATATCCTTCAAGGATTGTAATTCCTTATTGATAGCTGCATACCAATTTTCTTTCTCTTTAGAAGGATATCTTTTAATCTCATCCACAGTATTTGGGATTCTATTTTCCTGGCACACTGTGTTAGCCTGGTATCTATCAGGCGGTCTAGAAATACGTGTAGTCCTTCTGGGTATTACTGGGCTTGGTTGAGTTACTACCTGTTCCTCATCTTCAGCTATTTCTTCCTCTAGGGGCTGTATTTCTTCCTGTACTTCTTCCTGTACTTCTTTCTTTACGTTATTTTTAAAGTTACAGGGATACTTAATGGGATTTCTGTAGGATTCAATAACCACCTCGTTATTGTTATCCTGCTCTAACTTATCCCATCCTACGTGCTCTAGAAATTGGGCATTGGCACTACATAACACCTTAGATGTGCCTTTCTCCCAAAATCTATATGCCCTATGGTTAGCTTGGTAACCAACGAAGAATAATTGTTTAGCTCTATGTTGCCCTTTACGCCTGAGTTGTGTAGGGATATGCACCCATGCTGGTGCACCAAATGTGTGCAGGTAACTCAAATCAGGCTTCCTGCCATGCCACATGGTGAATGGTATTTCACCAGTGGTTGAGTTAACAACGTTATTTAATAAATAATTAGCACACATTATGGCCTCCCCCCACAAAGAATCAGGTAACCCAGAATCAGTTAACATAGTACGGGTCATTGCCTGCAGAGTTTGGCCTCGCCTTTCAACAAATGCATTGTGCTGTGGTCTGTATGGTGCAGATGTCTTATGAGCTATTCCAGCTGCCTTTAATCTACTCTGGAATTTGCTGTTAACAAATTCCGTGCCATTATCTGTCACCAGGGTTATAATTTGCCGTTTGATTTTTCTTTCAGCAAACCTTAACCAGTTGAAGAAATGTTGATATGTTTCAGTTTTGCTTTTCATTAGGTAGCAAAACCCATATCTAGAGTAATGGTCCATAATGCTCAGTATATATCGAGCACCCCCCATACTGGGTTTCTTTGGACCTATAATGTCTGCAAATACTACTTCTAAAGGTTCTTTAGTTTTGAAACCATTTAGTCTATTTGCAGGCATTATTTTACTCTTATCTTCACAACAGACATTACAACGCAAATACTTATCACAGGGTTTTAACCTTATTCCTTCAGATAACTCTACTGTACGTTTTAGCATTTTAAAATTCACATGCCCCAAACGTCTATGCAATAAATGGATACATTCATCATGAGGCTTGATATTATTAAAAACAGTCTGTGCCTCCCCTTTCTTACTATCATGTAAGACATATAATGTTCCATTTAAAGCTGCAGTTACCTTTTTGTTATCTCTTTCCAGTATGCACTTATTATTCTTAAATGTAACTACATATCCTAGTTTATCTAATACTCTTACAGAAAGTAAGTTCATCTTTAACTGTGGTACATACAACATTTTTATATTCTGGTTTAAACATGGACAATAAGCAATACCTTCACCCTTGGCCTTGAGGTGCCAACCATTGGCAAGTGATATACGTTGAGAGCTTGTAGACATTTTTATAAACTTTGTCTTATCTCTCGTGATGCAGTGGGATGCACCACTGTCCACCACCCATAAATCATTCTTCATATCACAATTGCCAAACATGGCCAGTTCAAAGGATTTCTTTGGCTTCTTTACATTCTGGCTTTTTCCTTTTCTGCAGAATCTTGCCAAATGTCCTCTGCCTCCACAATTAAAACACTTTTTAATTGTGTATGCCGTCGAAGATAAATTCTCTTCTTCATTAGGCTTATTTTCTCTCAGCTGGTCACGTTCAAACCTTCTTCTGGCTTCTTCTAATAGCCTGCCAGTAATCTCAGTTACTGATAAACTGTCTTTTGGCAATACCTCTAATGCAGTCACAAAATCATCATAGCTTCGATCCAATGAAGACAGTATGATGTATACTTGTTGCAACTCATTAAATATAAGCTCTTTTTCTTGTAATTCTTGAAAAATGCTTTTCATACAGTTTAAATGAGTTAACATGTCTCCATTTATCTCAAGATGTGTTCTAAACAGCTTCCGTGTAAGATTGATATGAGCTCCTACACTGTCTCGAACATAAATCCTTTTGAGATTATCCCAGCAGTCTGCAGCATTTTCCACTCCACGGATATGAATGAGTTGCTGGTCAGACAGAGTGAGACCTATGATGCACAAAGCCTGTTCATTCTTTCGTTCATAGTCCTGTATCAGTTTATAATCCTCTTCATCATTAGGATTTAAGTTTGATACATCTGGTGGATTTGTTATTATGTTCCACAAACCTTTTCTTCGTAGAAGTAAACTACATTTCATTGACCATGAAACATAGTTTGTTCCATCTAGTCTGGATATCATGGACAGATGTGGCAAATTTACTTGTGCCATTGCTCTTGTGAAAAACAACTATTTAACAAACAGTTTGTATTTACAGTAATGTGCAACTCACACCAGCTCTCACTGCTATATCCTGGTTAGTTAGACTGTGCACTCTGCTGGGCCCATAACCAATATTTGTGTTTGGGGATAAACCCCCAAGCAGAGTATGCAGCAGCAGTCAAGCCAGGCAGGCAAATGAGAGAGAGAGTGGGCCCAAGAGTATACACACACTGGAGACAAAAACACTGTTTGTAGTTATAAAATAGTTATTTAATTCACACAGAGATTAAAGAAGTGTCATTCAGTCCATATATCATTATCCAGTATATCCATCCAGTTATCAAGTCCATTAACAGTAAATACAATGTCTTTATCTGCTTGTAAATTTTCTCCTCCCGATACCTTTCTCTCAAAGACAACGCTGAATCCTCAGCTCACCAGGCAAACAGTCCTTGTGTTCAGTTGAAATGGTATCTGGCACAGTAGCCTCCAAAAGTAAGCAGATAGACGTTCCAGCAGGCAGCAGACCAGGAACAGTAACCAGGTGCATCCAGAAGCAGGGTCTATTACGTTTCCCTTCCTACCTATATTACTGCCTGCAACCGCACCCACAATGACATTGCAGTTTCTTGTGCTTAAAGCTACAAGACACTTAATCCTAGGTTTACATATTTATTCAACCCAAACCTGGTTGGTGTATCCATATACCCAACAGGTTCTATATCATCCTCAGTCCCCAGGGCCATTGTCAAAATCAGATCTTCAAGGCCTTTTGAAAGAAAATGTATTTCTGTGGAAATGATGATACATAAGGAGAGACCATGGAGAGACCTTCATCACCATGGAGAAGACCCTTCTTCGTTCCACCAGATGGATCTCCTTAAGAGAGGGAATTTGGCTCCCCTGCTCTTGTGTCTCAGGTAGATATAATGGAATATAGACAGTCCTTCAAATATTTGAAACCAGCATCCTTGCAGCTGGCAGATACATTTGAATTTGAGAGCATTTTATGGGCACCCTCACAAAATGAATGAGACTAAAACAAGCTTTGACCAGATGCTCTTCAGCCATGTGAGATGTTGCCTATCAAATCAACTTCCCTGGGGTTTGCATTTGTTAGGGATGCCTTTGGGACATGATGGCCCAGAAACATTGAGAACATGGTTTATGCTTAAGACTTGTGCTTTGACTTGCAGCATATTGCACATGTTTCACATCTTCTGCAGAAGCTGCATTGGTTGCCGATTTGTTTCTGGGTGCAATTCAAGGTGCTGGTTGTCACCTTTATGGTTTGGGACCAGGTTATCTGAGGGACCGTCTCTTGCCAGTCACATCTACCTGAGCCATCAGAGCAGGGAGGCAGGGGACGCTGTGGGTCCCATTCCTGAGGGAGATACACCTGATGGAACACAGAAGAAGGGCCTTCCCCATGGTGGCTCCCTCTCTCTGGAACATCATTCCCCCAGAGATTAGAATGGCCACCACTCTAGCACTCTTCTGAAAGGCACTGAAGACCTGGTTCTGCCAGTGGGCCTGGGGAACCCAGAGCAGAATGAAGCCCATCAAATGGCTCATGTGATCTGCTATCATTGGGGTGGGGTTGGGAGCTGGGGGGTGATTTTTTATTTATTTTTTCCAGAGTTTGTTCTATTGTACTTTATTAATTTATTTGATTCTTTTTGTTAGTTTTCATTGGGATTTTTTTGTTTTAAATATGGTTTTACATTCTATAAGCCACCTCGAGTTGCCATGGGCAAATAGGCAGCAATATAAAATAAATAGATGATAGATAGATAGATAGATAGATAGATAGATATTAGCTTCCTGTTACTTTTATTAGTATTACTGAAAGATTCTAAGAATAACAGTCTACTTGAGCTATGGAACGTGGAGAGCACCAAGAGAGATATTTGAAGGAGAAGCATTCTCATGATTTGGTGCTTCCATCAAAATGACAAAAGCAGCATTATGACATCATTTGCAAAACAGCTCCATGTACTGTATCTATATGCCATTACAATATTTGATCATTTGTTTATTTATTATTTATGAAAATTTATATGGCTGCATACTCACTCTTGGTGTCTCTAGGCAGGTTACAAAACCAATGCATAAACAATAAAAACAATAACCCCCTCACCACTTCCTAGCAACAACAATCAATCAGATAGGCTACTTGATTGGCTCCGTCCTACTTTGGGTTCCCCGGAATGGGTTTCAAAAATATCTGCAACTGATTCTCTGCCCAGTTGCTGGATGGGTGTGGTCTAGTCAGCCTCCTGCACCACAGCAGGGCAACATTTTGCCCTCCCTGGTTTCTGGAGACTTTCCTTGAGCTTCTGTAGGGTGAAAATGGCTTCCCACAGGCTCTGGAGGTCATCCAGAACTTCCAGGAGGCCCATTTTCACCCTCCCCAGGCTCTGTAGGTTTTTCTTGAACCTTCAGGAGGGAGAAAATGGCCTTACCTAGGCCCTAGAAGCCTTCCAGAGCCTCCGGGCAACCAATTTTTTTCCCTCCCAAAACCTCGATGCGGACCCTGGCATCCAAACAGGCCATGTGAGGACTCCAAACCGGGATTTGCTGGTTTGCCAAACTGGCCATAAAACTAGCTAAGGGTTCATTGGGGTGAACCGGTAGCAGCCTACCCTTGCATCCAGCCAGTAAATGCTCAGCTCCATTCAATTGCTCCAACTATACCCTGAAACAAAGCGATTCAGGGTCATAAAAAGAAAAAGAAGAAACTTGGACAAGGGAAAGGTTATGCATGCTTATTTACTATATCTCTGGAGCACCACTTGAATACTCTTGGCATTGACAAAATCACCGTCAAATGATGGAACAGCTTTACTTGGAACAGCTTATTTCTTGCAACTACACTTTAACACCATCAGGCAGCAACATCTGGTCATCCCAGGTCCTGGAAGTTACTTGATAAGTGGATAAAAATGCCAAATCCTGTCTAAACATCTGACTTATTGTGCAGCTCATTGTGGTTATAGTAATTTGGGTCGGGAACAAATAAATCTGGAAACACTGAGGATCTTGAATTCATCCCAATCAGATCCTTGCATAATGATCATTATGCTTCCTTTTTGTTTCTTCTGAGATCAAGATTTCCCAGCTCAAAAAGGCCAGAGAGAGTATTCAATGACATGTGTTAGTTTATAGAATCTTGGAAGAAGAAAAATTGGTCAATTCAATTATGAGTTCAGTGACCGCTATCCTAGTGTTCATAAGATTATAGCCTAAGTTATAGTTTCAGTTTATTTTATTTATCTAATTTATACTGTTTTGTTCAACTTCTGTATTGAATGCACCTATTTAGAATACATACCTATTGTCAGCTGTACGGTATAAGGTAGACCAGTCTGAGAAACCAATGTCTATAGGTCTAAAATGACTTTTCCTGGAACATCTATAATAGTAAAATTTTACATATCTGAGGGTCACTGTAACAGTGAGATGGGAGACACATAAATTTAATAAATAAATAAATGGTGGTGTCTTTTCCCTCTCTTTATTTTCCTGTGAATTAGGAACAGTCCATTTTCACCCTCCCCAGGCTCTGCAGGCTTTTCTTGAACCTTCAGGAGGGAGAAAATGGCCTGACAGAAAATTAATTTCATGGCATGGACCCAAATCCTGTCTAACCATTACCTTAGTAGCTGTTCTTCTTCTTACTCTTCAAGGCCCTTCCTTCTGCCTTCTACACCTACATCAGTCACAATCATTACAGGACATGACTTCTACATGTCAGTTAAACAGAAGACCAAGTAGGCTTTTTCAGTGTATATATTTACAATCTCAGCAGTATTTTTCAGGGACAACATTTATCAAGATGTTACCATAATTCTCTACTTGGATGAGCAAATATGAACAAAAACCTATCCTTTCTTCTATAAAAAAAATGATGTGATATCTCTATAAAGGCAAAGAAAAAGAAATTTTTAAAAATCTATTTTTTAATCCCTCTAGAGAAAGATGTTTCAGTTGGTATCAGTGGCCCTCCAGTGTTACTATGTTAGTATCATTCTTGTATACACAGCTCTGGGCTCCTTGGAATAAGGACTGAATTCAGATGTAGTACATAAAATAATATGGACATTAGAAAATAATTGATATGGAAGCGGTTTGGGGAAGTTTTTTCTGCAGTTGCAAAAATATCCTTTGGGGGGTGGGGAGGAAAGGATTCCCGACACTTCCTATATTGTATATAGAGAAAATGAAATTGGGGTATTACGACTCATTACCTAGTAAATGACAAGGAAAAGGGAAGGATTAAAACAAGAAAAATCACTCTAAGTGACCTGTTAGGAGTAACCCTTTATAAATAGTAACATAAATGCCCGAAGAAATCATGTTCAAGATAAAACATTAAAGTAATCTCACAGTAAGGGCCTATTTTCAGTTAGTGCATTGGCCACATCTATCTGTATTATGACAGCATAACTGCTGGGATAGATAGATTTTTACTGAAAAATAATTTAAAACAAGATTGTTTTCTTTCACAGATTATTTCCCATATTCACTTAACTTTGTTTCTTTGTTTTTTTACTATGCCAATTAGGAACAGTATGGAAAAAATAATTAAATATGCAGAGATTTGGAGAACTTTTTGCTCTCCAATCCTGCTGCATTACAATTCCAAGTCAACCTACCCAGGCAATTAAGTAGAATTGCTATGGGTGGGGAGGCTGCAGGGTAAATAATTGAGAGTCAGTTTAATGTGATGGACAGGTGCAGGAATACAATTACAAAGATCCAAAATGTTAGTTAGTTAGTTAGTTAGTTAGTTAGTTAGTTAGTTAGTTAGTTAAAGTTTTATGATAGTTGTCCAACTCTAATGGACCATGGGTAGTATACAACCAACTCCCATAAAAAATCCATAACAACACATAAAGCCTGAAACTCTATAGACAGCCTGGACTATAAAATGATCTAAAAATGATACAAACCAAGCAAACCAAAATAGCATCCACCCTGTTCCAAAAATATATTTAAAGTTTATTATAGTTGTCCAACTTCAATGGACTATGGCAGTGGTGGGATTCAATTTTTTTTTACTACCGTTTCTGTGGGTGTGGCTTGGTGGGCGTGGCAGAGGAAGGATACTGTAAAATCTCCAGTCAGAGGTGGTATTTGCCGATTTTTCGAATTACTCAACATGTCCGCTACCAGTTCTCCAGAACTGATCAGAATCTGCTGAATACCACCTCTGGACTATGGGTAGTAATCAATCAACTCCCACAAAGAATCCACTACAACACATAAAGCCTGAAACTCTATAGACAGCGTGGACTAAAATGATCTAAAAATGCAGACCAGTGGTGGGATTCAATTTTTTTTACTACTGGTTCTGTGGGTGTGGCTTGGTGGGCATGGCAGCAGAGGATACAGTAAAATCTCCAGTCAGAGGTGGTATTTACTGGTTCTCTGAACTACTCAAAATTTGGAGAACTGGTCAGAACCTGCTGAATACCACCTCTGATGTAAACCAAGCAAACCAAAACAGCATCCACCGTGTACCAACAATATATTAACCTTAAATATTAGACCAAAACCAGATTTTAAGAATTTTTCAAACCTCTAGGAAAGAAGTACTCATTACTGGGAAAATGCTGTTCCAGAGAGTGGAGGCCGTGAGGGAAAAGGCACACTTCCTAGGACCTGCAATATGAGAACATTTAATAAATGGAAACTAGGGTTGGCTACTCTGCCAGTATGTACCAGATGGGTAAAAATGGTTGGAGATAAGCAGTCACTCAGCCTCTTCCAGGCTCTATGACAACACATTATTAGTCATGGGTGATTTGATTTTATGCACTTGCCATGGCCACAAGAGCCAAGAGGGCAGTACAACTGCATCTGGTTGTTGTCACCCATTTAATACTGCCTGGGGAGAATATATACCTTAAGAAATACTATGGATGCAGGCAACTATTGCTACCCAATCATCTAGATAGTTGAATTGGACATCCAGTTATGAGGGCCACTGTCATACCTCAGTAGATGTTTTGTATATAATTAAGTGGATTGTGCATATATGTTTATTTCTTTTCTGTCGTGTTCTCTTCATAAGCTAAATAATAAAAAAAAAACTGGATGATTTGGACTTGATCATTGTTTCATAAACCGAAATAGGAGGCAAATTCTGTTTTCCTCTTTAGCTTCTTGACAAAAAGTGGACATAAAAGCAGCAAATAGTTATAAATTCCCCATCTTTGGGGGACATGGTGGAGATCAGCAAATGTCCACAAAAGGATTAAATTTTTCACCCTACCTACAAAATTTTCTCCAAATGCTGTTTCTTCTTTTTGGATAATCATGTAAGATAACTACTTTATAGCAAAAAAAAAACATAATTGGGATTCATCATAGCATTTCATTCCACTTTATGTCTTTTTAGTTAAAAATAAATATTGATTATTCTTCTCAGCTAAAATTGCTAATTTATCCTCCTGTTCCTAAGTTCTGGAAAGGAAGAAAGAAAACTGAAAAGTTCTTTTAGGGATTAAAAAGATAAAGGTTCCCCTCGCACATACATGCTAGTCGTTTCTGACTCTACAGAGCGGTGCTCATCTATGTTACAAAGCCAAAAAGCCAGCGCTGTCCAAAGATGTCTCCATGGTCATGTGGCTGGCATGACTAAATGCCGCACAGAATGCTGTTAACTTCCCACCAAAGTGGTCATTATTTTTCTACTTGCATTTTTACATGCTTTTGAACTGCTAGGTTGGCAGAAGTAACAGGAGCTCACTCTGTTACATGGTGTTAGGGATTCGAACTGCCAAATTGCCGACCTTTCTGATTCACAAGCTCAGCATCTTACCCACTGAGCCACCACCAGGCGAGGGATGCTACTAGTTCTGCCCGGCTCTGTAGAACCAGTAGCTCTGAAGAGCAGAAGACACAGAACCAGTTCTGTGTCTGCTGCTGTTTGGCCCACCCGCCTGCCCAGGCTCTTACTTGACCTTTATTTCCTGCTTTTTCAACCTCAGCTGAGGTTGAAAAAGCAGGAAAAAAGGCGTTTTTCAAATGCTGCGCACCTGCACGCAGCGCTTATCAGCTGTCCGGGAGGCACAGCTTTTGTTGTATTACACACTCACGGAGAAAAACGTAAGTATCGAACTGGTAGTAACACTGGTTGAATCCCACCCCTGGCTACTGCACATGCTGATTATTTGTCCACAGGAATTTGGGTATAAATGATATACCAAAGGGTGTTATACTCTTGTATCTGAAAAAAAGTAATTGTCAAGCAAAATCTATAAACAGAGCAACATTTTTTATAAACAATCACTCAGCATATGAATACATATAGATATGCAAGACATATGCTCTTCAAACACTGCAGTGACCTCGGTAATTTCACCTTGTCATAAAATAAAAATAATTCTTCATTCCCCACCCCTGCAACCTATAATGTTTTTAAAAAAATAAGAAAGAGGTAGTGGTATCTCTCCATTGCAACGAACATCCCAGTTAAGGGTGGATTGCAATCTTTCGTGGGTATTTTCATTCTAGCTTCCTTGCACCATTTGGTACAAGCTTACATGTTCAATAAAGTTCAGTTCATGCCATTGTATCTTGCATTACACAAACTCTTCTTCGTTGCTTTCCACCTTGTCATTATAAAAATTACCTATTGCAAAATTCTGAAGAAAATAATCCTTTAGGTAACGTACATGATTCTAGCCTTTGCTTAACATGATTCTGTGCTACCTTTGGATCAATAGCAAGAAGCTATTCTTTGTGTAAACTGATTTTTTTTTACTGAAAACCAAAACTAAAATAATTCTTTTTCAATAGCTATGCATGTCTGTATTTGAGTGGGTGGTGAGGGAGAAAGCCTCTTATAGAAGAATACAGAAAGAACTGTACCAGAACAAACAAAAATTCTACGGATGGAATATGCAGAAAACACCAGTGAACAACCAAGTTACAATTTAGTATTATGGCCTTTATACCTCTTTTAAAATGAATACAGATGCAATTTTGTTCTTCATGGAGTTTTTTCCAGATTATTTCTACAAAGGAATATTGTGTTGAATTTGTTCCAAGACAAGACTTGTAATTTCAGCTGAATTCATTCAACTAGCTCAAATGAGCACAAAAAAAAAATTCTTCTACACAATTTGTGTTCTATTAATTAGACCATGAAAAGAAATTGGTTCCCCACATAATGGTTCATTTTTATAAGTGTTTTAGAACTGATTTCCTTTTAAAACATATCCTTGATTTTATATGTGGCATCATTTGTCTACTTCGTATGCACGTATATGTGCACATATGAAGTATGAATAATCCTTGATCAGAATCAAATCAATTCAGTTAGAATCATTAAGCTGATTTGACAGGTGGACTTTATTTGATAAATAAAATTGAATAAAATGGCTAGTCAGTCTGAGCCAATCCAGATTTCCAATATGCACCAAATGTTGAGATTGATGGAAATCATTTTTATCAATCTTGTATGTTGAATATTTTTAAATATTTGCAGAGCCTATAGACACATCTTTTATGCTATAAAAGATGCTTTTAGTCACTGAGTTCAATTCAAATATTTTCAAAAGAACACAAATAGAACAGAAAAAAATCCAATTGTTTATTTACATTTACACATAAAGCCGGTATAGTTCTTAACACAAATATGCTTCTCAAATACTTCCTTCTGCTTTTAAAAATGTCCTAATCTACTTTTTAAAAAAAATAAAAAGTATCTCTCCAAATATACCCTGCATGATTTTGACAGGAGATAAATGAATACCAGTTGACATGGCACAGCCTACTTCGTGATATATATTGTTTTATTGTCAATGAAACCTGTGAACTCCTATACTATCTCTAGTTCTGTGAGATCAACATTGTGACTTGGACTCTTGATGCATTTAGCATGGCCAGTCTGAAAATTGGTATTTCCATTACCTTTATAGTTTACACCAGGGGTGTCAAACTCAAGATCCCGGGGGCCAAATCTGGCCCATGGGGTGCTTAGATCTGGCCCTCAGGCCTGCCCTGGGAACAGTAGAGGACCAGCCCATGGTGCTTCTGCCAGTGAAAGGCGAACTCATGAGAGCCATGCACGGCCTCCCAGGCTACAAGTTTGAGCTCCATTTTCACTGGCAGAGTGCTTCAGGAGGCCATTGTGGCCAAAAATTGACATCAGGTGGGCCATATGCAGCTTCCCCAAGGCTGCAGGAGGCCATCACAGCCAAAAACAGAGGCCGGGAGGGCCGTTGTGGCTGAAAACTGAGTCTCAATGAGTAACATCAAGCTGACCATGACTCTCTGGCCACGTCCAGCCCCCCCCACCCCCCAAGGTCAAATACAACTCTGATGTAACCCTCAATGAAATTGAGTTTGGCAATTCCTTGCAAAAATGGAACTGCAGATTCTTTCTAAAAATCTACCTACTGTGCACAGAACTTTGAAAGCCCCAGAGAATCTTTGTTCAAAAATATTTTCATTTTACACCTCCCCTTCCGTGATACCAGCCTTAAGTAGCTAAAACGTTGAATATACATAACTCACTCAATGCACAGATCAGTTCTGTTATGACATATAAGGAAATATAATCATAGGCAGACTTTACATTCAACAATTACTTTAGGAATTTCTAATCAAAACTGACTGGCTTAATGGCATGGAGTAATCCAGTCACTTTGTTAATAGCTACCATTTCCAACATACTCTGTTCTTTTGTTTTTGGAATTAATTTTACCAAATGGCTGCTCATCACCCCTAGGGGTGTTTTCTAGAGTAAGTACTTGTTGTCTGCCCTATTTGTCTACTCTTATGCAGTGGATAATCTAGATACGCGGCTCCCAACTTTTGGGGCACCAGGGACCAGTCCCATGGAGAAAGGTTTTCCTGTGGATCAGAGTGGGCGTGGTTTTTCATGCTGCCTGCATCCCATGGGTGGGACTACACTTGTTTGTGCAGCCTGATTGCAAGCATACCATGGAGCAGTGTTGGTCCACAGACCAGGGGTTGAGGACCCTGATGATCAAAATGTGTGTTTAATTTACCTTCAGACTCTTCCTTCTTCATGGACAGCATAGAGTAGGAGGCCTGAAAATGGAAGAGATTCAGAGGTGGTATTCAGTAGGTTCTGACCAGTTCTGGAAATTTTGAGTAGTTCAGAGAACCGGCAAATACCACCTCTGACTGGCCCCACCCCCATCTACTCTCTGCCTCCCAAGTCCCAGCTGATCAGCTGGATCTTCTTTTGTTGCCCTGCACAGGATAATGGAGCTGGAAAGCAGGTTGGTGGGGTGGGGAGGGAATGGGATTTTACAGTATTCTTCCCCTACTATGCCCACCAAGCCACACCACACCCACCCATAAAACCGGTAGTAAAAAAAATTGAATCCCACCACTGAGCCTGTATTGTTTTTAAAGTTGAGGCTTTAAACCACCTGAGGCTGCCCAAAAGTGAAAAGAATAGGCTGGTTTCATGCAGAAATAAAAATGCTGCTAGGAGTAAGCCAATATCTCCATTTGGCCTCATAGTATTGTGTTTCTGCCAATTATTATGAGTAGTAAATGTGCACTTTGTCTTAATTTGTATGGTGTATGCTTTGTTGGTCTATATAAGAGAAGATTGCCCTATAGTGCTGGGTATATGCATCAACAATTAGTTTCCTGTGTTACTTTGGGGAAATCAATAGGTAATGTGATATTTAGGCCTCTTGGTTAAAGGGCACATGATGTGGATTTTGTAATATTGTTAAATAACATAGTTACTTTGTATTTTAATTTGACTTATTTTTATCTTTTTTAAAAGGGTGATAAAGTTATATCAGATCATTATAGACTGAAATTATTGCTCTATGAATTGATTGTTTATCTGGACAGTGTCTCCTGATACGAGAGAGCTTGCTAATGCTAATCGGTATCTGGTTTGTCTCATGAACTCCAAACAATGTTTTTTGCTTTTTAAGATCCTAAAATTTAGCATCTTTCTGTCGTCACACTTCATTTTAATGAACATGGGTTATTATGGGATGCAAAAAGTAGTATGCTTCACTACATGTAACTGATTCCTATGCAAAGGGGAAGTTATTTTTGTCCTGTCCAATCAGCTCTTTTCTTTAATTTTCTTTGATGTCTTAAATATAAAAAGGAATTTAAGATTAGTCCCGAGCAGTGATGAGATACAAAAAAATTTACTACTGGTTCTGTGGGCATGGCTTATTTGGGGTGTGTGGCTTGGTGTTCCTATGACTGGGGTGGGCATGGCTTGGTCATGTGACTGGGTGGCCGTGCTTGTTGGTCATGTGACTGGGTGAGCGTGGCCAACTCAATGTCGTTCACTCAAGAGGTGCCTTGCCTGGCCCCTCCCCTCCCAGCCATTCTTTGTCAATGAAAAATAGCACAAAGTTTTGTTTTTCTCTCTCCCCCTAACTTCCAAATTCTTTTTCTTTCTTTCTTCCTATTTCTTTTTCTTTCTTTCTTTCTTTCTTTCTTTCTTTCTTTCTTTCTTTCTTTCTTTCTTTCTTTCTTTCTTTCTTTCTTTCTTTTTCTTTCTTTCTTGCTCTCCCTTTCTCTTTCTTGCCCTCTCTCTCTCTCTCTCTCTCTCTCTCTCTCTCTCTGTCTCTGCCTCTGTCTCTGTCTCTCTGTCACACACTCTCTCCCTCTCTCTCTCTCTCTCTCTCACACACACACACACACACACACTCACACACACACACACACACCTGGCCGGGAGGATGGCAGAGGCACTGCTGCACCGGGCGCTGCTATGGGAGGTAGCCGGGATCCTGCCCTCCCAGTCAGAGCACTCCACTGCCGATAGCTTCTCCCGGGAGATGCAATGTTTCATGTTTCCTCCCTTCATGAAAAGCCTGATGCCACTTTCTCCTTTGGCTGCAGAGGGATCCCACAGCCCAGTACCCTTCCCTGAGCAAGAGGAAAGCCTTCTGTTGTCTGCAGCCCCACTGAATCCCAGAAAACGGGATGTTCTGATTCAGCACAGGAAGCTGGGAAAGCTGGTAACCTCCAAGGAGGACGCTGGCAATGGAGGCTGGAGCATGCTGTGCTTGTGCCTTTCTTCTTTTCCTCCTGGGAGAAGGAGGACGCAGGCAACAGAAGCTGGACCATGCTGCAACCATGCCTTTCTTCCTTTCCTCCCAGGAGAAGAAGGATGTGTGTGACAGTGGTCCCAGGGGACAAAACAAAGAAAGTGAACGTCCGCAGCGGTGGTATTCCGGGAGGGCAGGTCAGACAGAAGTACCGGGGCTGCTGTACATGGGTACCTCCGCTGCTTTCTGCCCCAGCACAGTAGAAATGCCCCCCCCCAAGGGCTGGCTGCCCATCCACCTGCTGGCCAGGCCAGGCTTGAAGTGACACATCCCCTGGGAGAAGGAAGAAAACAAGTGGCACGGCTGCTCTGGCCTCTGTCGCCTGTGTCCTCCTTCTCCCGGGGGTGAAAGGAAAAAAGGCATGACCCTAGCAAATTGCACACATGTGCAGCCCAGGACATCCGCCCTCCCAGCCCTGCCAGGTGAGCCCAGGAATGGGGAGTAACAGCTAGCTAGGCTTCAGCCAGCATTCCCGCCTGGGATGGGGCCATGCCAACAACGAAGCAAGCCAAGCAAGCCCAGGAATGGGGGGGGGGCAGGGGCCCTTGGCAAGCTTGGAGGATGGTGGGGGAGGGGGAGGAAAACTCCAGAGATGCTAGGGAGGGGCTAGCATGAATCACAGGCTTACCTGTGAGCAGGAAGATCAGAGCTGCTCAGTTGGGGCACAGGGCCAGGCACCATGTGGGAAGGCAGGTTAAGCCACAAGGACCCAGTGTGGAGTGAGGAGTGACTGGGCGGGACGAGTGAGAATTGGGTGGGTGGGGCAAATGAGCAAACTGCAACTGGTCGACCGGTTTCAGGGGCGTGGTCAGCCAGCAGTCACAACCCATGGCAAATTATCACTACCGGTTCTCCTGATCCAGTGCAAACTGGCTGAATACCACCTCTGGTCCTGAGGTTTTCCCTTTTCATAGGGAGATCCCACTTTCTTAAAAAAAAAAAACACCTCTAATAAATTGTTTTTAAATGATCTTATTTATTGAAAAAGGTAAACTGAGGCAGAACCTAGGGCCAGATTCTGCCATGATGGTCCAGCTCTGATTTGTCAGTTTCTTAGCCAGGTTTCTTTTACCAGTACCAGTTTAACTCCTATGAAGAACTGCTGCATTTTAGAATTTAAATCTCATACCTGAGCTTGGAAAACCTTTGTTGGTTTGGAGGTGGTGATAGGTGTATCCATTTGCCTAGGGAACTATCCATCATCTTCTCTAGCTAACAATTTTGTGGATAGAGAGACCCATCTCGTGGTCATAAATTTGTGAGAATCCTTTACTGGGCTTGGAAAATTCCTGATTGCAAATGTGAGTCTAAATTTAACAAGCATGTGTCCATGCTTGGAGTCTATGTGGCAAACAGGAAGCCTATGGAATATATTGGCTTATTTGTTTATTCTCTTAAGGAGGAATTAAAAACTACACTTGCCAGATTTCAATTAAATAGCGTAATTGATGAAAGTAAGCGGCAGCTTATAGTTGGAGACATCTCTGTCAATTAACAATATTTTCTCACAGCCTGGCAATGAATTATTATGTGCTAAGCCAAAATTTGAAGGGAGTTTGAAGGGAGATGAGATTACAGCTCATTATCGTTTCAGAATTAACAAATTGGGAGGGCTCATTCCACTGCTGTCTCTATTTCCAAAGGGTTTCTCTTATATTAGAAATATTTGGTATAATCCACCAGGATTGCTTGAATGCAAATTGATGTAATGGGAAGCTCAACAGGATATTCCTGATGATAGACAGATAAAAACCAATAACCCAGAATATAGCTCTGGCTATCGAATATAGCTCTAGCTTTCTTAGGAAATGTGAACTTTTACTGAACATAACCCTTGTAAGAAAACTGCTATTTTATATAAGTGGTATCAAATAAAGGAGCCAAGAATATAGAAATAACTTTCCTTCATAACAGTATACAATTTCAACAAATTCTACACAGATCTAATGTACAATTATTCAGTTGTTTGGGGGATTATGTGTGTTCTACAAAATGGTAACATTGCAAACCTTTTTAATCATATATATGGATATTTATATGAATCACATATACAAATTGATGAAGGCACTAATTACAGAAAACTTGAATTTAAAATCTTCAGTATGAGAATCATTTAGGAAATCATGCAATAATTTTTCAATGAAATCAACCATGCCCAAAATAGTTTTGAAAAAGTGAATAATCCGATTTTACCTTTTTAACAGATAAGTTGTATTTTCTTCTATATTTGTTTAATTGTCATGGAATACAAATCTTCATTTCACTGACCTCTGGAGTATCTGGGCCACAAAACAATATAGAGTTCAGCAAGGATATATAATGTATCTTTGCGTGTGCTGATATACATTCACTCCTTTCAAATAAGTTCTTTCAAATGTGTCTTGTTTCAGGTCTCACATTCACCCACAATGGTTATTAGGTGAGGAAAGCAATTTACTCAAGGCTGAACAGATAACAGTAGACAAGGAAGAAATATAAATCAACAAAGTCTCTTGAAAAGAAAACCTGCATAAGTGGCTTCACTTTCAAGAGGAACATCTATAAAAGTAGCCCAAAGTTCAGATCAGGTTTGTCAGCCAGTCCAAAGTGAAGTTTCACAGAAACAAGACCTAGAACAAATCAGCTTTATCTGCAGATCAGATAACTATTTCCTCCAGAGTTACATGGGTCAGAGCTTCCTGCTAAGTCAGACTGTTTTTAATCACAAAAGATTTTTCCTGTACTTGGCAAGGGTCTTGAGTGAATGTCTATGCTCTGCTCTCAGCTTTGCTGTCTGTGGGAGGGCTTAGAGCTCATATGTCATCATCTGACTGTTCCAGCTGTTCTGAGAAAACCTGTGTTTGATCACCCTCAGTTCCTGACTTCTTATCTCCTGAGGCTCCTATTCAATAGGTTTAGTTGGAGCAGCTTCTTTAGAGTCAGAGTCCTGGGCCATGATATCCTCTCCTATGTAGACCATTTTTTTTTAACATGTCTTTTTGTGATGGAAACCTTTATCTGGTTTTCTTTTCCCTCCTTTCATTTTCCCCCCATTTTATTACAAGTGGATGAAATTCACCATTCATTAGCGTGGATAGAAAGATGTTGATTAATATGTGGTTTTCATTGTCCCAGGTAGGTAATGAGTTAGAATGATAATAATGCTACTGAGCATTTTTACTACTTCTTTTTCAAATAGAAAACAAAGAATATGGGAAAATGGAAGATCAGAATATTGTTCAATTATTGTAAACCTGTTGTTAGAAGAGGAAGAAGCATTCAGATTCCAAACTATAATAAAAACATTCTTAGAGGCAGATCATACTTCTTTAAATCTGTCTACCTTTTCTAAAAGTGGCTGCTAAATTATACACTTTTTTTAGATTGTTAAAAGAAAAAAATAATTACATACTACGACTAAACAAAGCAGCAATTTGGAGATCTGCTTCAAATATAATTTATTTGAATCACCATCTTCAAACTCAATTGGTAAATTGATTTTACACATTAATTCTAATCAAGTACTTTTGAAACATTTCAGCTCTATGATGGACTTTGTCTGCATATGTTTTTCAAATAATAGAATCAGTTTGCTTTGATATAAACCACTCCACTATTCAAATCAAGCTAATAGTTCTAATCAGCTCTGGAATAATTCTGCTGCATACAAAGGAAATGGGCATATTAAAATTCAGGATGGATTGGAGAAAGTATGGATCCATTAAATGCAGACATTCCCATTCAAAGAATGATTTCCTAGGAATTATAGTTATATGCCTTCTTATTATGGAAAACTACTAGAAAAAGAAAAAAGAAACCTGCTAAGAAATAAGACAGAGGAATAGAACAAAAAAAAATCATTTATATTCTTCTCGGAATAAATTCACTTTAAAATGGGAATAGCTAATCACAAAATAATCAGTAAGCGAATTGGTAGATTCTTTTTCAACAGGGTGCTCTGTAATTTCTCCTAGAGCAATGATGGTTAACCTTTTTGGCACTGAGTGCCCAAAGCATACGTGCGCATCCCCAAAATGCAATGTGGAGACATCACCATGCATGAATCTCCTGTGCATGCAAGCACATCTCCCCTGCATGCGTCCCCATGCATGCATGTGTATCCCATGAATGTGCCCCACCCTGCATGTGGGGCAGAGGCCTGAAGACCAGCTGGCCAGCAGGAGGCACATGCACAGCAGAGTTGAGCTGGGATGTCGGCTCACATGCCCACAGAGAGGGCTCTGTGTGCTCCCTGTGGCACGCATGCCATAGGTTTGCAATCACAGTCCTAAAGTATCTTTAAGCAGCTAGTTTATCTTTGTTTCTTTGGGGGAGGAAACATTGAAGTGCGCAGTTGGATTTTTTATTTTTTAACATTCTCTATGAGAGGCCTGCATCAATTTAACTATCTGCCAGGCACTCAACACAAGATTTCACTCCTCAAGGCAAAGAGGCACTGTAGTTTGGATCAGCAGGGTGCCTTCCACCACCTCAGATCTTTTTTTTTTATATAAAAGTTTTTATTGCTTTTTAACATACAAACAAACAGACAAAACATAAAAACATCAGCTCCCCCATATTTATATACAAACAGTGAGTCGGTTGGTTCATCAGTTTTGTGCGTTCACTTCATAGTCACAATTACAATTACCTTATATAATAACTCTTATTGTCAATACAAACTTATAAATCATCATATCATTATTAAAAAAAAAGAAGTTTGACTATACTTTTATTCGATCATGCCTTTGTGAGATAACTATATTTTAAGTAATTTATTCTAAAACAAATCATATAATCGTGCCAGTTCTATCCTAAATAAGAGAGAAAAAAAGAAAAAGAAAACCATTATATAAATATAATATCCAATACCAAAAAAGAGAAAAGAAAAATAAATTCAATATTATTCCTTATTATCTAACATTTTTGTATTTTTGTATTTCATCATTCAACCATTGATAGAAAAGATCCCAAATTATATAAAATTGTTTATCTTCTTGCTCTCTGATTTCAAAAGTCAATCTACTCATCTCAGCACATTCCAATATTTTCTTTATAACTTCTTCCTGCAATGGAATTTTCTCATTTTTCCAATTCTTTGCAAATACAATCCTAGCCGCAGTCAATACATTTACAATCAAATATTTCAACTCTTTACTATAAACATCTGGTAAAATTCCCAATAAAAAAAACTCCGGTTTCAAGTCTATGTGCTTCTTTGTCATTTTTTCCAACCACATGTGGATTTTAGTCCAATATTTTCTAGCATCCTCACAAGTCCACCACATATGGTAGTATGAACCAGGTTTCTGATGACATTTCCAGCATTTTTCGGATTTGTTCTTGAACATTCTTGCTATCCTTGTCGGAGGAAAATGCCACCTGTAAAACATCTTATACAAATTTTCTTTATAGGCTGTAGACATTGTCATTTTATAATTTTGCAACCATAATTTCTGCCATTTCTCTAAATCAATCCCATATCCAAAATTCCTCCCCCAAGCAATCATAGTTTCTTTAACTTGTTCTTCCTCCAGCTTAATTTCCAATAAGTAACCATATAATTTTTTAATCACCTTTTCATCAGTACCCATCAAAATCTTATCTAAATCAGTTTGTTTATCATAAAATCCCTCTGTTTTGGAATCCTCATGATACTTTGCATGTATTTGCAAATATGAAAACCAATTCATCTGTATACCTTGTTCCTCTAATTTTTGTATCGATTTAAGTTCACCCTTTTCATCTAGTAATTCCCCATAGCTAACTGTTTGTTCCTTTTTATAAATTATAGGGTAAGAAAAAGCTTCTATCGTCGATAACCAAACTGGAATTTTCAAATAACATTGTTTTTTTGTCTTCTCCCAATTTAACCACAGAGACTCCCGTATATAATGTCTTCTAAAATACCCCTGTGTTTTGGTTCCCTTATACCATAAAAAAGCATGCCAACCCAACAACAAATCATGACCTTCTAATGTCAACAATCTAGTTTTCCTTAATGTTATCCATTCTTTAACCCACATCAAATTTGCAGCTTGGTAGTACAACTCCCAATTAGGCAGGCCAAACTCTCCTCTGATTCTGGCATCCTGTAAAAGCTTTAACTTTATCCTTGCTTTCTTGCCTTGCCATATATACTTCAAAACAATTTTGTTTAAATCCTCAAAATAGTCTTTTCCAAGCCTAATTGGTATTGTTTGGAACAAAAATAAAATTCTGGGTAGAATATTCATCTTAATTGTTGAAATCCTTCCTATTAATGACAATTGTAGGTTTTCTAATTTCTTCAGATCTTGGGCTATCTGTTGTTTCTTCATCTGTATAAATCAGTTTTGCTGGGATAGCCTCTTTGATATATAAAACCACCCCTCTTTTCTTACATTGAGTCAAAGAAGTAAACAATTTCCCTAATTTTGGTTGTACTAACAATTGTTCATGTTGCTTTTTAATATGTACTTCTTGTAGACAAATTATATCAAACTTTAGTTTCCTTAATTTATGGAAAATCTTCCTTCTCTTAGCAGCTGAATTCAGTCCATTTATATTCATTGTAATCAGTTTTTTCTCTTCCATGGTTATATTTTGTATTTAGATTTAACCACTCTCGTGGGTCTTGATTCACGCTGATCTTTAATATCCACCTGTCCACCTACTGCACCTTCTTCTTTTCCAATCTCCATTTGTTCCTCTTGAGGTTCAATTAATGAAACCTCCTTTTCTGCCTCTCCTTCTCTCCCTCCAAAAAATTCTGTGTGGAACAGTTCTGCTTTCTCAATTGAGTCAATTCTATGTCTCTGTTCCTGCCACGTGAACATCAATCCTTCTGGGATCAGCCATCTGTAAGTCACCTCCTTTTTCAATAACGTTTTGGTCAGAAATCGATATTCTCTTCTCATCTCTCTCACTCTTCTAGGTATTTGTTTTAAGACCAAAATTTCTTTACCTTTATATTTCAATGTTTTCTCTCTTGCCACTTGCAAAATTTGTGTCTTCATGGATTTTTTAGTAAATCTAATATGGACTTCTCTGGGCAGATTATTTCTCATCGCATATCTTGTAAAGACTCGATATATCTCATCTATTCCATCCATCATCTTCTCTTCTGTTATTCCCAGAGCGTCCGCCAAGTTTCCTATCATTATCGCAGCCAAATCTTGTCCTTTTTCTTCTTCTATATTTTGAAATCTAAGATAGAATTCTGACCTATCCAACTCCCACTTCAACATCCCACTTTTTTCTTGTTCGATCACTGTTAATCTATTATCAATATTTCCAATCTTCTCCTCTCTTCGTTTGCCCCCCTCTTCGACTTTTTGAAGTCTCTCCTCATACTTTGCCATCATCTGTTGAATGCTTTCCACTTTTTCCTCCGTCCTCCCTGTTCTTTGTTCAATAGTATCTATTTTTATCTTAAGATCTTGAATTCCTTGCATAATCATCTGTAAAGTTACTCTTTCTTGTTCTTTTTCTTTATCTTGCTTTAACATTGTCTGAACTGAATGCTGTCCAGATGGTGGGGAGGCAGAAGTAGACACAGAAGCACCCGAAGATATAAGTTTCTTACTCATTTTAAATGGTTCCAGCTCTTCAAGTTCTTTCAAATTTTAATCCAAAAAAAGATAGCCAATTATAATCCAAGATGAAAAAGCCAATAATAAAAAAAAACCAATAATAAGAGAAAACAAAAAAAAAAAAAAAGAGAAAAAGAAAAAGAAAAAGAAAGGGCAAAAAAAGAGAAAAGAAGAAAAAATTCTTCAAGTTCTTCCTGACCTTAATCCAATTAAAAAGTAATCCACAAGAGAAAATAAAAATAAGAATAAAAACCCAGTAATAATAATAATAAACAAGACCAAAGCCAAAAAGAAGAAAAAGAGACAAAAAAAAGCAAAAAGAGTAAGTTTCTTCAAATTCCACACCTTAATCCAGCCAAAAAAGTCTCAATTGAAAAGAAAAAAAAATAGTCCATTGATATACATTAAAAAGAAAAGCAAAAATCCCAATGGAAAGGAAAATAAAATAAAATAAATCATAATAAAATAAAAATAAAAAGTTCAGAGGCTTCCCCTTGCAAATAAATCAAACTTAAAAATAAAAACCTTACTAGAATAAAAATATAGGTTGATGCTGGTGGAGGGGGTGGCGGAACTAAAAAAAAGGGATTAGAAAAAGAAAGTAAGCCACAATACACTGCACTCTATTTAATTGTCCAAGGCTCTAATTATGACTCCCTTCTCTTTCCCACAAGCTTCAAAGCTAAGCCATAAATGTTTAATTATAGACAAGAATCCAGAAAGACACCTGTAATAATATTCTACAAGGCGCTTTCCTTATCTTATCAGAATATGTCCTTGAGAAGAAGTCTTTCACCTCTTTCCAGTTCAAGTAAAATATTTCCAAGCCTCTAGTTGGCAGTGTTACAAAGTTTCTTAGTTCTCACTTTCCCCCCTCCTCTCCATTAGAATAAGAAAAAAAAAAAGCCCGCAAGGAATACACAAACATATAAAGGCAAAAAAGAATAAAAAATAAACAAAGGGAGCCTCTAGCCTAAAAGAAAAAATAATATGAAAAATCCAAAGGGAGAATAAAATGTATAAATATAAAAAGGAACAGTCCAGTTATCCAGTAAATAGCAATAAAGTCCGGAAGCAAAGAAAAAAAAAAGCAAATAAAGCCTCTCTTTGACGTCTCCCTTTGAAAAAACGCCGCTTAGTCAATTTTGTCAAAAAAAAAAAAATCACACAGATTTCTTCTAATAATCAGAGTGAACTTTCAAAACTCCAAAAAATTAAATAAAAAAAAAGTTTCTCACCCAACCAACAGACTCTCTTTCAGACCCGTTCTTTCTGGAGCCGCCCCGACTTCAGCAGCATGGGGGCTGCCTCTCCGCTGCCAGCAAAAAGAGCTTCTCCCGGGTCTTCCAGGGATTTTACGATATCCCCGGAGTCCACAGGATACGCTCTTCACGGTAGCTGTCCCTACGGGACAGCATAGGTCCGTTTGGACCGGCCGGTAACGGAGATATTGGCTGCAATCGAGGAGCTCGATTGCAGACCGTATCGTCACGGTGCAAGCTCCTCCCTTCTCCCACCACCTCAGATCTTAAAACTATAACTCCAATACCAGGAAGAGGCTTAGTTTCATGTATTGGCCAAGTACTCCCACTGCTTTTGTCAGTCCTGTACATGCATAGGAACAGTCTACAGGTCATTTGGATATACCTCACCTCTTTATATCAAGTTGGGTTTCTAGAGGAAATTCCAAATATGCAGCTACTTTACTTCAGTATTAAAATTAGTCCTTCAAAATGTTGGTTTACTCAGAACATGAAGCAAAACAACCCATAGAAGATCTGGGCCCTTGTGGAAGCCAAAGGTCATTATTTGAAATAAGTATGATTCCAGTTGTAGACACTATTTAACATATTTATTTATTTTCTTACTTATTTACTTATTTATTAAATTCATTTGCTGCCCGTCTTCTAACAAAACAATGCCAGTTTTTTGTTGTTGTTGCTGTTTTCAGTCATCCAGGTCATGGTCGCCCCAAAGATACTTTTTTTTTTTTTCAAAAGGCAACTGGACTTCTTTGTTTTTACTTGAAGACATTTTGCTTTTCATCCAAGAAGTGTCTTCAGGTCTGAAATTATGCACTTCAGTTCTGCACTATTCATTCAGAACCAAAGAAGCTTCTTGGATGAAAAGCAAAATGTCTTCAAGCAATAAACAAAGAAGTCCAGTTACCTTTTTGTGAAAAAGCACCTTTAGTTTAATAAAGGAGGAGGGAGTGTGGCTTGCTGTAGTCTTGTGACTCAAACTTATTTAGTCTTAAAGTCTCTCTTCACCCCTTCTTATATGCTTATATCATATAGAGAGACTACAAGCTCTCTAGAGATTAATCCAAATTCAGAAGTATCGAATGGATTCACCAGAGTTCACAGTAGCTTTTGCCATGTCCAAATATATGTATAAAGTTACCTATTTTTATAAAATCTGTATAAAATCATTTCAGCAGACGACAAGGGTTTTGCCTAATTCAAACCTCTTTCTGATAGAAAGGAAACTAGTTACAAACTGATAGAATGGTAGGATGGGCCTTCCTTTATCATGTTGTTGTATCCCTACATCATGGTAAATCATAAAAATAGTTTAGCCTAAAAATAGGTTAATGATTTCTGAACCCATTTTTCTTAATTTTAAACCACCATTTATTTAGGGGCAACTATCTTTTGATAAATGATTTAATATTCATGGGGAATTTGAGGTTAATGAAGTAGATGGTACCACAATAGGACTAGAAGAAAATGGGAAAAAATATTGGATGTTTTTCTTTGTTTTCTGCCGTAGCTGCATTATAGCCATTTTAAGGCTTACATTGTTCTCAGATGAATAAGGGTATTCTGCAGTTTTTAGCCTTCATAGCCAGATGCAGTTCACTGGATAAAATGAGATGGTGTGATGTCTCTCTTATAGCATATCATACATGGAATGATGGCTTGATGTTATGTGCAAGCTTAGACAAAGATTATGTCTTCTTCAAATCTCAGATTTTTTTTTTAATTTAGCAAAGAAATGGAACCACAGAATATATGCACTGAGATTTTGGGAATAATAATATCCAGCTGCTTAACGTATATTTTCTCTGGAGTCTGGAATGGCAGAATGAGATTCATGGTACTATAATGATAGGAAGTACCACCAGGGATCATCCATTAAAGGGAAGAATTAATGAAACTCATTTTGAAATGTTTTGACCTTCCACAATGATAATCCTATAGGAAAAATTAAGCTACTGTTGGGATTTAAGTGGATCTTTGGGCACATTGATACCTGAATGGGAAGTCATAAGGCTCATTGTCAATGGATTGCATATATATTCAGAAGCTTAAACACACATTTAATTCTGGATTATCACTCTCCCAAAAAACTCTCCCAAGAACAGTCTTTAAGTGGAGGAAATTCAGTCCAAAAATAAAGTACATACAAACTGTAAATAAAAATCCACACAAACCACGCTGCAGTAATTAACTTGGCAGGGCAGGAGAAGGAATTGCAGACTTAAAAGCCCAGCAAAACACACACAGTTGGGAAGATGCCAGGAACTCAGGTAAGCCTCAACGATATCAGATAGTTCATTATTTGCTCCCAACAACTTTGCTGTTTGTAGCCTCTCTTTTTAAACACTGTATTCCCAGCTGCAGCTAATGAAGAGAATCAGGGCCTTTTCCTTTCCCATAAACCACGAGATTCATGTTCCTCCCTTCTCCGTTTCTCCTTGCATGCCCTTGGATGAAGAGGGATGGGTCTGGGTCTTCCTCTGAATTCCCTCTCCCTTGCTTTACCTCTTCCCTGCTCTACCCAGCCGGCCTTTGCCCTTCCCCAATTTCTTCCATGGCCAACAGTATTTTTTAGTATTTTTTTTTAGTATTTTTATTAGTATTTATTTGATTTGTCAATCACTTAAAAGATACAGGTATAAGAATAAATATAGTTGTGCATAGATGAGATAGATACTTATAAGAAAAATAAAAAACAATAGGACAGGGACGGTAGGCGCGATTGGTGCGCTTATGCATGCCCCCTACAGGCCTCTTAGGAAGGGGGTGAGGTCAATAGTAGACAGTCTAAGGTTAAAGTTTTGGGGGTTTGGGGAAGAAACCACAGAGTCAGGTAGAGTATTCCAAACATTGACCACTCTGTTGCTGAAGCTGTATTTTCTACAGTCAAGTTTGGTGCGGTTTACCTTGAGTTTGTATCTATTGTGTGCTCTTGTATTATTACAATTAAATCTGAAGTATTCATTTGCAGGTAGGACATTGCAATGTATGATTTTATATACTATATTTAGATCGGACCGGAGGCGGCATAGTTCTAGATTTTCTAGGTCTAGAGTTCAAGTCTGGTGGCATAAGGTATTCTGCAATGAATAGAGGAGTAGAGAACTCTTGTAAAATATTTCTGGACTTTTTCAATTGTGTTAATATCAGATACATAATATGGGTTCCAGACTGATGAGCTGTATTCAAGAAAAGATTTTTGTATCGGCTTTTGAAGTTGGCAATGTGACCAGACTTGTTTTTTCACCAAAGTGATCTCTTTTTGGATTGAAGCTTCCTTATTGTTATGGGTTATCTGTTTTTCCTGCTTTTGGGAGTTGTTATTGGTACATATAGTTTGATGGCTCTTTTGATTTCTAATAAGAATATGGTGTAATGGTCTTCAACAGTATTGCATTCAGTGAATAGAAATTGCCAATCAAGGGAAGAGAGATCGTTGATTAAAAAATCATAGCTGCCTTTTTTGAAGTTATAATTGGGGATTTTGTCATTGTGATGATTTTTGTGTGGACGTATGTTGAGACAAAAGTCAATCATGTTGTGGGCACTTTTGGAAAAGGGTTCTTTAATTTGTATACCATAAATTGAATTCAAACTATTGCAGAAGATGAGATCGGGGCAGTTGTTAAGCCTAGTATTGTTGGTTACTAGTTGTTCCAGTCCCAGATTTGTTACAGCATTGTAGAAGGTTGCATGTATGGGTTCAGTTGTACATTCGTTTATGGTCCAGTTAATTTGAGGTAGATTGAAGTCACCAAGATAAAAGTGTGTGGGCAGGATGCTGCCCATGTTAGTAGTGTATTTAGCTTGTTTGCATGTTCGATGTCATGATCAGGGACTCTGTAACATAGTAAGAACCAAAATGTGATATTAAGGACAGTTCACAGATGATGGTCTCAGGAATAGCAAGCTCCTGGGTAACTTGGATGTTTTTTTTAGTTGTAGGGATTTTTTATAGAAGATAGCAACACTACCTCCTCTACGGATTTCATGATCTGATCAGTAAACATGATAGTCTCTTACTGAAGTAATGGAGTCAGGGAGAGATTCATTAAGCCATGTTTCACAGACAAATATGATGTCAAATTTAGCTGTATTTAGTTAGAGGAGAAATTCAGGTATTTTATTTTCAAGGCTTCTTGCATTGAGTAGCTTGCATTAAAGGCCAGTTGTAGTTTGAATTGAGATAGTTGGAGGCATGCGTGCCTAGTCTTGGGTGATGGTGGATTGGTTGAAGAAGGTTTGGTTGCTGAGTTGTGGGTTGTGTGACTTTCTTTTGATACAGTCTGCACAGTAATCAATGTACAGGTAATTCTCTCCATTGTCTAGATGATTTTTGAGTTCTGTGCATAGTAACAGAGCCACACTCCCACTCCCTGTCAGCTTCTCAGCCTCCCCCTCCAAATCAGATTCCGACAGGGGCATGACATGAGTTTTGTATTGCCACTGAAACCCTAGTAGTAAGTACAGATGTCTCCAAACTTGGCAATTTTAAGACTTGTGGACTTTAATTCCCAGAATTCCTCAGAGGGTCTAAATCCTCAAGTCTTAAAGTTGCCAAGTTTGGAGACTCCTGAGGAAGTACATTGAGTATAGAATGGAGTGCATTAATATATTGCTTTGATATATTGATTCAAAAGGAACAATCTCTTTTTACCATAGAATTAGTCCCTGTTTAAAAATGGGTGGTGACATCAAAGAAACTATACATTTACTTTGATTTTCTTCACAGAAAAAAAAGACCATAAAATTGGATTTTTTAAAAGAATCTTTTTGCAATGAACTATCATTATAAATTTCTCCTTAGCAACAAAAAGTGCTTTTATGACTACTCTAACTGGGCTAAATTCCAGGAACTATAATTCCATATTATACTTTACATACATAATTTTCTTAAATTTATGAGACTGCTTGTGAGGTTGAATCTTTGTCATAAGGATCAGAGAGCAAGATTATGTTCCTACTGCCTGCTGTTCCTGATTTGTTTATAGGTTATAAACCTAGCCCAAAACCTGAATGCTTTTTCTGGTCCTAAACAAATTAGTCTTCTTATTTCATCACCGTGAATTTACACAATCCATAAGAGCAAAACATCCAGGATGTCTATTTATGATCATAGCTTAACATAAATACATAAATATAACATGTTTAGAAATAATTAGCTTGGCTCATTTGGCAGCTGCTTTTGGTATTTTATATTCTCTTCAGGAGCTTCAAAGAAGGGTGCAGTTGTTTATTCTTCTTTATATTTTCTCCCCTGAAAAGACTATAGTGTTTCATGCTCTTACTAGTGTATTAATGCACAGGTAAATCCTACATGAATAGGGTTTGTATAGTATGTCTTATGTTGGTTCACAAAGGATGTTGAAGGCTTGTAGAAAGTGGGACTTCAGTTCTAGAGAAAGAACACCTACCAGAAAGAAATTGGTGGCTGTACTGAATTCTGATTTTGGTTGTTACCATTTCATCTAATCATGGCCAGTCTGTAATTCCCAGCTGATTACTCCCATAGAAATTAGACCCTTCAAAGAAAAAAACATTGCCATTCATAGATTATTGTGTACAATTATGTGCAAAGCATAAATATTTACAGTGACATTTGTTGCATGTTTATATATAACTTCTTTAGCATTGGATGATAAACTTGTTTAAGTTTTGGTTCTTGGGGAAAATGGATGGAAGAAAAACCATGCACAATCCTCATGTGGTTACTTGTCAGTGCCAAAAATAAAATAGGATGTGTCATTTCCATCACTTCAAACAAAATGTGCTCTGGCCTGAAACATTCACATATTTCACTGGCTGTCATCAGGTTTTGCACAACTAAGTGATGAAAATGCATACCAGAATTGAGAGGCACCATTAACTAATCTGTCCTTATGTTTTCCTCATCTGAAAAGCGATCACTGTAATGAATGGAATGTTACTCAGAATTTCTGACATTTCCTAATATTAGTAACTATAGTATATTGCATATTATGATGTTTGACACTGCTAGTGATCACAGAAAAAACCACCAGATCACTTAATTGACCTTTGAGAATTAATAGCTCTGTCTCTTCATTCCAGACATTGATGGTTCCAGACAGGTTCCATTCCAGAAACTGTTTTCTACATCAGTTTTCCCCTCCAGATGCTTTCAAACTACAGGTCCCAGGTTACCATATCAAGAGAACACCAGTTTGGGGAAAGGGTTATCCAGATACAGCTTGTAGGGAAAAGATAGGACTCCATATTGTATGGACCTAGAATATTTCTTACAAAATTCCATCATTTGAGAAATCAAACCAATTGAACTGTTTTAAATTTGGAGCTCCTTTAGAAAAAGCATAGCTTTCATCCATCAAAAGTAAGATTGATTCTAATTTGAGAGCCACTTAACATTAGTCCCAAGGCTAAGGATTTTCCATTGATTTCAAGGAAGCTAAGTAAAATGAAAACAATCTTGACAACTGGAATAACATTTGGGGCTGGCTGGCTGACTGAAGATTAAAGACTTGCACTAAATACTAAAGATTTGCATTAAAAACTGACTGCTATTAATGAAATAAACGACAGTTATTTAATTTTGCATTTAAATGTGACCATTTATCCAAGAGTGATAAAGTCCTTTAACAACAAAATAAAAAAAAACACTCAAACATTAGCCAACAATGAAAATCTATCACCTTTCCAAGTATTAGAATTTTTATGGCATTCATCTCCCCTATAAGGTGACTGTGAGTGGCTTACAAGTTATAAAACAAATAGAAAAATAATTAAAATATTAAAACATTAAAACTACATAGATTTAAGATTGTTATACTGTTTTATAGTTACCAATATTTTTTCCATTATTACAGGGAGAGAATAAAAACACATGTTCATGAAAGAGTCCACTGACTATGCTTTAAGAAAAAATCAGCAGACATTTTCAAATGTCTAAGTACTTAACAAGGACCAGTATGACTACTGGTCAAAATTAAGTCAGAGCTTTGTCATTCTATAATAAAAATCATGCCCCATGGTTCCCAAACTGAAATTATCTTTGTATAGACAATTGAAGTGGCTCAGATAGGAAGCTTTATAAAATTAATTCTTAATGAAACTTAACTACTTAGGTCATATGATTTTAAATGCAGATACAACCTTATGAAATGTGTGCTATACTAGGTAAATTTCATTAGCCATGGTTTGATTACCCAAGCTCAGGTATATAATCATTAGTGGCCTGGTTTTATATAATTCTAAAACAGGTTGCAAATTATAAATTGACGAGAAGCCAAAAGTGACTAAATCAGATTGGGATAGCATATTGTGGATATCAAAATGTTGTTTATGTACAGTATAAACTAGTAAACTAATATGTTAATTGAAGAGAAAACCTCAAAGAAATATATAAAATATTGGATTCCTGCAATTGGTCACAGGATTGGACTAGAAAAATTCCAAGTTTCCTTTTAACCGTTACATTCTATAATTATTTATTTATGATAATATTATGAAGACTACTTTCATTTTAAGTTCAAAGCAATAAGTCAGAAAAAATGTAGAATTGATGAATTTTAGATGAACAGTTTAATAGTTAAAATTGTTTACTCAGGAGCCAATCCAATTGTGTTCAATAGGTTTATTCTGAAAAAATTATTCATAACATTGTAGACGTATTTTGTGGAAAGTAATGATATGCATATATTGATTTGAGGAATATTTTTAAACAGGGGAAACTGAAATGTTAATGAAACCATTTGGGAAAAGAATGGCTCCAGCATAAATTTGCATTGTATTGCTGACTATATTTTTTGGCAATCTGCAGTATGTATGCTCAAAAGCAGAAGAACAAGAACAAAAAATAGTGCGTTAGGTCAAAAATAAAATTGTGATTTAAGTTTAATTTATATAATTAAAAATAATTAAAATGATTACTTATTTTTATTTAATAATGGCTTTTCCAGTGGCTTTTCAGTACTCCCACATTCCTTGTGAAAAAAGATTTTTCTAATACCAGTAGGTGAATTTAGTCTTACCTTTATTATCTATTTTGTTAGATCCTTTAATCTGGATTAAATTTAAATATATTTTCTGATTTAAATATTTAACCACCCTGACTTTTCACGTATTTTAATTATTCTGAGTATTTGTTATTTTTGCCTGTTGAGTTTTACTTTGTTGACAAAGCAGCATATAGATTATTTTTTAAAAAAACCCTAGTTTTTGTGGAGATTACAAGAGTTTGGGAAATTCCATAACAGCTGAATTTGTGTTCTGATCTGCAGAAAGTAAGAACAATATTTTTTCACATGTTGTCTATCTCTCCATAACACTTTCTACAGTTTGATATTCAAAAATTGCTTTTGTAGCTGCTGAACACTAGTTTTTTTGAATTAAGATACCAATGGAAACAAAAAAACCCTAAGAACAAAGAGCAAAAAGAAAATCAAAATTCAAAAGATAAAAAACAGGAAAACAGTTTTCACACAGGCTCAATGCCAAATCTCCCCCTTGTGATTTGCTTTTAAGGGTTTGGTTTTATAATGCAGAAAATGGAAGAAGAGAAATAACAGCAGTAAAACATTGCCACAAAGTAGGGAAAAATAATAGTGCGGAACCTATGCAATTTTAAATTGAAATAGAAATGCATACAAACACCAAAGTGTTTATAATGATGAGCTTTGGTTATACATAATAAGTAGCTTTGAGATAGAGGACTTTATCAAATAAAATAAAATCCATGTTTAAAGCTAGATTTGAAGCATATCTATATGTCAAGAAAGGATGTTGCTCTGCTTTATAATTGCAGTGAGAAGATAAGCCTAGGCATCAAGCAATAAAGCTCTCATGAGAAGAGTGTTATATCCATTTGAGAAACTAATAATGTTTTTGAAATGTCTCCAGAATGAAATCCCTGCAGATCCCCTTAACAGAAGGAATGGCTTTATGGATAGGCACTATACATTCATGGACTACATCACAATTGTTTGGGCCCAAAGCACAAATTATAAATTATACTCAGCACATGCAAGCAAATTAGTGATAGAACTTAGAATAACTTTATTGTCACTTTGAATCTACACTAATTGGCATACATTAAAATGAAATTTCATTGCATACAGCTCTCAATGGGTCAATACCTCCAATATGCACTACATAAACATGACTACATACCTACATACCTACATACATACAAAATTATGCATATACTCACATATATTATATGCCACAGAGAAACAACATGGTCTAGTTCGGATGTATACATGGCAAGAAAAATGAATCTTGCGAATTTACTCAACTGTAGGGAATGAAGCTGTTACATAATCTGTTAGTCCTGCTAGAAACTGCTAGAAATCCTTCATTCCAGAAAGGAGCAACAAAAACAGACCATAAATTGGGTGAGTGAGGTTTCTGACAATGCTTTGAGCTCTAAGCACATAGCGCTTATAAGCAATATCCTGAATAACTGGCCTTCCTATAATCTTCTCGGCTGTCCTTACCACTCTCTGTATGGACTCTGTATGGCCCTCCCCCAAAAATTTGTGTTTTCCAGATGTTAGTTTGGGTAACTCTCAACCTAACTATATAAATGTATACATAGCGCAAACAAGCATCATTAAAGTATGCCTAGTCACCTAAAAATGTTCAGATCATTCTGTCATTTAAAAAGTCTGGCTAAAAAGAGGTTTTTGAAGTTTTTTTCTAAAGGTAAGAGGAAAGGGGTTTAAGCACATTTTTATAACTATTGTTCCACATTAATAGAAATCATCTTCAAAGGGACATATGTGTGTGGGCAAGAACCATCTTGAAATCTTCTATATCTATATCTATATCTATATCTATATATCTATATATCTATATCTATATCTATATCTATCTATGGTATTCAGCTTTGTTTGGGTATTTTCCCACATCATTATAATTGTGCTTTTAAAGTTGTAATGACGTTTCGGCAGAATCTCATCCGCCATCATCAGGCTTGTGTATTGAGTTCGTCTGTGAGTCAGGCTTTCACAGCCATTTCTGTTTTAAATTTGGTATATAAATACGCATGAAAACTTAAGAAAACAAATATCTATATCTACTGTATATCTCTATCTCTATCTCTATCTATCTGTCTGTTTATCTATCTATCTATCTATCTATCTATCTATCTATCTATCTATCTATCTATCATCTATCTAAAGGCCTTTCCCTATTGCTATGCATATGACCACATCTTAAAGAGAAGTATTTAACTGTATTTATTAACCAAATGAAAAAAGGCAGAAAAAGAATACACAAAATTGTACAAGGGAAAAAATTACAAAAAAACATATAAAATGTCTATTTGCAGACAGATGTATATTGATAAATTGAAGCCATGATTCATTATGATTGATATATAATAATTTACAAACTACTAAATAGTTGGAAATATGTATTTGTGTTAATAATAATAATAATAATAATAATAATAATAATAATAATAATAATAATAATAATACTTTTGATGTCTTCATTTGCACTGTCCAAAACTCACCTTCCCTGTTATTGAGGTAAATTTTCTGTTCAGTGACATGTAATTGCTTTCCACTAAATAAAACAATTATTTACCGGTAAATAAAGCATTAGCTTACTTAGGGAGGTAATGTAAAAATGTATTTAATGTTTGGAGACTTTTTAGCCTTTTTCTCTTTTGGGGAGTTTGAACAAAATGTTCACACACAAAAAATCTGTCTATCTATCTATGATCTATGAAAAAATGAAAACAGAACGTGTATATGTATTTATTTCTGAAGGACCCTTCTTTTTTCAACCTGCATCCATTAATTGGTACCTGATATACAAAGACACACAAATACACGCATACACAGAGACAGACAGAATGACGAATATTTTGGATGTTATTTCTCATTTCTGCTTGGATCATTTCAATTATTGTTGTTGTTACAATTATTTAAAATAGTTTCTTTTGAAGAAAAGTATTAAAATCCAGTGATTAAAAAAGTAAATTACTACCAACTTACGTTAAGAACAAAATTTATTCATTTCAAGATAAGGGTTGCAAGAAAACAAAAAATAATAATTTATTCATCATTTATATTTGTAAGAGACTTCCAAGTCTGAAAGTATTTCTCCCCTCTTTCCCTTTTACCCTCTGGAAAATCAGAGAAGGTGATGAAATGCTACTCATGAAGTCTCTGTTTTTGTAGACTGAGATACTATTGCATGCAGGGGTGGGATTTCACTGGTATAACAACCAGTTCGGTAATCGTGCACTTTGTTTGCACATATGCACCAAACGCGCAGTCCGTGTGAGCGCTCCGTGTTTGAAAAAGCTCTAATATTTACCTTCTACTGTACTACCTGTGAATAAAACAGCTGAGGCAAAGCTAACTGCTCTGCCACGTGAATCAGCTGTGCTCTTAAAAGGGAAATAAAGCACAGGAAAAAGCAGGGCATACAGGCCCACATGCTCGTTGTAGCAAACTGATTCGCTGCCAGCTGATCTTTGGAGCAAGGGGTTTGCCTGAATCGGTCTGAACTGATAGAATCCCACCCATGATTGCATGATAATTTTCTAGTCGTTGTCTCTTCCTCCTTGCCTTCAAAGGTCATTCCCACCTGCCATTAAATCCTTCCATCAGAATGGATCCCCTAATAAAAACATGGAATTACCTTAATGCTGCTTGACATGATCCCTTTAAAATTTGTACTCTTAAGGAAGCCCATCCTTTCTATTGATATTGAAACTTTCTTACACGAAAAAATGTCCTTTATTATGCTCCTATGCTGACTTCAGTTGTGACAAGGAAAAGAATCACAACCTGATTTCTGTTTTCTAGTCTTTTTTTTCCCCCTCTGGGATCATCTCATAGTTTCAGATTGCATAGTTTTTTCTGCAATTCAAAATTATTTACAACAATGATGTATGTAAGGTTAGAATACTATTTGTCCCCCATGGTTTGGCTGCATGAATCCTAATGTTTCAAGTTTGACGTAAATTCATTCTTACTAAATTGTATTCATTTATAAAAAGGGCAAAGCTGTTTGCACCTTTTTAAAACATCTAAGTATATTTGTTTCTAAAGAATTTGAAAATAGGTTATGCTATACGTAAATCATGATCAGTGCCTTTGACCCGTTTTAAAGTTTTGCTAAAAGGAAAATATAATAAAATCAAAAGAACAAAAGGAAAACTTGTATTTTACAAAGAGAAGGTGATTGGGCCAGGAACGAATGAAAATAATGATTGATAAGAGTATCTGCTTGAAATTCTATTGCTTCAAGCCAAAATACCTCAGTTAAATCTGTGTGTGCCGGTCCGTTTGTTTGCAGAATTTCTAACTCACTCTAATTCTGACAAATTCTCAGTTACAAACAACCTAACCATTTATGTAAAGTTATAGAACTATAAAAAGCTGCCCAGAGTGACTTTGGACAGTGAGGTGGAATATAAATTTCATTAAATAAATAACAATCAATAGAATAAATGAAACTGAAGTGAGGGCATGCCGAAAGAAACATGCTGGTATGCATTTTTTTTTCCTGAGTCCCCTCTTTTCCTTCTTTTAAAATTTTTGTCCCTTTGCCTCTCTGCCAAAAGCCACACAGATATCTACATATTGTTTCTGACCTTGGCCAGCAGATCAGAGGGACAATTTCCCACTGGCTGCTTGGCTGCCCTGCCTCTTGTCTGCAAGCTAGCTGTGGAAAAGGGATTTCAAAAGGCCAAGCATGCTTTGAAAATGATTCAAAAGTAATGAAATGATTCAATCCCACTCAGAAGCACGTGTACAAATTATGCTCAAGACATGCATAGCCGCAGTGCTTATAAGAAATCTGAATCTTCCATTCCAAATTAGTAAAATTAATACTTGGATGCCTTTCCTGGCTATAAAATAAACTGCTGTAAATCTGAAGTGATACCTTTGAGACTCCTATATTATCAAAATTAGCTTTCTCTGAACAATTTTGATAGCATCCAAGGCAATAACTTACCTTAGGTTGAGAGTTCCTAGAGATATATCTTGGAGGATTAAATTTAATTTATATATATTTTAATAGAAAGAGGGAACAGATTAGTATAGATGGGCCTCATTTAGGCTGTGTATCTAGAGTAAAATAAATAATTTAAAAATGAATATTTGGCATGCGTAATTCATTTAACATGAAGAAATTCCTTATACATTCTAAAGTGTGCTTTTCCAAATTTGATGCAGGGTTTTATGGGTTTTTTTTGTGAAATCCTTTTTATACATTTAATTGTAGGAAGCTTCAAATGAGAGTCTTATGTATGTTTACAGCATAATGTTTTTTTCTTTCAAAGAATAGGGTACCTTGTAATCAACATATTGTATTTGAAACCAACTTGGAAAGTATTGGAATCTACTGTAACCTTCATAGAAAATACAATTATTCATTTATGCCATGTTAACTAATAAGAAGGTATGGGGTTCAGTCAAATATATACATTAGACTTTGATAGGTAAAACTTAAGTTTGATTCTTCATAGCTATGCTAAATTATCATTATGGAGGAATCTATTTTGGAGAAATTAGACATCACTTTTTCTTCTGACTGAAGAAGAAAATAAATATCGTATCTAATAGCCATAGTGGTACAGTGATTAGAATGCATCATAGCAGGTTAACTCTGCAAGCTTCCAGTAGTTCAATCTTCAAGGTTGGCTCAAGGTTGACTCATCCTTCCATCGTTCCAAATTCGATAAAATGAGGATCCAGATTGGGGGAAATATGCTGGCTCTGTAAACTGCTTAGAGTGGGTTGTAAAGCATTATGGAGTGGTATGTAAGTATAAGTGCTATTACTATCTAAGATAAATTAATAAAATAAAATTATAATTGAATTGCAGAAGCAAATATTTTCAGTTTAAGACACTTGTAACAGCAAGACATGGCCTAATTGTCCTAGGTACTTGAGAATTAGAATTAGAGAATTTTAAATGTTCTTTACCAAATAATATGACTATGTGTTATTTATACCTGGTTGTAGGAATAGTAAAACTTATAAGTTTAAGAATGTAGGGAAACTCGGAATAAAGATGTTGAAAGTTCAATAATGGTAGAATATGATCAGTTGAAATTGAACAGTATTGAAACAGCTTGAGTCATTATTTTATATATGTATACAGAATGAGAGTCAGTTTGATGTAGTGGCTATAGTGTTGATACAGCAGCAGAAGAAAAAAAGCTTGAAAGCTTTGGATATTTGCTACTACTCCTATTTGCCAAGTCAAATTTAAAACTGATGAGACCATGTTAGGAATCTGTACACCAGTTAGTTGGGTTGGCAATATATAAACCAAGAATGTATGTTTATAGCTTTAAGGCAAAATCACTGTATTGATTTATACTATATTCTGATTGGTTGATTATATTGCAAATTACCATAAGAAGGAGCTAGAGATCATAGCTTGCTCTCTTTGACATTCTGTCTCTCTGACATTCTGTTTCTCTCTAAGGTTCCCTGTTGTATTTATGCTGTGCTTATACTTCGATATTTTCATTTACTGTAAATGTCAAAGACAACCGGTAAGAAGACTTTGTAATCAGATATTCTTTGGACTGTAAAACGTGTATGACCTGGACCGTTTATTGGACTGTGCTATTTCTTAAAGTAAACTTTAACTCAATTTAGTGTATCTCTGTATGTGGCTGAATAATTATTCATAACTACTGTCATAAACGTTTCCACGTGCATATCCTTGTTACACAAGGATTATTCTGTATATATAATAACATTGGTTATGGGCCCAGAGAGATATTGAGAATCAGTGTGAATTTACAGTTTCATATTCAGCCAGCTGATTGTGGTTTATTGTTAAACTACCAATGGCACAAGAACAGTCAACCAGTATATCCCAGATAACCCGGTTGGGTGGAACAAACTGTGTTTCCTGGTCTATGAAATGCAGCCTACTTCTGTGTAAAGACGGATTATGGACTGTAGTTAATTGTCCACTGGATGGGACAATTAATGGGTCCACAGCTTGGGACCCATTGAATGATAAAGATAAAAAGAAAATAGCTGACTTTAACTGGAATAATGAAAAGGCTTACTATACAGTACATGTTGTTGGCATGTCCTCTTCCTTTACCTCCCTATCAAATCTTTGACTTCTACAGTCATAGAGCGTTCTTCTATTGATGATTCCTCCATTGAGGATTCCTCCACTATCTTATCATCAATATTATTATCATTAAGATTATTGGTAAACAATGGAGTCTCAACAACAACACTATCCTGTACCTTATTATATTCCTGTTCAAGCTTTCTCCAGCCAACATGCTCCAGAAATTTAGCACTTGCACTGCAATATACATTAGTAGTACCTGGCTCCCAAAATCTAAATGATCTATGATTAGCTTCATAACCTACAAAATATAATTGTCTCACTCTATTAATACAGAACCTTCTAACTTAAATGAAATAAAACTGTATCCTACAAAGGATCAGGTAGCTTGTCAGGAAGTTATGAATAGGGAGTTAAAATCATTAAAGGATGTAGAGGTGTATGAGGATGTAAAGTTACCACCAGGTGAACGTGCAATAGGTTGCAAATGGGTGTATAACATAAAGACTGGTGTGCATAAAGCAAGATTAGTTGCTCAAGGATTTGCTCAGTCAGATAAGGACTATGATGAAGTGTTTGCATCTAGTCTGAGAGCAAATACATTGAGAGCAGCATTAGTTTGGGCAGCTAAGAATAAATGTAAAATAAACCATGTAGATGTTGAAACTGCATATCTACATGTACCTGTACAACATACCATCTATATGAAAAAGCCATTAGGTTTAAAGGATGATGGAAAAACTGATTATTGGAAATTAAAGAAAAGTCTTTATGGTCTAAAGCAATCCAATTATGAATGGAATAAATGTATTATAAAGGAATTAGTTTCAATATGTTTTGAAGCTGGTATAGCTGATCCTTGTTTGTTCTGAAGAGAAAAAGATAGTGTAAGTTCTCTATTACTGTTATTTATGGATGACATAGCAATTATAACCAAACCTGAACAAGAAGCAAATGATATTGTTTATAGATTACAGAAAAAGTTCAGGATTAGAAATTTAGAGGAAATTAAGCATTATTTGGGTCTTGATATAGTGAAAAAAAATAAATGTTTTAAAATTTTACAAGCCAAAAAGATTACCCAATTATTAAAATGCTATAACATGGAGCATTGTAAATCTGCTAAGGCACCAATGAGTAAGGAATTTACATATAGTGATATCAAAAGTCCTGTGTTTGATAAGAAAATATATCAATCCTTAATCAGTAGTCTATCATATCTGGGTAATTGGGCTAGACCAGATATATCTTACAGTGTAAACCGATTGGCTAGGTATAATGCTGAATCAAATAAAAGGCATTGGCAAGCAGCTAAGTGAATAATTAGGTTTTTAAAACACACAATCCATTATTCATTATATTTAGAACCAAGTAATGAATTTGTGTTAACTGCATATGCTGATGCAAGTTTTGCTATTGATATAATGACTCGTAAGTCAACATCAGCTATAGTGGTAATGTTGGGTAATGCTTTAATAAGATGGAAGTCTATTAGGCAACAACATATTAGTTCATCCACTATGGAAGCAAAATTCTCATGTTTATCATTAATGTGTACAGAATTGATATATTATAAACTATTGTTGAAGGATATTGAAATTACTGTACGCAATCCGTTTATTGTTTATGAAGACAATCAATCTGCAATTAGTATGACTACTAATTTAGCTGTTAAAACAAGGTCTAAGCATACTAATTTGAGATATTTGAATGTTAGACAATGTGTTCAAAATAAATTAATTCAGTTAGAATACTGCATGACTGAACATAATATTGCAGATCATTTCACGAAAGCTCAAGGTGCAATTAAGCAAAAAGAGTGTTGTGAGATGGTTTAAAGATGTAATGTATTACATATTGACCAACCCAAAGGGGAGAATGTTAGGAATCTGTATACCAATTAGTTGGGTTGGCAATATATAAACCAACAATGTATGTTTATAGCTTTAAGGCAAAATCACTGTATTATTTATACTATATTCCAATTGGTTGATTATATTGTGAATTACCATAAGAGGGAGCTAGATATCATAGCTTGCTCTCTCTGACATTCTGCCTCTCTGACATTCTGTCTCTTTGACATTCTGTTGCTATCTAAGGTTCTCTGTTGTATTTATGCTATGTTTATACTTTGATATTTTTGTTTACTGTAAATGACAAAGGCAACTGGTAAGAAGACTTTGTAATTGGATATTCTTTGGACTGTAAAATGTATGTGACCTGGACCATTTATTGGACTGTGCTATTCCTTAAAGTAAACTTTAACTCAATTTAGTGTATCTATGTGTGGCTAACTACTCTCATAAACATAAACATTTCCATGTGCATATCCTTGTTACACAAGGGTTATTCTGTAACAGACCATTTTATTTTCTCACTCCCAGACACGGACATTCATTTATTAATTTTTCTGCAACTATCTCTGTTCATTTAACTTCTTCCTGAGAACCATAGCTCTGGCATACTGTTGTAGCATCAGATGGCTATTTTGTGCTCAATTCACAAAATGAGATCTAACAAGTTCACAGAATCCTAACTACTTGTATCACCTGCTGGATGCTGCCTTGATTCTCAAGAAATTTGGCTTTGTTTTTTCCCCATGTTTGCCTAAGTTCAATCTTTACATGCTGAGAAGATGGTGTTCGCACAAAGCAAACTGAGATGCCACTTTTAGAGAAGATTTAAAAAACAACAACACACAATTAAGCCAAATACACCACATTTAGTTAGAGGACTAAAACACTTTCCTCTAAGCTGATAAAAAAACCATGTGATTACTATAGCATTTGTCTCCACAGGAGAAGCATTGATTTGAGCAACAGTGAGGAAGAAAGATGTTGTCAGATCCGTTCCTCAAAAACTGTTTTTCCCCCCTTTTCAAATGATAATCAATAAGACCATGAGGTGTTTTGAATTTGAAAGGAAAATGGTTCTTTGAGCTGCACATAGACACATTTTAGCACCTGTCGGCAACTCCCTGAAGCAGACACATAAACACACCTTTTCTGAGGATCATGCTTCAGTGGTGAAGGACAGCCAGGAAATCCCAGAAAAACATACACTTGCTTTAATCTGGCAAGTGAAAGTGCCATTCTGCTTAAGAGCGTAGCTACAGTGAATCGCACATCAAAACTTTGGGCAGCCATAGAAAGCAAACATCTTCCCCCTAATCCATTTATTTTCTTTTATGAACTAATCTACTTTAAATAATACTTATTTGCCAACTTTTTTTTCCTTAGAAGCTTGAGCAAAAGGGGAGAAAGATCTTTTTAAAATGCAATATTCTACTTTCCTTCCAGCTTAGAGTCAAATTTATTGAGAAAGGAAAGGGGTTAATTGACAGCAGGGGAACAATGTCAGTGGAGAGAGAGGGTGGGGGTAGTTACTCTAAGATGCTTATTTCTTGCCTTGAGTTCCAAGATGAAAGGCCAACAAAAAAAATCAAAGTGACCTGATTCTGCAAATTATAACTTGCTGAAAGTCAGAGGGGTTGATCATTTGTATAAATCTTAGCAGTAGTAAGCTTGCCAATCCTTTAGAAAAATGACTTTGGAAAGAGTATAGTTTGGTGAGTCTCTGGCGACTTCACTTAAGTATATCACAGAAAAAAGGAATAGGACCCACATTTTGGAAACTATATGAAATTCTAATCGTCTCTCTAATCACAACTACATGGCAAAATTTAGTGGAAAATGAGTATTTATTTTTTTTACTTACTTATTTCACTTTTATGGCTGTCTAAATCGCATGATGATTCTAGGTGGTTCACAAAAATCTATAAAACCAGAGCTAAAAATAGAAGTAACCTTCCACCAGGCATCAGACCAAATAGCTGCTCAGCTCAGCCTCATCTTAATCCAATGCCTGGGGAAGAACTAGGCCTTCTTGAAGGCGAAAAGAGTAGGGATCCCTATCCCAAAGAGCTGGGATGATCATAAGAAGGTATAACTCCAAAGTATGATTTGGTAATATCAAAAGCACTTAGACTTATGTACCACTCCACAATGGTACCTTGACAGGTAGTCCAGAGAAGAAGCACACCAGAATATTAACCCTAACTTTGTTATAATATTAAAGCAATAGCAATAGCACTTAGACTTATATACTATTTCAGAGGGCTTTGCAGCCCTCTCTAAGCAGCTTACAGAGGCTGGAAATTTTCCCCAACAATATGGGTCTTCAGTTTATTGACCTCGAAATTATGGAAGACTGAGTCAACCTTGAACTGGACAGAATTGAACTCCTGCAGATTTTTCCTGAAATGTGCATTTTAACAACTGCACCACCACGGCTTTATGGGAGGAGATCAGGAACAGATCAAAGTTAGTAGGTTAGTAGTAGATAACTCCAGAGAGAGGCAGTCCCAGGAGCAAAATGGTCCTGTGCCATGGAGGGCTATAAAGATGATAACCAGCATCATGAATTAGACCTAGAAAGCAACTGGGAGCCAGTGCAATTCATATATTTCATATATATTAACACAAAATCAGCATGTACTGAACATTAGGACTTCACAGTGCTTTGGATTCAAAGGCGAACAATTATTATGGACAATGCAAATGTAGCATTTGTATGCAACTTTTTAACCAAGCAAATTTGTTCATGAAGTTGCATGACAACAGCAAAGGGCAATATTGTGAATCTGAGCTGTGAATAAAACACAGGGAGCTTTAGAAGATGTCACCTTTGTGCTACCACTCTCTGAAATTATGGCTGCTGTATCTAGACTGCAAAAATATGAATATTACCAAGAGACAGCAAAGAGATAGATAAAACACATTTTTTTGCTTCGATTTAGTGGTTCCTAAGATTCTGCAGCCCACATATGTTAGCCCCAATGGAAGCATTTTTTGCCATTGAATCCAAAGCTACCTCTAAAATTCTTCAATAAGCTTGCATAGTAGTCATTTCAATATGCTACTGGAAAGATTCAATTTGTTGTCAATAGCAGTATCAATCATAAAGTCTAAACTGAAATCATAAAACTATATGTCATAACTGTAGAAGAACAGGCTGAACTAGAAGACAGGGTTAAATGAGTCATCACTTTGAAGTCATTGCATTGCCACAAGGGAGCCATTTCCAAACCTTTTGAATTCCAGTGACCCTTCTCTACCACCAATTTAGCTTTGATTATTAGTTAACTAGCTTCTTGTGTATAGGTAGAATGAATCAACTATTCTGTGCTTTGGACTCAACAAATGCTTCTGGTTATTTGCCCCTGACATAACTGGGCAAGGACTAGTGGGATTCAATTCTTCTTTAAAAACAGAGCCCTTTCAGATATCTGAGTGGTTTAAATCTAGTTTAAGAATGGTTTAAGTCTTTAAGAAGAGATTGGACAACCATTTGTCTGAAATGGTACAGGTTTCCTGCTTGAGCAAGGAGTTGGACTAGAAGACCTCCGAGATCCCTTTCAACTCTGCTATACTGTTCTGCTCACTCTAAAATTGCATAATAGCATGGCTATAGCTGAGACTCAAAAGCTACACTGATTTTCTTTCCCGTTGCCAAACATGACTAAAAGGGAATCATTTTAATTTTACGGTTCAACTACAAGCAGCATGCTACCAGCTTTTTTTCATCTGACCTGCTAACGATTCCCCGTATGCATTTAAAATAAATGAAAGACCTCACTTTCCATTAAACTGATTTCTAAAAGCTCTTGCTTAACTATCAGCAAGTTTGAATGAAACTGACTCTATCAGCTAAATATGTTTCATCTATGATCCAAGGTACATTTCAAAGAAATGTCCTCCTGGACTTTGCTCCTCTTTCATCCTCCTCTTTTTCCCTTTCAAAGAGTTAATCAGAGATGACTGCAAAAACGGATTCTTAGCTATAGACAGCAACTGCACTGATTGCCATACAGACTCTACTGCCACCGAGTATCGTAGTTCATCTTCAGGGATCATCTGCAAACATGAAATGAGCTGTCAATGTATATTAAAAATTAATTGATCCGAAATGCTAAAACATTTTAAAAATTGACACTGGAATATTTAAAAATCCTCCTATATTGTTTGAGGGTGTTTTGCTTTTAATTCCAGTATAGATTGACTCAGCCTTCCATTCTCCTCAGCAGAGGTGGTATTCAGCAGGTTCTGACCAGTTCTGGAGAACCGGTAGCAGAAATTTTGAGTAGTTCAGAGAACCGGCAAATACCACCTCTGACTGCCCCTGCCCCCATCTATTGCCTGCCTCCCACATCCCAGTTGATTGGCTGGGTCTTCTTTTGTTGCCCTGCAGAGGAGAACGGAGCTGGAAAGCAGTTAGTGGGGTGGGGAGGGAAGCAGTAACTTCCTCCAGGAGTGGGGAGGGAATGGGAATTTTACAGTATCCTTTCCCTGCCCTGCCCACCAAAGCACATCACACCCACCAAGCCAGGCCCACAGAACCAGTAGTAAAAAAAAATGAATCCCACCAGTGCTCCCGAGGTCAGTAAAACAAGGCCTCAGATTCTTGGGGCCAATATGCTGATTCTGAAATCACTTAGAGAGGACTGTAAAGCACTGTGAAGCAGTATATAAGTCCAAGCATTATTTCTATGTATTAAAAATTATTTACAGTACCAGTAAAGAAGTATATAAGTATAATAGCTTAATGCTTCATTCTGGGTTTCCAGAATGCACAATTGCTCTCATATTATTCTCCCCAAAGGCAGGCATGGAATAAAGGAGTTCACTTATAGCACAGCTGGTTCTGGTTGAATATCCAGAAAAATTTCCTAGCGGAACAATGCCACAGTGGAACAAATCACCTAGCCAGTAGTGGTTTCCCTTCACTGGGTACTATGGAAGTCATCTGTCATGGATATTATAATTCCTGTATGGAACAGGAGTTATACAAGCGTGATCAACATGACTACTTCCAACACTACAGTTTTTGAGCATTATAGAGAGAACGCATGTCGAATGAAGTGACAGCCAGACCCATCCCACTTTTGAGAGGACAATACACAAGTTCTTAAAGGCTGATGCCACTATCATTCATCACTAGGCTGATGCCACTATCATTCATTACTAGTGCAAAAAAGAAAAGAAAAGAAATAATGTAAGATTGTTCAATTTTCAAGCTCCCAAACAAAAATGAGCAATTATGGTACTCCTGAACATTCTGGCTGCCAAAACCACTGTGGCTCACCCTAATTTTTTTTAAGGATTTAAAAATGTTCTGCTATGAGCAAAGTTATTTCAAAAAAGTAACCATGAGTTAGAAAACAGCAGTTGACTGACAGAAGGTATAAGTGAGACGGAAGTTTGTCTGACCTAGAATTCGAGATTTGTGGTTGTTAAATAAATACATAAACCTGTCTTAAATTGCTTTTTAAAAAAATTAATAATAGATTCTAAGAAAAATAGTTTCTTTTTAGAATGTAGGGGGCTAGAAATTGGGTCTGTGTCAATAGAAATTGGGATACTTTTTTTTAACTTCAATATAGTGTATATCTGCAAATAAATATTGCATTATAACTTTTTTTTTACTTTGCAATGCAGTGAACCAGAAAAATAGGATGGTTTTTCTGAATAAGGCAGCCTTCTAAAACTGGCTGAAAAATTATAAAATAAGAACACAATTATACAAGTTGAACTTTCAAACTTTCCAATAGGAGAGCTGAGTCTCAAAGAATGGGGGAAGATAAAGAATTCTCCATTTAGTTTCGTTCAGCAATTGTTAGCAATAAAAATAGCACCTAGACTTATGTACTGTTTCACAGTGCTTTACAGCTCTCTCTTAGAGGTTTACAAAGAGGCCTATAAAGTCAACATATTTCTCCAAACAATCCGGGTTCTCTTTTTACTGACCTCAGGAGAATGAAAAGCTGAGTCAACCTTGAGTCGGTGAGACTTGAACTGCTGGCAGCCAGCAGTCAGCAGAAGTAGGCTGCAATTCTGCATTCTAACCACTGTGCCACCATGGCTCTTAATTCATTGTTAACTTTTTGTTTTATTTGAATATATTTAAAATATATTTAAAAATTCTTCTATTAATTATAGTTTTGTGAAAAAGATATTTGCTGCTAGAATCTCTGATGTGAAAATTTAACTATTGCACAAAAAAACAACTTCTGTGAGATTTATACATAAGGAAGCCCTGATGGTTTAAGAAAATCAGCAGTGACTTTTTGTTTTGACGCCTGACCTATGTAATATCATAGTCTGTTCTCAAAGTAGTAATCCAACTGCATAAGGAAACTCACTAGTTTTCCAGCAGTTGTCTTCAGAAGCAGTCACATTGCCACTGAGATAAATAGCCACAGATTCCCCTGATTTTCATGAAGTGTTCCAATCCAGGTTTAAAGCCAGACAAGCTGGTAGGCAGCACCACATCTCATGATAGCAAATTCCAAAGTTTTACTAATTAACTATTGGCTTTTTTCTTCTTTTTATGATCCTGTAATCCAAGGGTCTTCAAACTTGGCAAGTTTAAGACTTGTGGACTTCAACTCCCAGAATTCCTCCTCCAGGAATTCTGGGAGTTGAAGTCCACAAGTCTTAAACGTGCCAAGTTTGAAGACCTCTGCTTTAATCCCTTGTATCAGTGTGGAATCAGGAAGACTGAATGGAGCTGAATATTTCCTAGCTGGATGCCCTTCCTGATGCCTACGCAGAGTTCTCAGCAGAAAACTCTGTGCGCCCATCTGCCACTGCTTAGGATTGAACCCTCAGCCTCCTGAGTGTGAGGCCAGGGTCTTAACCTCTAGGCCATCACACTGCTCCAATTAAATGCTGACATAACTTTTCCTTATTATCTTTTTAACTGAACTGATTGAGCTAGAGAGAATATTCTTTTTTTCATCCTGGCACATTACATGTTGGATGACTTTAGTGTTATTTGTTCACTGAGATTACTTTTAACTGTGAACAGGACCCCTATGAAATTCTAGTAATAGTCAGGTGAATGTGTGCAAAAAGATGCAAATACTTCTTTCCTCCACAAAACTACATTTATTAAGATATCTAATTTAATATGTGCTTGTTTGATCCAGTTTGGTACATCAGCCTGGAAGGATTGATCTCATTCAGTGCAAATGACTACTTTAAATCAAATTGCCTTGGACAATAAGATCACTCCTAGGAAAGACACACTGCACAGGCAACATTTGAGTTTTACCTGCAACTATTTTTCCAGTTTCAATTTCCATTGGAAAAAATAGTCATTAGAATGATGCAACCTGAAAATGCTTTGGAAAAAAACTTGTGTGAATATAAAATGGCAATTCCATACTAGGTTTAAAAAAGACTGGTATTTTTCTACCCATTTTAAAAAATAATCTTTAAAATCATAGTAGGGATGTGCCAAGTCATGTTCACAAAAGTTTCAATTTGTTTTTTATTATTTAATTATTGTGCACTTGCCTATAAAGTCACCAAGAGTCGGACATGACAAAATGATTAAAAATAACATTTTATAAAACTCCCAGACTTTCTTTCAAATCTGAAAAATGATTAAATTCTTAAAGTTAATGCAACTATCAAAGTTATTTAGGAATTATGCCTACATTTTTGGAAAGTCTATATCAAATAATGACCATTTAATTTATGTAGGCAAAGAGTCATGGAATACCATGGGCAGTCAAGAAATCTAACTGATGGATCATCAAAGAAATCAATCAAATTCTCATTTGACATCCAAATGGACAAGCTGAAATTATCCCACTCTGAACATATCATGCAAAGATCTATCTCTCTGGGGAAGGCTTGAATGCTGGGGAAGTAGAAAGGGGGAAAAAAAGAAGAGGATGACTACTAGCAATGTGGATGGACTCAGTTGCAGTGTGGTGAGTGCATCGTTAGAAGACCTAAAAAACCCGGTTCAGGGATAAATCACATGGATCTATCTATCTGAGGAGATGCAGTGGCTCAGTGGCTAAGACGCTAAGCTTGTCAATCAGAAAAGTTGGCAGCTCGGCAGTTCAAATCCCTAGCGCCACATAATGGAGTGAACTCCTATTACTTGTCCCAGCTTCTGCTAACCTAGTAGTACAAAAGCATGTAAAAATGCAAGTAGAAAAATAGGGACCACTTTGGTGGGAAGGTAACAGCATTCCATACACCTTCGGCATTTAGTCATGCTGGCCACATGACCATGGAGATGTCTTTGGACAATGCTGGCTCTTTGGCTTTGTAACGGAGATGAGCACCGCCCCCTAGAGCCAGAAAACCTAGCACCTATGTGAGAGGGGAACCTTTACCTTTACCTATGACTTGATTCTGCTTTCTTTTATCTGCTATTCATTGCCCATTAAACTTTTCAAGAAAACCCAGATCTCGATTCCAGAGTAATTTATATAATTTATAATTTATATTTATCTAACTCTTCAATGTCAGACCTGAAGACTTCTCTGAAGACTGATGCAAACAAATATTAAAGAGAAGATGGGACCTGCTTATTTTTTTCTATATAAAGAGTTCAGCCATATACAACTTGTACTTTGTGCAATATTTTAATCAAGAGGAGTAGAATCTGAACTAAGGAGAGGTCTAATTTCTATCAGAAGTTGCCTTTGAAGAGAAGAAAGAAATTGAAAAAATGCTGAAAGAAATTCCAACTTTAGTTCAAGTGGATACATTAATGTTAATACATAAAGTCGCAAAGTTCACCAGAACTTGGAAGTCACTAAGGAACAAGGGAGTTGGGTGGTTGCGGATTTTGGTTGCGGATTGCTTGCCATCTTCTGCAGTCTGAATTTCTGCAGGTCAAATATCCATGCCTATGTAATGTGTATCTCTACTGGATTAATTTTTAGCTACAATATAATACATTGATCCCCATTCTTTAACAACTGCTTGCTCCTCTGCTGACACAGTTTCTAGCTTTGAGAGTTTCCATGAAAGATGGTGTGATGTATATATAACTTTTTAATTGTAGACAGGAGGCTTATTGGGTGATCATTTGTCAGAACAATTTTGTCCCCTTTATGGGAAGCAAAATGGATCACCACCCTTGAAGGTTTACACCACGGGTGTCAAACATTGCCATCACATGACGTTTTGCAATGTTTTTCCCATTCGTGGAGCTAAGATGGGTGTGGCCTGTGTGTGATGCACCCAGTCCAAGGGCCATCAGTTTGACACCCCTGGTTTAGACTGACCCATCAATCAGTATGAATAAAGAAGGTATCTTACAGCCCAAAGGTCTACAGTGGTTATTAGCAGTGATGAAAATATTAGTGCACCCAGCAGATACTTTCCCATTTTATTGTCCAATTAATTTTAAAATTTCAGAAGAAAATGATGGATGCCGGTTTCAAATATAATTTGCCCATAAGATTGGAGGCATTGAGTCAGAGGAAGTGCTCCTAAATGAAATATTACCAGCTAATTTGTTATCATATCATAAAAATATTACAGTCATTAACCAGCTGAGAGCAAATCAAGATGCAAATATAACTTTAGATATATCGGCCAGAACCATGGGATTAAAATAAATAGGTATACATCCAGCAAAATTTAACTACAAAAATATTGGGAATAGAAAACCTTAAGTCTATTGAATCAGAATAATATGGGAACAAACTTTAAAACAAAATTAAAAGAAATAAGATATCATTAAACAAAGCAGTAAAATAAACTAAGAAGGATATGGCCAGAAGAAAGATTTTTTTTAAAAAAAGTTTAATGCTCAACAATCCCAAGTATATAATATGATCTCAGGTTTTCCCTGATTTATTTTGCCTTGCCAAAATAGAAGTTCTATATATAAAAGTAGCTTTTATGATATCATGCACTGAATTAAAATACAATTTAATAAGGAAATGTTTCTACAAAGTTTGTGAGTGCTTAGCAGACACCACATATTAAAATTGTAGTAAACATTTAGAGCTTTAATCTTCAGTTAGGGGTCTCCACTATCTTAATGAACACCACTGAACATGACTACTCCTTCACAATGACTACTTGTGATCTTACCAAGAAAGAATAATCATTATCAAGACAAGTGATTATGTTGAAGAGCAAATATCAAATATGCTAGATTTTGCAACACTAGAGAAATTAGTAGGCTAGCCCCTTCCCCTTCCCTATCCCCTCCCTCTAGTTTGCCATCAACCCAAGCTACCCAATAGATTTGTCATGACAGAAATGGGAGGAAGATCTACTCTGTATATTACTTTAAGACAAAAAGGTATATGTCTGTTTGGAAGGATGTTCCATTTTACAAGCAAATGAATAATAAATATATTCTGAATTTAGGAATTGAAATATCTCAGTTAATCAGCTTTAATTGTTGCTACTTGTATCTTTAAAATATGGATCATGGATAACCCATCATTTTAGACCAATGGCCACCTTGAGATTTTAAAAATATATTCTATATGCTCTCACAAAATGGTTCTCGTTATGGATATGACTAGTATACATACAAAGTGTACTCAGAATACAAACCATAGAAAAATGCTTCCTGCTATCCCCATTTTACTTTTTCCCAAACCCACATTATTTTTTAAAAACAACATATGAAATATAATGGGATATGTGAATCACTTTTCATTATAGCATGGTACCCTCTCAGTATTTTTAAGAAACATTTTTAAAAAGCTAAAAAGTGAAACTGAGCCTAGAACCCCATAGGCACTCAAAGGATATTCAATTCAGAACACTGATAACCTTGGGTATCGGAGCAGTGTATCTCTGCTTTCATAATATAGCATCCTTCTTTTTGGAGAATATTTGATTAGCAGTAATCTGGACCAGTATTTTGTCTTGTATATCTTTTTTCATCTTGATTCAATACCAGATATTTAAGCTGAATTCTTGTATACAGAGCCTGTTTGTGTTAACCTTCAGAGATAATCCAGAAAAGAAGCACACACAGTATATTAACTCTGACTTTATTTTAATGTTATAACAATAGCGATAGCACTTAGACTTACATATCACTTCATAGTGCTTTTACAGGAGTTTTTGTAAGTGGTTTACAGAGTTAGTATATACTCCCAACAGTCTGGGGTCCTCGTTTTACCAACCTCAGAAGGATGGAACCTTGAACTGTATCGAACTAACTGGGCAGAATTAGCCTGCAATACTGCATTCTAATTACTGTGTGTCATTATGGATTGATGGAATCTTGCAAGTCTGTAAATAGATCTCTTCTCCCCTCACTTTTACTGTGCAAGAAAATGGAGATGGTCAGTTGTAAGATGTTTGTCACATCTTCATTCCTTTTGCAGACTCAGCTGACACTTGTCTGTCTAGTGTGCAGCTTTTCCTCCCAAGGTCATTCCCACATACCATAATAGTATGATTGTTACTGTACCATGCTCTTATAAGTTTGTTTTGCAATGAAAGCAATGACTTGTATGATAAACTTCCCTGAGAATCTCTTTCAAGTATGTTTGGTTTATCATCCAAAACCTTGTAGTGGAACTCAAAATTCCAGCTCCATGCTGAAATGATAGTGGTTTCAATAAATTTGGTGGGATTAATATCCACCCTGTTTCTGTTTGTGGAAAATAGCTAGGGTCTTTTTGTCTTATTTGTTAGAAAAGACAAAAAAAAACCCATCCTATAGAATTTCAGTGGCATGATCCTCAAGAGTTCTAGAGTTAATACCATGAGACAAAGAGAAGGAGAGAAAGAGAGAGAGAGAGAGAAAGAAGTTGGCAGTCACATGTAGGGCAGAGAAGTTGTACCTCTCTGATCTTTCCATTAGAGTTCAAATGTCCTTTACAATGGGTACAGAATACCTCTACTATCATCTAATGCCCTTAAATACCATAAAAGCATTTTAGAAAGAAATAGTCTTTGGATTCACTGACAATGTACAGTATGTAATAGCTCCTCAAAAATCCTTCATCATTTTCCATTAGAGTCTGTCCTGAATGTCTGTTTCAAAAGTTCTACCTTGATTCTTTTTTTTTTTTTTAGATTCTTAGAGAATGCAAAGTCAGTTTTCCAGATACTCTGAAATTAACATTCTAGTAGACTTGTGTGAATGATGTGAATGATGAAAGACAAGCTGAAATCTTGCATAAGGTCCCAATTTTGTATTCTCCAGAGCAGACAAACACTATCAAATATAATAAAAGTAGGATGCTACATTTTAAAGAAAATTCTTTTCACTTAAGCTCACAACCAAGCACATTATGATGAACATCACTTTAAAAGTCTGATTACTCCATGGGCTTTTCAAAATAAAAGAAAATATTTAACATGATGAGATGGCCTGCCAGATACTAAGATTTTGAAAGAGAAAGATAAAAGAATGTGCATTTTTTTGTGATTAAACGAACATCATTCTTCTGTGTTACTCTTCTATACATTCAAAAAAGCGAGATTTGTGCTTTATATCAAGTTTTTTTTAACTAGCATAGCAACTACAGAAATTGTGTCACAGTGACGCTAAATATTTATACAGCAATGAGGTGCGGGAAACTAAGCATTTTGAAAATAATGCTGAATAAGGCTAACAGTTACATCTCTGGTAGTTACCATGATGTCAGGTCTGGGAAAAGGCCCTTGAATTTATCTTAGCAAATTTTAGTTTACTTTACAAATGTGGTCCTATTCTCCTTATTGCTTGCTTTGACAATTTGCCTCCAGTTTTGACTATCACTGACAATGGTTAGAAGTGACTGGAAATGTCAACATTTCATTTTGTGGAAAATGAAATCAACCTTTTTTTTGTTGCTGCACGTGGGCAAAGCAATCAGAATTGATGATCATGATGTCATTAATTAAAGTGATCATAATGTCACATTTGCTCCTCAAAGTTAAGTAGCCTTGAGGAAAAGCAATCAGCAGTCAAAAAAAATCTGTTCTACAATATCCTTTGGAATGATGTTTAATGCCTAATACTCAGGAGACAATTCTAAATTTTTAAATCTGGATATAATATTAAGACCCATTCACATTTTTATGGATCAGGAAAAATATTTATAAAAAGCACACTACCCACTAATAATTTGTGGGGAAGCAAGGTGTCAAAGTAAAATTGGATTCAAAGTCCCAGCTTACAACTGTCAAGAAAGATTTAGCAGATCTTGCAATATGATTCAATGTGTCTAAATGCTCTAATTAACTAGTATTTTTTTTATTTCCCTTTATGGTTCATTCACCATCTATATGCAAGAATTATGGAATGTAGAAATATAAGTTTCAGAGTTTCAAACTCTGACCCAGCTGTCTGTATTGTTTAATGGCTCTTTAGTATTTCACAAAAACTGATATTTACCATCCCTCCTGGAATTGCCAGAAACTGGTAAGCTTCAGTACATCCAACTCATATCTCTGTTGAATGGCAGTAAATTCATAAACAAATGATGTCACTAGCAACTGTTATTGCTCTATGCCTTCCTCCTATGTATGGCATGAGGAAAGTGGGGGGCATTCAAAGAACTATGCAAAAATTATCATGTTAAGGGCAGACTTTATTGCATTTTGCTTCATTTTTTTTTCTCAAAGATACAATACACTTCTGAATAGGAAGATAGCAATGGCACTTAGACTTATATTCAGCGCTTTATGGACCTCTCTAAGCAGTTGAGAGAGTCAGCATTTTGCCCCAACAATCTGGGTCCTCATTTTACCAACCTCAGAAGAATGGAGGGCTGAGTCAACTTTGAACCAGTTAGAATCAAACTGCTGACAGCAGAATTAGCTGCAATACTGCATTTTAGCCACTGTGCCACCATTGTTCTGTAAAGATGACAGTAGTCTCATACGTATGAATTGTGCAGAGATGAGTGTCTTTTAAAATTGAAGTGGATTCATTTATTCCTATTCACGTATGAATATACAAAGTTGGAATCCTACCAATATACCAAGTATGGCTAGAGATTGAATTTTCTTCTTCTCTGATTATGATCCTCATTGAGAATATCAGCATCTTTTGCTTCCCCCAAAAGTCAAGCAGAATAATAAAACAATGAGATTAACTTTATAATGTTTCCTGATTCTCAATTCCTCGCCTTTGAGAAAAATATGTTTTGCTTTCCATTGAAATCCAGAGCCACAAAAATAAATCATAAAGCTACATAATGCATTCTATGAAGATTTATATTTGTCTTCTCAAAAACTGGAACATGGCCTTGTGTTATAGAACAGCCATGAATCATATTTTTGTCAGTTTTGTGTTTGTGGCCTTCTCCCATCACTAGATACCACTAACATTTTCTTTGTATGTTCTTTTTAGCTAACTCTATGCCACACTTCTTTTAACATATTACAATTATATGTAAGTAGTTATTGATAGACTAAGTTAATAAAAAGACTTTGCATTTTAGCCAGAGTAACTCATAATAAATCTCATAATAAATTTCAGTATGCATACTATAAATATTAAAAGATGTTGGGTGGGATGGGATGGGATGGAGCAGAGTGGAACAAGACAGGACAGGATAGGATAATCTTTATTGATTTAGTCATTTGACAATATTAAAAATATAAAACTAATACAAATATGCAAGTAGATACAAAGAAAATGATAGGACATATTCATAGTAACTTGTCACCCCCTCAGTTAACTCCAATAAGATCTAAACATTCAATTTTCTTCAAAATGGCCTTTGAAATAAAGAGTGTTGTCTTTAAAATGATATGCAGGTTTGTTCCATGCAAAAAGTAACACTTTATCTCAGGTGTCCCAGTATTTTTTTAGTTTTTAAATAAAACTCCAAGTAAGCAGCCATCTCTACAGGGTACGCTTTGCAGTCAAAAATTATGTATCTAATGTCCCCAATGGCTTGTGGTCCACAAATGCAGTCTGTCTTTAAATTGAACTCAATGAAATCTTCCATGACTTATCATAGACTCTAGTTGTGTGAAACAAACTACAGAAAAATGTTTTAACTATTTACTGAAGAATATATTGTAGGCATCTTCATTACAATTTGTGACAAGAGAAGTATAATAGAGAGATTTTTCAGCTGCCCCAGAAACCATGAAATGTTCCCAGCTTTGGATCTGCAGGCTTTCAATGGAGTGGAGATGACAAATCAATGTGCCATCTTTATAGATGATGATATATAGTAATTGGTAGCAAACTGCTTATTATTCCATCTTCCATAAATGTCCACACGATTTGGAGCAATATGGTGTAGCCCTAACTGGTATAATGTAGCCCAATTCTTCTGAGCAACCTCCTTTGAATTGAATAAGAATTTTTAAAAAGCTACAAAAGTCAAAGATACAAGTTAGAAATCAAACTTAGGGAGTTAAAAATGTCCTAAGCTACATCCTTGATTGTTGATGTGAAATGCAACTTTGTGTCGTAAAAGCTGAACATTTTTCTTATGTGACAATTTGCCAACAAAACTTCATTTCTTTAGGAATAGAAAGATCTATGCATCTTCTATTATAGGTAGTCCTCAACATTAGAATCATTTGCTTAGTGACCATTCAAAGTTACAATGCCCCTGAAAAAGGTGATTTATGAATGTTTTTCACACTTATGACTGTTTGAGTGTCCCCATGGTCATATGATCAAAATTTGGGCATTTGTCAACTGGCATGTATTTATGTCTGTTGCACTGTCCCAGGGTCATATGATTAACCATTTGTAACCTTCCCAGCAAGCTTCTGACAAGTTAGTGGAGGAAGCCAGATTCACTTAAGAACTATATGATTTACTTAACAACTGCAATGATTTGCTGAACAGCTACAACCAAAAAGTCACAAAATGGTGCAAATCTCACTTAACTGCCTTGCTTAGCAACTAAAATTTTGGGCTCAATTGTGGATGCAAGTCGAGGACAACCGGTACTGAGTCCAAAGTTAACTTTGCAGAGATCTAAGCATGAACCTCCCGAAGTTAAAAATGCACATTTCAAACCGATCCATTTTTATTTTAATATCCCTGCATATTCAGTGGCTTATTTAAAAAAAACAACCACAAAATTATCAAGTGACACTTAACCTGTTTCTGCAGCATGAACCTTTAAAAAAAATAGTCTGAAAGTTTTCCAGTTGATCAACTTAAAATATCTAGGGAGTTATTTTAATAACCTGATGTATTGCAAGTCTTTTAACCTATTCAGTGATTAAATTTCTGGACCAGTATTATGATCTATGAATATTTTTAAGTGATCTGTATTAGAAAAAAATAAGTACTTTGTCTTCTGGAGTCATCAGCTGGTAAGTATTATTGATGCTTCAGATAATGATCTGTATCCAGGTGACAGATATTATATCTCCAGGAAAACATGAAAAAGAAATTTTCCCACATTGCTAAAGAAAAAAAAAAGTTTCCAATGCATTTATTTAAGAACTAGACTGCTAGAACTTTTTTTTAAAAAATGAGTGTTTTGTTTGATTTGTTTTTGGTGGGCGTTGCCAGGATGCATTTTCTCAGCTGTGTATTAAGTATGCAATTTGTGTAGGCAAGGAATCAGCTCATTTTCATTTTTGACTACAGTCAAGACATGAATTGAGGAAAAAGGAGAAACAAAGTCAGTGATACAAGATGTTCAATGCACATTACAACATTGAATTGCATTTTCACTTTTGCTCCTTACAGCTTAAATTTCCTCATTTTAAAAGGAACAAACCAAGGAGCTTATAATACCAGCAGGTACTAAGAAAAGCTGCAACAAAATACATTTTAATTTCTCAACAAGGTAGGTTTGTGGTCTACCACACCTTTAATATTTTCACTTGGAGACTGCTTCTGAACTTCGTTCTTGAAATGGAGAAGGATGAAATGTTGATTTTGGGTTTTATCAAAAAGATGAATAGATCTTTACAGAAATGGCTGGTTCATATTATTATGAAAAAGCAAAAAAATGTGATTTGATGTTAATTTTACTACAACAGAGAGTCTGAAGTCAATGTTTCTTTTTGTCTTTTTTTTCTTATCCTTCCTCACTTCTCCTCTCCCTTTTCCTCCCCACTGTTTTTCTATTTATGTTTGTATTTTGTATTTTATAATTTATAACTCAATAAAACATGTTAAACAGGAGTGTATCAACTAATCTCCTTTGGTCCTCATTACTTTAAATCTCCTTCAGAGCAGATTTCCTCCAAATGCATGATTACCAAACAAGAGAACTGTTGAAGGCCTTTTATAAACAGCAAAGCATAAAACTGGTACATCTGTGGTGTGATAATATTATGTCCGCCTGCTGGAGAGAGTGAATAAAAGATCCATGTTAGATAGCATTAAAGATACATCCGATACAGCTTTCTGTAATCTAAAATGTCTTTCTAGGAAGCCCAAGTAACCTTCTGTGATTCTTGGTTGTCCAGAAGTGCCCTTTGAAGATATCAAGAATAGTTAGATATCACATTAAACAATATTGTAGTTTTGTTTTCGTTTTCTTAAAAGGGGTATGTTAATGCAGCCATTTGGATTTGTAGATACTAGTTGATGGATTAGCAGGATAAAGACAAATATTGTAGCTATTCAATAAATCTTAATGAAAAATGTTGTTAAATAGAAAAACTTAAAACTATAATGGAAAGGACTGCTATATTCCACATTTTTGTGTCATCACCAAAAATGTGTGGCATTATTGAAATTCCCTTATAAATTTGTCTAATCTCTGTCATTATTCATAGTTTTACAGTCTTCTATGTTATTGAGGAAGCAGACCGGAAGTTGCTTCTAAGTCCAATCAAAAAGATGATGTTGATATTGAAAAATATACAACAATAAATTTAATAATTATGCAGCCCATTCTCATTTGGACTTCCTGCGTGAAATATTTTGGATCTGTTTGTGAACATTTGATCTAAGCTGTAATAATATCTAGATTTGAAATTAAGTCAGACTCCGTGATTTGTTGTAGTCATTTTTTTTACATCCCATTGTTCTGTATTTGGCGCTGTTCTCTTGAGAAAGGAAATTCTTCAAAGTGATACTATTGCACTAGAAGGAATCCAAAGCAAGCATCATTTATTTATTTTAAAACTCCTTATACAATAGATACAAATACAATCCCTGTCAGCCCATTTGGGGTAGACTGATAATAATTTTCCTCCCTTCCCCTATTGGCTGCAATTTGTAAATGCCAGCTATTGCTAAACTCCAACTGTGCTGTCTGAACAGCTGGTCTCTGGATAAAGTTGGAAAAGATTCTAATGAGTTGGCCCATCTTGATGCTTTGAAGGAAGAAAAAGAGAGGCCTTGCTGTCCCTTTTATACATCAATGGAAATGGTACAAATCTGTCACCAGAAAACAGGTTGTTGACTGATATTTGCATTTTAGATGTGTCCGGAATTAATTGGTTTAAGTGAGGTCTTGCTGGGTATTGTAAAAGTTGAAGTCTGCAGGACATCTTTTTGCTCTTATTTTGCATGTGAGTGATGCAGGATCAGGTATTTTTTTCAAAAAGAAGAAAAAACCAACAAGAAGTGATTATGGGGCTATATCTAAGAAAAAAGTTATAAAGCAGGAAACATAGTTATGTTTCTTTCTTTTATTGGAAAAAGTATTCTCTGAACATCTGGAGCAGAAACCTATGATGTAGATGTCCAATTCTACTTTTTTCACAGTACAATGGATAGGCAATTCCACAATGAATTTGTGGCAGAGTGGATGGAGTAAGGAAACTACTCTGAGTCCTGAATTCAATTGAGATAGACATTTTCGTGTTGAGATTAGCTTAAATGTAATTATAACCTAATATGCACACTTTTTTAATTTTTATGATACTTTTTTTGTCTTAGTCCTTTTACTTTTAAGTAGAAAAGTTGAAAAATGTTTTAGGGAGGACTAGGTCTATTTCAGGTGTAGCCAACAGTTCAAGCCCTTAAAAAGCTTTTTTTTTTTAAAGCAATTAATTGAGCATAATCTCACTGGAGAGCATTGGTGCTTCCTTGTATTGAATTCTTTTTAATTATCAGGAATGGAATCAATTACTCCTTAGTGACTCCAAATGATTCAGTGAATTTAGTTCAGCAATGGAAAATGTACCATTAAACTGTAGTAAAATCTAAATATTTATTCCATACTCATAAGTTTAACATCTCTGAAATAATGTTTTTAAAGTCTACATTCACTTTATAACACCAAAGATAACCATACAACCCAAATCACAGATTATGATCTTCTAAATTAAATCCATCCTTCTATTTCAAAACCCACTCTTTCATCCAAACTAACTAGTGGGCTGGAGTGAGGGTTCTTATAGGGAACATAGAGATTCCAAATTGATTATTACTATAATCGCTTCCATTAAAAAAGCAGCAGGTACTTCTGAACTACTTTGTATTCAATATTCCATTGCAAACCAAACAACTTCCAAATTTTGTAACAGAATATCAGCTTTACTCCTTCCATCATTCTGAGCATACATGTCATCATTGAACCTCAGTAACCTTCTACCTAAAAAGTTCAAGAACCTCATATTTGACTTATAAGATGGCAAAATATCCTTTTTTGGGAAAAAAAAGTATAAAAGCAATTTATTTTCCATAAAACTGTACTGAGATGGATTTTATATAAATGCAGAAGAAACTTGTAGCACAGCATGAATGATTAAGAACCAAGTATGTGCTTTCAAGTTATTTTTGACTCCTAGTGCTAACAAAATAGATTTCTCCATAGTTTTCTTCATTGATTAGATAACCCATTTTAATCGGTTTCAAACCCTTTAACAGGGGAGATTGGCCCATGTTAAGACTAATGCAGAATAATACAATACTTCTTGGTTCTGCTGGATCTCTCAGTATATATGGCCATGACATATTTTTAGTAATGATCCTCAGGAGGTATCTATTTGAGAATGGACAGTGAGTTTGACCACTTGGCCAATATAGGAGATTCCTTAGTAAAATTCTAAATTATTTTTTTCTTTTGTTTATACAGTAAATATTATAATGACCATAAGCTGCTTCAGAACTTTCAAAGTTAGTGTTATAGGTGAAAATTTGGTTATTACACTTGAGAATATAAAGAGCCAAATTGAAGCCATTTTGTGTTCTCAGTCTGAACTTTTAAAGCTCAGAACAGTTATGTAATGTGTTTTCTGCTAGAAAAAATACAAGATTGCAAAACTATGTACTTGGCATAAGTAAGAAGTATGTGCTGGGGTGCTCTGACATTAAATGTCACATTAAGTGATATTAATGTTTTCTCATAATCTTCTGGAATTTGAATAACAGGAAATCTGAATATAATGAGAATGTTGGAAGTTTTCCATGGAAGGTTGGAACTTTCTTTTTTTTTAAAATAAATTTTATTAACTTTACAATTAAAACAGACCAACAACACATACATAAATTTAAGAGAGAAAAAGAAAAGAAGAAAGGAAGAAAATAGAAAGAAAAAGACAGAAAACAATTAAAAACATTTTCATCTTCAACAGTTTGTGAGACCTCCTTTGCTTTTTAATGTGAAATCTATCTTTGGTCTATCCATTTGTACCAGCAGTTCCAGCTGTTGTAGTGTATTGCAGTGTCTTTATTTTTTAATGCCAAAGTTAATTTGTCCATTTCTGCACAACTTGAAATTTTTTGAATAATCATCTCCTCTGATGGGAACATGGGGCTGTTTCCAACATTGTGCAAAAGCCAATCTGGCCGCTGTCAAAATGTGTATTATTATTTATTTCACTTTTTTTGGTAGTTGTTTATCAAAGATCCCTAACAGAAAGGACTCTGGTTTGAATTCGATCTGTTGTCTTGTCATTTCTTCCAGCCAATTTCTAATTTTCTGCCAATATTTTTGAGCTTCTGTACAGGACCACCACATGTGGAAGAAAGTTCCCTCTCTTTTTTTGCATTCCCAGCAATTCAGACTCTTATTGGGGTGCATCTTTGCTAATTTCGAAGGAGGAAGGTGCCATCTATAAAACATTTTATAGGCATTTTTTTGTATGCTACCAATTTTGTAATTTTACTATTTCTACCCAGACCTTTTCCCATTCTGTTATGGTGACACTACGTCCTATATTCCTATTCCAGGCTATCATGTTCCTTTTAGAATTTCTTCTTCTAATTCTACTTCTAATAAATAATTATAAAATTTTGTTATTTTTTTTTTTTGCCTGATCCTAATAACATTTTATCTAATTGCTGGAGTTTATTGTTAATTCCAAACTCTTTCTTGTCCTATTTATATCTACTTTGAATTTGCCCACTGATCAATTTTTAGTCCCTGCTCTTGAAGTTCTTGCTGTGATTTCAAATTTCCTTGTGTATCCAGTAGGTCCTTATATTTAATCATTTTAGTGATATCCAGATTATTTGGATGGATCATCACCTCCATTGTTGAAATCCAATTTGGTATTTTTAAATAGTGTTTTTTCCATATTTTCTTCCAATTAGTTAATAATGAATCTCTGATTAGGAGTCTGTGAAAATATTTTTGGCTAGTTTTCCCAACATCCCATAAAAAAGCATGCCACCCCCTGTGCAAGTCATGGCCTTCTAAGAATAATATTCTCTTGTTAGTTAAATTCACCCATTCCTTCAATCATACTAAAGAGGCTGCACTATAACACAACTCCCAATTTGGAAGTGCCAGCCCCCACCCTGCTCTTCATATCCTGCATTGCTTTTAAGTTTATTCTAGGTTTTTTCCCTTGCCAGATGAATTTTACAGTTATTTTATTAAGTTCTTCAAAAAAAAAAATTGTGTACTTTGATTGGGATCATCTGAAATATATAGAGGAATTTTGGAAGAATATTCATTTTGATAGCAGCGATCCTGCCTAATAATGAAAGTTGCAGCTTGCCCCATGTTTCTAAATCCTTCTTTACCTGTTGCATCAATTTATCATAATCATTTTCCTTAAGTGTCTTACAATGTGCTGTCAACCATATTCCTAAGTATTTAACTTTCTTTATCATTTGTATTCCCATAACTTCTTCTAGTTCTAATATCTGTTTTTCTGTTAAATTTTTGGTCATTAATTTTGTTTTCTTCCTATTAATTTTTAGTCCTGCTACTGCTCCAAATTGTTCTAATTCATTCATCAATTTTTGTCCTCCTTCTATTGGTTCTTCAATGAAAACAATCATATCATCTGCAAACGCTTGCAACTTATTTTCTTCTTTCTTAACCTTTAATCCTGTTATGTCTGGGTTCTGTCTAATTCGCATTAATAATGCTTCTAGTGATAATATGAAGAGCAGGGGTGAGAGTGGGCAGCCCTGTCTGACTCCTTTTTCTATTTTTATTCCCCATTTATTATAATATTAGCCTGTTGTGTATCATAAATGGTTGTTATACTATTTTCAAATTTGGTGGCCAAATCTCATATTATAAATTTTTTGGATTAAAAATTGCCAATTTAAATTATCGAAGGCCTTCTCTGCATCTAAAAACATAAGTGCAATTTGTTTTTCGGGTGGGCTTCGTAAAATTCTAAAACATCTAATACTATTCTTAAGTCATTCCTGATTTGTCTGGTTGGGAGAAATCCATTTTGGTCTTCATGTATATGCTCATTTAACATTCTTTTTAGTCTACTTGCTATAATAGAAGTAAATACTTTGTAATCAGTATTTAACAATGAAATCAGCCTATAATTTTGTATATATCGGGGATCTGAATCCTCCTTTGGGATCAACGAAATTAATGCCCCCCTCCATGAGTCCGGCATCCTGGCTGCCAATAAGACATCATTAAAAACTTCTACCATAAGAGGTCCTATTTGTTCTGTTATTGCCTTGTACAGCTCCCCTGGGATCCCATCTGGTCCCATGGATTTATTGTTTTTCTGGTTCTCTATTGCTAATTTCAATTCGAACCAAGTAATATCTTTGTTTAATAATTCTTCCATTTCTTCTCCAATTGCTTTATCCTTCACTTCATCTAAATAGTTTCTTATTCTATCTTCATTAACTTCTTCCTTTTTATATAACTCTTCAAAATACTTATGGGCAATTTCTTTTTTCTGTTCTATTTCCTGTTGTATATCCCCCTTTCCATCTATTAGCTGGTATATCAATCTCTTTTCTTTCCTTTTTTTAAGTCTATATGATAGCCATCTCCCTGGCTTATTGGCATGCTCAAAATAAGTTTGTCTAGTTGTATTCAAGTTTATAATCATTCTCTCTTGTTCAATTAAATTCAATTTATGTTTAGTTATTGTTATCTGATTTTGTAATTTTGAATCCTTTGGGGTACTCTGTAATTGAGTTTCTAATTCCTTAATTTTTTGTTGTAATTTATTTTGCTGGGCGTATTTTTCTTTATTCCTCTTGGCGTTATAAGAGATTGTTATACCTCTGATTACTGCCTTCATTGTATCCCGAATGTTTTGTTTCGTAGTTGCTCCATTATAATTTTCCCTTAAAAAATAGTTTAATTCCTCCTTGAGTTTGTTGGTATATTCTTTTTCTCTTATTAACTAAGTATTTAATGTCCATCTTTTCTTGGATTTTTCCCTACCCTTCCATATTATATGAATTGGATTGTGATCTGCCCATTCATTAGGTAAAATTTCAATCCCTTTTGTCTCATTTGCTATTTCCCCATTCATCCATGCCATATTTTGATTTTCTTTTCATCCCAGGAAACTAATATCCCCTCTGGGATTAGCCATTTCAATACGATTCTTTTCTGATTTAGGTAAGCTGCTAAGAATTTGTAGTCTCGTCTTTGTTCTCTTACTCTTCTTGGTATTTGTTTGAGAACCAAGACTTCTTTGCCTTTATACATGATTGTTTCATCTCTTGACATCCTATATATGATATCCCAGACATTCCTTCTCGCAAATCATATATGGACTTCTCTTGGGCATCTGTGGCATAATTAGTGCTAACTCTGTAAACTTCATCAAACTCCCTCAAGATGTCATCTTTATCCTTTTACAATAGTCCAGCCAATATTCATGCCATTAGTTGTTCCAGGTCTTCTTTAGATTCCACTACATTTTGGAATCTCAAGTATGTAGCAGCCTTGTCCATCTCTAGGTAGACTAATGAGTCCTCCATTTCTTTACTCACATTCTTTAATTCTTCATCTACCCTTTCTAATTTCCTTTCAGTTCGTTCAGTCCTTTTCTCTACCTCTTTTATTGTTGCTTCATTTTTCTCCAAAGGCCTGCTGTAATAATCCAACTTTGTCCTCTACTTTGGAGATATCCACTTTCATTTCTGCTTTTAATTTCCCCATCTCCTCTTTTAGTTCACTGATATCTGCTCTCGTCCCATTATGGTTTTTCATCATTGTTTCTTGCAACTTCGTCATCAATTCCTGTAAAGTCAGCAGAATTGATTGGATGTTGGCATTCGAGATGTTAGCTTGTTTCTCCACTGGTTATGTTTCTTCTATGGTTTTTTGTGCCATGGGTGAAGCTATTACCGATGTAGTTGTTAATGTCGGGACAACCTTTCTTCCAGTTTTCAGAGCTGTAGTTGTTGTGGAAGTCATTTCTTTTAAGATTTGTTTCTGTTGTTGTACTATATTAATTATATTATCCCAAATTAACATTCAATGATAGAATCTCTATATTAGGATTGACCGGTATCTAATTACTTAATCTATCTATCTGCTGGGTAACTGTGCTCTTAACTGGTTACTAGAGTATAAGTTCTTACAGATAAAAATATTATCACTGTATTGTTTTAAATCCAAATTCTAAATCACATCGTGTATGTATGTGTGTGTGTGTGTGTGTGTGTGTGTGTGTGTATGTATGTATGTATATGTG